>NC_058080.1:501001128-501347200 GCF_014858855.1 Bufo gargarizans | reverse complement strand
TAGATTATTATTATTATTTTTTGGCACAAGTTAGCGGAAAATGATTTTGTAAGAGAAAAAAATAAAATTATCAATTTTCCCCTAACTTGTGCCAAAAAAATAATAAAAAATTCTAGGAACTCGCCATGCCCCTCAATGAATATCTTGGGGTGTCTTCTTTCAAAAATGGGGTCACTTGTGGGGTATTTATACTGCCCTGGCATTTTAGGGGCCCTAAAGCGTGAGAAGTCTGGAATAAAAATGTCTAAAAATGTTTACGCATTTGGATTCTGTGAGGGGTATGGCGAGTTCATGTGAGATTTTATTTTTTGTCCCAAGTTAGTGGAATATGAGACTTTGTAAGAAAAAACAAAAAAAATTCTGCTTACTTGTGCCAAAAAATATAAAATTCTTCTATGAACTCGCCATGCCCCTCAAAAGTGATCTTTTTATAGCGCCGCAGCGATTTTACAGTGTTTTTGCAGTGATCAGAAAAAAAATAATTCTGTCACTGCGGTGGGGCGGACTGAACGCAAGTGTGCGCACGAGATCAGGCCTGATCGGGCGAACACTGCGTTTTTTTGTAGAGCCTATAGAACATGTCCTATTCTTGTCCGCAATTGCGGACAAGAAAAGGCATTTTCTATATAGTTCTGGCAATGTGCGGATCCGCAAAATGCGGAAAGCACATTGCCGGTGTCCGTGTTTTGCAGATCCGCGGTGTCCGTGTTTTGCGGATCCGCAAAACACATACGGACGTCTGAATGGACCCTTACAGGGGGGTGATCAATGACAGGGGGATGATCAAGGAGTCTATATGGGGTGATCACCCCCCTATAAGGCTCCATTCAGACGTCCGTATGTGTTTTGCGGATCCGCAAAACACATACGGATGTCTGAATGGAGCCTTACAGGGGGGTGATCAATGACAGGGGGGTGATCAGGGAGTCTATATGGGGTGATCAGGGGTTAATAAGTGACAGGGGAAGGGGGTGTAGTGTAGTGGTGTTTGGTGCTTCTTACAGAGCTGCCTGTGTCCTCTGGTGGTCGATCCAAGCAAAAGATACCACCAGAGGACCAGGTAGCAGGTATATGAGACGCTGTTAACAAGGGTTAAAAAAAAAAAAAATCTCATCTACAGCCTACCAGCGAATGATCGCCGCTGGCAGGCTGTAGATGCACTCGTTTACCTGCAGTTTCCTGTTAACGCGTGCTCCTGTGTGCGCGCGTTCACAGGAAATCTCGCGTCTCGCGAGATGGAGCGTCAAGGAGGAATGAATCGACCACCTCCGGACCGCAATCCTGCGTTAGGCGGTCCGGAGGCAGTTAAACTCACCTGAGGCATGTAACAGGTGTGGGCAATATAAAAATCATACATGAAAGCAGATAAAAGGGAGAGAAGTTCACTTAGCTTTTGCATTGTGCGCCACACTAAGCATGGACACCAGAAAGAGGAGAAGTAAACTGAGGACTTGAGAATCAAAATTGTGGCAAAATATCAACAATCTCCAGAGATCAAGATTTGCCTTTGTCCACAGCGCGCAACATTATCAAGAAGTTTGCAACCCATGGCACTGTAGCTAATCTCCCTGGGCGTGGACGGAGAGAAAAATTTATGAAAGTTGTCAACGCAGGATAGTCCGGATGGTGGATAAGCAGTCCCAAGCAAGTTCGAAAGATATTCAAGCTGTCCTGCAGGCTCAGGGAGCATCAGTGTCAGCGCGAACTATCCGGCGACATTTAAATGAAATGAAACGCTATGGCAGGAGACCCAGGAGGACCCCACTGCTGACACAGAGACATAAAAAAGCAAGACTACATTTTGCAAAAATTAACTTGAGTAAGCCAAAATCCTTCTGGGAAAACGTCTTGTAGACAGATGAGACCAAGATAGAGCTTTTTGGTAAAGCACATCATTCTACAGTTTACCAAAAATGAAATGAGGCCTACAAAGAAAAGAACACATTACCTACAGTGAAATATGGTGGAGGTTCATTGATGTTATGATTCCTCTGGCACTGGGTGCCTTGAATGTGTGCAAGGCATCATGAAATCGGAGGATTACCAACGGATTTTGTGTCGCACTGTAGAGCCCAGTGTCAGAAAGCTGGGTTTGCATCCAAGATCTTGGGTCTTCCAGCAGGACAATGACCCCAAACATATGTCAAAAAGTACCCAGAAATGGATGGCAACAAAGCGCTGGAGAGTTCTGAAGTGGCCAGCAATGAGTCCAGATCTAAATCCCATTGAACACCTGTGGAGAGATCTTAAAATTGCTTTTGGGAAAAGGCACCCTTCCAATAAGAGAGACCTGGAGCAGTTTGCTAAGGAAGAGTGGTCCAAAATCCCAGGTTAGAGGTGTCAGAAGCTTATTAATGGTTATAGGAAGCGACTGATTTCAGTTATTTTTTCCAAAGGGCGTGCAACCAAATATTAAGTTAAGGGTACCAATCATTTTGTCCAGCCCATTTTTGGAGTTTGGTGTGACATTATGTCCAATTTGCTTTTTTTCCCTCCCTTTTTTAGTTTTGTTCCAATACACACAAAGGGAATAAATGTGTATAGCAAAACCTGTGTTACTGCAATACTGTTCTGTGAGAAATACTTCATTTTCTTGAAAAATTTCAGGGACGCCAACATTTACGGCCACGACTGTACAAACAGGGACAAACACACAAGGGCACACATACACACACACACACACACACACACACACACACATATATGCTCCCTGTCTGGCCCCTGCACAATCTTTCAGCTAGACCTCCTCTTTGTAACCACAGGAACGCAGCCCTTTGCTCGTCCGGCTCCTCCCCTGTAAGTCTGGTCACAGGGGCAATGACGTCAGGAAGGTCCTTTAGCCCACTAGGAAACAGCATCTAACCTCTGGGTAGAATCACTTGTGCCTGTTCCGAGTTCTGGGGCCACCCATCCGGCAGTGCACATAATGAAAATTGTGTGCATTGCTGGGTTAAGTCACCCTACAATTCAGAACATGCATTTTGTTGAAGTCCAGGTCGCGGGCTGCGGTCGCGCAGCAGGTAAGGGTGGGGTCCCAATGAATAGAGTACTGTATTCTGCTTTGTATAGCCTGGGTTAGTCTGGGGATAGCCCTCTGTATTGGACCGATGGGGAAGCACGCATAGGCCTAGTCAAGAAGGATTGAGTAAAAGGTGGTGTCTGGTGTAGTGTACAGACCATGGATATTACAATGAACCTCACGGATATTTGTACGGTCACAGACTGTACTGATAATAAATTACAGTAAGATATCTTCATGAGATTACATGATGTAATGAATACAAGAAAAATGTATAGATTTATAGAAGTATTATACTTTACCAAAAAAGTGTTGCATCCAGATAGCAGGAGTTGCAGTGTCCTTGTATTCCTTTCTTCCACCCTATCAGACAATCTATTGCTTCACTGTCCGTGGCTGGTGGAGTGTTTTCTTCAACACATTTACTGCTGTAGTCACGGAATGCTAGGACAAATACATGGAATGAAACTACTAGCCAGACTCTACATTATGTGTCTACCATCACCTGGTATGCTTACCAATAGAGTTACACCTTTGAATCTGATTGGTTGGTCTGTGCAAGGAATAGAAGCGGGAGTCTGGACGACAGTTGCGTAGTTTCACAAACAAAGCCTTATTGGATCCACACTGAAAATAGCGCACTCCTTTAAATGTCCCATCCGTGTAGGCCAACGGACGTTCCTCCTCCTTGGGGGTCAAACAATGAGAATTTGGCGTTAAGTTGCACATAATGTTTCTGAAGATCCTGGAAACATTACTGCACATACATTCAGTTTGTCATGGGTCAATTCATCTTGACCTTGGTCATCTTCACTCAGTAGAGGTCACCATGCTAATATAATGGTTTGCGAGCCAGAGGGACACAGAGAGTGGAGCAGCCACTTAGTTTTAGTGATCAGTGGGGGTCTTTCCTCCTGCACCCACACCGACTTCTCTGCAGCAAGAGGCCAAGTTAATCTATTACTCTAGTGATTGCTTTCAATTATATCTGAGGGTACTAAAGACAGGCAGAAATCCAACCAGCTCTAGGAAACAACATAGTGGGATAGATTACCAGTCCATACATAAGACTGTTCATATAGATTTTTGCAGATGGATCATATGCACTAAATCCCCATACACCAAAAAGGGGCCAAAGAGTGCACCACTCTTTTTCCTGGGTAAACCTGGTTGTCTATACTTTTCTATGCAGAGGCATCTAGTAAAAAAGTACAGTATAGGATTTGTTTATATATTTTTTTAAACATGGAAACCTATGGCTCAGTTGGCATTAAAGGGGTTGTCTCATCACAGACAATGGGGGCATATCGCTAGGATATGCCCCCATTGTCTTATAGGTGCGGGTCCCACACCTATATTGAGACCGGAGCCCTGAAAGTGTTCGAGGGTGCACAGCAGCCATCCATTAATTTTTTATGGGGACCCCAAAAAAATCCGAGCTTGGCTATTTCCATCAGGCCCATAGAAGTGAATGGTAGCAGTGGCCAGTCATGCACGGTGCACTCCCATTCACTTCTATGGGGAGCGCACTTAGTGGTGGCCGGACTGGGATCTTCCAGCCACCACCTTGCGGGTTTCGTTCCCGATAATCTAGCGATATGCCCCCATTGTCTGTGATGACACAACCCCTTTAAATGCATTCATTTATCAGGCTAGAACACCTTAGCTTATTACTGCATTCATCTGTAAAATGAATGAACCTTACAATTTTTACAATTACCTGCAGTCCAGCAGATTGCAGGTGATGTTTAAAGTGGTTGTCTGGTGAGTTTACATTTTTTTTTATATGGGGGAGAATGGGTTAAAAAAGGATTACTCACCTCCCCTATTCCCTTCTGCTGACAATCCAACACTTGCAGAGTTCGCACTTTCCTGGTCCTGGCTCGCTAGGCAGGAAATGGCTTGAGATGCCTGCTCAACCACTCGCTGGGTGAGGCGGGTCCACAGTGCAGCCTGTGATTGAGCAGGCATCTCCAGGCACTTCCTGTGTGGACTAGCAGGAATCCAGTAAGCATGTGAATGGAGGCGGCTGGGGATTGGTGGGTTGAGCAAGGCATATCCTAGCATTATGCCCCCATTGTCCATGATGAGACAACCCCTTTAACAATAATATTCAAACTATGCAACACCTCTACTCTCTGGACAAACGCAAATTGGTGCAGATGAAAAAACACATGATAAACCCTTTACCATTTCAAGCCCTGCAATAGGTCCTGGACAGTCTGGGATATGCCCGATCCAGCGGATAACACCATATATTGGAGGATCATTTACTTCAACCATGGAATTGGGTTCAAGACCTTTACTTAGAGCCTCGTCTTCAGCAGATGGACTAGAGGGACTACAATTCCTGGGAGGACGGTAGAGGCTAGATGGTGGCTGATCTTCTGAAGGTTGATTCAAGTTTTGCGCCTCCTCTTCTTCAATAGGGTTGGTTAAGGGTTGTGGGTCATCCTCAGCTGAAAATATATATTTAGTTTAGTGATTGATTAGTCACACAAGTAAATAAGTTAGTTTTATGATGTATAAAACAACTAAGCAACTGTGTATGCCTTAGGCTGCTTTCACACTTGCGTTCAGAGCGGATACGTCTGGTGTCTGCACAGACGGATCCGCTCATATAATGCAGACGATGGGATCCGTTCAGAACGGATCCGTCTGCATTATATTTTTTATATTTAAGTGTGAAAGTAGCTCAGACGGATCCGTCCAGACTTTACATTGAAAGTCAATGGGGGACGGATCAGTTTGAAAATTGAGCCATATTGTGTCAACTTCAAACGGATTCGTCCCCATTGACTTACATTGTAAGTCTGGACGAATCCGTTGGCCTCCGCACAGCCAGGCGGACACCCGAACGCTGCAAGCAGCGTTCAGGTGTTCGCCTGCTGAGCGGACCGGAGGCCAAACGCTGCCAGACTGATGCATTCTGAGCGGATCCGCATCCACTCAGAATGCATTAGGGCAGTAAGGATCCGTTCGGGGCCACTTGTGAGAGCCTTCAAACGAAACTCACAAGCGGAGCCCCGAACGCTAATGTGAAAGTAGCCTAATTATATTCATGGAGTGTTTTCTTCAGTCTAATTTGAAGGGATGTAAATGGGCTCATAACAAGCTCTGCCTCAAATGCCACCAGATGTTAGGTAGCTATCCTTTAAGTCAACGTTCAACCTATTAAGCAGGCCTTGAGACATGTATAATAATTAAGCCAGCATCTCATCTGCAGACAGCTGTTTCGGGGTGATGGCCCTCAGTGCAGAGCAGAGAGTACTTGCTTAAATAGGTGAGAGGCCTAGGTCAGGATTTGGGGAATGGAATATCTCCTTATGGGGATATATGGCGCTAATCGTGGTTTGTTTAAAGCGCACCAGGTCACCCCCTAAGAAAGCAAGCACATAGCCTGGTAGGGGTGATCCTGCAGTTCCTCAGTGTACAGTGGTCCCTCAAATTACATTATTAATTGATTCCAGGATGAACATTGTATGTTGAAACCATTGGAACGAGTAATCGCTTTCAAAGTCCCAAAATGTCATCCAAGATGAGAGAAAATGAAGATTCAAGAAAAATAAGCAGATAACTAAGACAGATAAAACAAGTCCTTAAATATAACAGTCAGGAATAGCTGCTAACTAGAGAAGTGGCCTAGATTGGTTGGATCTGAGTCTGAGGCCTTGCATGTCGAGTCTGGTTTTATCTTATAATGGGTCAGGAAAGACCGTTGTACAGTATGTACACTGTATGTATCCTGAGGCCATTGTATCTTGTGGGACCACATGTAATACCTTTCTCCTCACTGTCAGGCTTAGGAACTCAGCTAGTTCTGACATGTCCCCACTTCCTGCGAGCCGTCTTCTGTGTCTCTTTACTAAGGACGGATCTTACCTGACAACAGGCAGTGGACCGCAACTTAGGTGGAAGTGAGACCCCTAGTGGACAGGACTTTACAGCTGTTTTTTTTTTGTGGATGTAGCCTTAGGGCTCGTTCACACGACCATATGCCCTCCGAGACATACGGTCCGTGAGCGGGCCATATGTCCCGGAGCGGCATACATCGTGCGCATGGGAGCATACAGCATCATAGGTTACTATGATGCTGTGTGCATTGCTCATTATATCATATGCGTGCGAGACATATGGCCCGCTCACGAGGGCAAACTGTCGTGTGCATGTGCCCTTAAATTAAGTGATTTAGAAATTTGATAAACCAGTCTCTATTAAATGAAATTGTGTGCAAGTAAAGTGACTTTTTAAAAGGGGTTGGCCGGTAGCATAAATCTTATAAATAAAGGACAAAATGGGTTAAAAAAAAAAAAAAAAAAAAGCTGCAACCTTTACACTGAACAATTCAGCAGGCGATTGTCGGGAAGGGAGGGTTCCTGCCAGGCAATCACCTGGTCGTCAGTTAAGGACACCTCTGTATTTACATTCAGCGATCTCCTCCACAGTGTGAGGAGGAGTGATGACAATGCCATCGCTCGTCCCCATACAGAATCATTGCTTGCCGGTAGCAGAGCGTGATTAGACGGCAGGATCTGCTACTGGCAAATGATGATTTTGGTGACCGCACAAACGATCATATTACCCAATGAAAGAGCGTTTGGCTTGTTCATTGTGTAATCGGCGGCACCTATACACTGGAAGATAATCACTAACAAGCGTTCCTACGAATGCTTGTTAGCTATTATCTGACCAATTCTTGGCCCATGTAAAGGGACCTTTACTCACCTCATTGATCCCCAGCTGCTGTTTTTCTGGGTCCCCATTGATTTCCACTTTCTAGTCCCAGTATGACATACACGAAATGCCTGATCAAGTCAATCACTGGCCAGTGATGGGCTGAGAAGGCATGTACAGTCATTCCCTGCTCTTTGAGCCAGGAACCGGAACCCAGCAAGCACGTGGCCCAGGAGACTAGTGAGGTCTATAATACTTCTTTATTTTTAACCCACCAAGCAGCCCCTTTAATGCTTGTGATATGTAAAACATCATGACTTCAACAGAAACATTAAAAAGATGTTCTTCTATGGTCACTCGTGTTTGGGGTATCTCACATTACTACGTACCTTGTAAAGTGTGTTCTTCTGGAGCACAACGCTTCACATTCTTTTCCTCTGACTGCAGGACATCTGCAGAAACAAGGCCAAACATCAGCAAGGTGGAGTTGTCAGATGTATCTCGAGGCCGCCATCTTATTATGGATGGTACATGTCCTCATTTGCAATGTACACACAGAGACAAATGGAAGGACATCCTCCTCTGTGGACTCTGCACGTGCCGGATGATGCAGAATACTTGTACCTTGCTGTGTTTGCATAGATTTCCCTATTTTTGTCCTGCCATTTATCTGCTCTTGGAAATATTGAAAACACAAAGGTGCATAATGAAGGTATTTTACAATTCTAATTCCAATCGAGACTCGGAGCTGTAGACTCCAATCATCACATAATTCATACCATGTGAATAAATCACTGATTACCAGAGTTACGTAAGCACTTCTAGGATGATGGCTCCATTAAAATGTAATTCTGGTGAAAGTGGAACTTAAGTTCACTGTACAGAATGAGATGTGGAACTTTTAGGGTGAATCACACTAGAGAAGCCTAGAAATAAAATATTTTAAGAATGGAGATAATAATGTCCCACTAAAACAGACGCTATGACGCACATTACCTAACAGCCTGGACAAGGACGGCTTTCTATTTTGTACAGTATTCCTTTGTAATGTCCTTTACAGGAGTTGTCTAGGATTAGAAAAACATGTCAGCTTTCCTCCAAAAGATTGTGCCTGGTATTACAGCTCAGCCCCAGTCACTTCAAATGATGCAAATACTAAACACAACCCTTGTAAAAGCCAGACGCCGTTTCTATAAGAAAGCAGCCATTTTTTTTCTAACCCTGGATAACTCCTCTAACCCATTACTGATGCAGTGATTTTCCATTTTCGCTTTCCGCTCCCTGCCTTCCCGGACCCATAACTTTTTTTAAATTTTTCCGTTCACGTAGCCGTATGTGGGCTTATTTTTTGCGGGACAAGTTGTATTTTCTAATGCCATCATTTAATATGGCATACAATGTAGTGGGATGGAATTGGAAAAAAATAAATAAAAACGCAATTCCGACACAGTTTAATGGGTTTTGTGTTTTGTGTGTAATTTGTTTTCATTATGTGGGAAAACTGACTTGTGGTCTTCATTCTGCAGGTCAGTACTAGGGATGAGCGAATCGACTTAAGATGTTTCATCCGAAGTCTATTCGCTCATCCCTAGCAAGTACAATTACGGCAATACCACACTTGTATAGTTTTTCCTGCGCTTTAATACAGAAAACAAACAAAAAATAAAAAATTACTCTTACCGGTAATTGGATTTTCCTTTAGCCTCCACAACGGCACTACGTGGAGGATTACCCCGCCTTCTTCAGGGACAGGAAACAGCTTTCAAGCCTAGCCAATAAAGGGCCCCCTCCCTCTTAGTTCAACATACGAGGTCAGGATTAACTCTCCTGAGTGTAATAGAATCGAAAATGCTAAATATTTGAAATTATATATTATTATATTTTTGTTTGGGGGGGGGGAATTCTCGTGCCGTTGTGGAGGCTAAAGGAAAATCCAATTACCTGTAAGAATACGCTGAGTAACACTGGGATGAACAACTGGGCCCTGAGACAATAGATCTGGTTGGGGAGGGAGGATCCAAAAGTCTTCCCCTGCAAGGTTCTTTAGGACTGGGAACCACGATCTTCTGGGCCAGAACGGAGTTATCAGTATGATCTGGGCATTTTTCCTCCATGATCTTGGCTAATACCCTTTGTATCAGGGGAAAGGGGGGGGGGGGGGAGGCATAGAGCAGTTGCTGGGGCCAAGGTGTTGACAAGGCGCCCACACTTAGTCCATTCTCCTGCCCTTAGTCGGTCTCTGCTGAGGAAGTCCGCCACTTGATTTTCTTTTCCCTTCACATGGGTTGCGGATAGAGACAGTAGATTTTTCTCTGCCCATCTTAGGATTTTCCCTGTCACCAGGGCAAGGGAGCGACTCCTTGTTCCGGTAGGCTACAGTCGTTGAATTGTCTGATAGGATCTTTACATTCTTCAGGAGGATGAAAGGGGCAAAGGCTTTTAGGGCTTTCTATACTGCGGTCAGCTCTCCCAAGTTTGACGAGGCTTGTCGTAGGTGATATTCCCATAGACCCTGCTGCAACCGTTTTCCCATGTGGGCTCCCCACCCGTGTTGGCTGGCATCTGTAGTGATGACTACTTGATTTGTCGGTTTCCAGGCTACGCCTCGGGAAAGATTTGTTAGATTCAGCCACCAAGATAAGGATGTCTTTACACATGATGGAATTTTTATTCTATTGTTTAAGGACTGGAGCTCTCTTGTATGGTGCTGGGCCCATTTTACCGACAAAATTGTTGAAGTCATAAGACCCAGGATTGTCATTATTTTCCGGAGGGAGGGACGCTTCGGTCTCTGGAAATTCTCGATACTGGAAATTAAGGTGTCCTGTTTTTGCTCTGGAAGGAAGGAAGACATCAGTATTGAGTCCAGTAGAACTCCCAAAAATGTCATTCTTTTTGAGGGAAGTGGACATGATTTTTCTTTGTTGATCATCCATCCTAGGTTGGTCAGGGTCTTCTGTATAATCTGAAGATGACAAAACAAGAGGTCTTCCGATGGAGCCGCAATCAAAAAAAAAAAATCGCCAAGTATGGGATCAATAGGATCCCTGCCAGATGAAAATGTTTTGCCACTTCTGTCATGACCTTCGTTGGCGGTGTAGGTTACAGAGATACTTGGTCTCAATACAGCGATGGAAGATTCCCATGTCTTTTTTAGGAGACTTTCACATTTTTTATCCATGGGATCCTTAAGTAGTCCCAGGTCTTCAAAGGGTAGGGCAGATTTTTTAGAAATTCTTGCCACGAGGACATGCAACTTAGGTGTTTTATCCCAAGTGACAGAATCCTCTTCCCCAAATGGATATTTTCTCTTGAATATTTTAGAGGCGGATTGTCTCTTTTCAGGATCTTTCCATTCGTTTTGGATTAAGGACTTAATATTAGCGTGGACAGGAAAAACACGTTTTTTCTTGTTTCCTAGAGCTGCAAACATCTGATCTTGCACAGATAGTGGCTCTTTCGCTTCTTCCAGATTAATGGTAGCTCTGATATTTTTTAACAAGGCTTCCGTCTCTTCAACAGAACACAGGGGTCGACCATAGGTGTCTTCCAAAATATCAGAGTCTGGGCCGGATGAAATTTCTCCTTCATCCAGATCAGAATTTTCTTGCTCTATAATGGGGGTGCTAGAAATAGAAGGTCTGGGCTGTATGGCAGATAGCTTTGCTTCTACTGCTGACCCTACTTCTTCTTTAATCATATTTCTCAGAGTCTCCACCAAGGAAGGGGTTTCTTCTGAGACCACTTTGTCGCAGCATTTTTGGCATAAAGATTTTTTATGAGAGCTAGAAAGCATTTTCTTGCACATAGCACATTTTCTTCTGATGGATAGTTCATTTTTATGAGGTTCTCTCCCCTAGGAGACACAAACAGAAAGAATGGATTTATCCATCCCCCTTTTTTTTTTTTTTAAAGGTAACCACCACCAGAAGAAAACCGGGTGCAAGTACATATAAGTGCTTTGACAAACGAACACCCCTCATACATGGAGTAAGGAGGAGGCTTACCGGGCTAGAAGGCCTGGAGGAATCTGTGGGCTTTTTGGAGGAGTCACCTTCGGTTTGCATCGTCGGTTCGCTCATGAAGCGCTTTAGGAGCTGCAGGACCAGAATATCTGGGTAGAACGCCGACTGCCCGCACTTCCGCTTTATGTATTGAAGCTCCGCCCCTCCCATGTGTCATGCTGGACCCTACTGATGACACGATCCTCCGCGTCACAAAGGCAAGCGCCGGAGCTATGGGAGGAATATGGGGGCGTTCCCAGGCCCAGGAATGCCCCCTCAAGCCGCACAGAGACGCCGGTTCCCATGGAACGCGGAGAACAGCCCGGGGTGACCAGTGCAGCTGGCGTTTTACCAAGGGAAGGAGGGACCAAACCGCCGGGTCCCACGATCCTCTCTCCTGCGACGGCCCTCCGGCAGCGCCGGGACAACAAACCTAAAGGCCGCGTAAAAATAATGCTGGTGCTCGAGATCCCGACCTTCTGAGGGACAGGAAACAACTGACAAGGAAAGAGGGAGGGGGCCCTTTATTGGCTGGGCTCGAAAGCTGTTTCCTGTTCCTGAAGAAGACGGGGTAATCCTCCACGTAGTGCCGTTGTGGAGGCATAAGGAAAAACAAACTTTTGAAAAAACGAGATTTTTGTGAACTCACCTGTAAAATCTCTTTCTCGCGTAGTTCATTGGGGGACACAGACCGTGGGTATAGCTGCTTGCTGCCACTAGGAGGCGACACTAGGCTAAGAAGTGATAACTCCTCCCCCGCAGGCTATACCCCCTCCAGCCTGGAGAGAGCATATCAGTTTGTGCCCAAGCAATAGGAGTAGGAGAAAAAAATCAATAATGAAAATACAGTACACAACCCACAACTGACAAACATCAGTCGGAATGCACCAGAACTGAGGACCATACTGGCCCACAAACCGCCAATATGTGCGGCAAACAGAACACTGGGTGGGAGCTGTGTCCCCCAATGAACTACGCGAGAAAGAGATTTTACAGGTGAGTTCACAAAAATCTCGTTTTCTCGCTAGTATCATTGGGGGACACAGACCGTGGGACGTCCTAAAGCAGTCCACGGGGAGGGAAAAAAATCACACGCCCCTGGGGAAAAAACGCCCTCGAGGATGCGGCATCCGCTGCCGCCTGCAAGATCTTGCTGCCTGGAGCAGCAACAGATGATGGCTAGGAAAGACCCCCGAAAAACTCGGAGAACTTGCCGGAAAACCAAGACGCTGCCCTCTAGAAGCGATGTCTGGAGTAGATGAACCCGAGAAATGACGACCGCTGGACGGCCAGGCCATCACTCCGCTAGGAAGCAACCGACAGGTAGACATCCCAGGAAAAAAAGCATCCCGTTGGAAGACGCCAGCTATGACAAGGACCTCCAAGAAAATCAGGCAGAAAACACATACAGCGGAACGCGCCAACGCGCCAGATATGGACCAGCAAATCTCCGAGGCCAAAATAGATGGCTGATGGAGAGCCCGCCCTTAAAATACGAGGGAGAAAGAAGAGAAAAACCATGTCCGAGAAGACCCGAAAAGCGGTAACCTTCCGCCAGAAAGAAAATTCTGGCTGAGCACTGCCTGATGCAAATGACAAAGGACAAATGGACGTACAAAAAGAAGAAGAAGAAGTCCCAGAGGGGGGGCTTGTTTGTTCCTGAAACGCCCCCAGCGATCTACCGATCGTCGGGGCGAAGTCGGTTGTAGACCACAACTGTGGGAGCGGAACCAAAATCCAGGTTCGCAGGATCCTCCTCTGGTTAAAAGAAACCGGTAATGGAAAAAAAAACATAATTGACATATTGACTTCCGGGCAGAGACCAAGATAAGAGAATACTCTCCGTGGAAAAAAATAGATCCCGGATTCCATAGCTATACAACCCATTGCCACCGGTCGAGGAGACCGAAGGGAAAAGGTGGTCAGCAGTCCAGCTAGAGGAAGGACAGGAAAGAAAAATAGGGGTGTTCCGTTCAAGGAACGAAATCCCTACCAGTGGTGACAAGGTGAGACAGTCACCCGCTCAGCCTGGCTTGGGGGGACCGTAGTCCACCCCCGGAAGGAGCAGTGAAAGGAATGACCACCATCGCTTGATGTGACACAGAAGTAACCATAACTGAAGGAAGGAATCACTGTAGTGGTAGACGAGTGCCACAGGGACCAAGTAAACATATCTGACGGCCAGTATCACCGTAGTGGTAGACGAGTGCCACAGGGACTAAGCTACCCAGTCGAGCACGCCCAAGTAAGGTGCTGATAGCTATGGCACTGACGCCAATGCAAAACCCGAGTTGACGACACAAGAACAATAGTCGTCAGAGCAACGGACAGTTAACAGTAATGAAGACCAATGAGAGGTCAGGGCAAGCCCATTGCCATCAGGGACTGGCACTGTACAGATCTCTTGGTAATGAAATACACCCTTGAGGAGGAGCCCATACAAAGGAAGCTGCCAGAGTAACGCAAAGGCCACACTCCAGCTGAGGAGGATGCCACACCGTACAGGATACCAATCCCAGAGTCGGAAGAAACCGCTGTCTGACGAAGGAACTGTGCAATAGGAATGTTCAGTAGGAACCCTAGCATGTAGTGGAGATGCAAATACCCTTTGTACAGTAATAGCTACCGCCTGCTCCTCCCAGCGTAAAACTGAGGGAGAGGCCTAAGGACACCCAGAAGTAGCATGGAACCAAGCTAACTCAGTCAACCAGAGCCCTTCTGAGGCATTCCATCTAAAAAGGGGGCAAAACCAGAGCAACCGCCGAAGCAGTGTCAGGGTAGAACCCCTATCTGAGGGGGATGACCCACTGCCATGAGTTCGATCTCCGGCCCTTGTGAGAACTACCCTTGCTTTTTTTTTTTTTTTTTTTTTTTTCTTTTTTTTTTTTTTGTCAGAAGTGGGATCTGAACCCACGCCTCCATTTGGAGACCCGAACACCCATACACGGAAGAGATTAACTCTTGAGTCTGGCACATTAGACCACTCGGCCATCCTGACTTAGAGAACACGCTGTAGTAGTCAATGCAGAATGCCAGCAAAACACCCTCACCTAATGAGGAAGAGTGGTGGCCCAGAATACAGAGTCAGTGCAACCTTGGGCTCGCTGGGTCGTAATCCCAACATTTGTATAATGGCGTGCACCCACACGCTGTAGAGGACCAAGTTCTGACCGACCTGAACGGTGGAGGCCCATAGGGATGGGAATCTAGGGCACCTGAAGAGCTGCTGAGCGACTCCCTTAAGAGAACAAGGAACGACCTATCTGCGCCAACCACCAGTACCAGAAGAGACGGGAGGATACAGTATGGGAGCAGTCCCAGTATCCATATACCTCTAGATGAAGAGTACCAGGCACCAATGGCAACGACTGTTGCCGCGGCCCACCCGTGAAGGAAGCCACGGCATCTAGTGCGGAGGCTTAGTTGAATTAAAGCATGCATAGATGCTCAGAGATTTCCCGTAAGATGTAGAAGGGGGTAATGCCACGACTGTTGACTAGTATTCAGTGGTAGCGCAACCCTCCGTCAAGGAAGGAAGGTAGGGAGATAAACAGAACCGCATCCAACGGTAGTGTAACAACCCCCTCCCTGGAGGGGGTAACGCGTACTGTAAGCACTACCCTCAATGGAAGTGCAACCACTCCACCTATGAAGGGGAGAAAAATATATAGGGAGTACTGTATCCTGAGGTTAGCGCCAGTACCTAACCTATGGCAGGGGGTAATGCACCCAGTAGGAATTGACCCCTATGGCAGAGAATTACACCCCTATCGAAGAGGATAATGCATACGAATAGTCCCGTTCCCGGTGGGTAGAGAATTCCTCCACCTAAGCAAGGTGGTAATACTTACAGCAAACATTGCCACCCGCGATAAAGCCATAACGCCTCCTATAAGAGAGGCTAATGCATAACGCCAGTACTGTACCCAGTGGAACAGCAATCCGTCAACAACCGAAAGGGGAGACGCAAATGGCTGGCACTGACCAGTGCAAGTGCCGTCAGTCCACCTGTGGAAGGAGGGAATACAAAGGGTAAGTACTGTATCCAGTAGCAAAGCAAATGCCGCCTAAGGAAGGGGCAATGCAGACAATCAGTACTGCCGGTAGCATGGATGCAGTCTAGAAGGTTCAAATCAGAGTCCGCAGAACTGTTCCCTGTTCCCTCAGAACCAACCCCTGTCAGAAGGGAGGGTTCTGAATATCACCCTAATGAGGAAGGATGGAGGTGCGGAGGAGACCGAGGAGGAATGTCCTGCTCGTGCGTAGCTCTACCTCTTAGCATCCAGCCATGGCAGTTGCAGGCTGTGACAGCGGTGATATAACCATCAAAACACCCAGGAGGTGGAATCGGCATCCCTACCTGACCGCTCACAGGATTGTGTGGGCGGTACTCAATCGACCCACAATCCAGGAGGGTGGATTGGGAACTGCCAGAGGTCCTCCATTGGATTGCGCATGTGGATTAACAACCAAATGACCCAAGAGGGTGGATTGGGAATCCAGCAGCTGTGTTCCCCTGGCTTGTGCAGGTGGAGCATTATCAACCAAACGGCCCCGTAGGGCGGATTGGGAATCCTGCATCTGTGTTCCCCCCGGATCCGTGCAGGTGGAGCATTATCAACCAAACGGCCCCGTAGGGCGGATTGGGAATCCTTCAGATGTGCTCCCCCGGATCCGTGCAGGTGGAGTATTATCAACCAACGGCCTCAGCGGGCGGATTGGGAATCCTCAGATGTGCTCCCCTGGATTTGTGCAGGTGGAGCATTAATCAACCAAACGACCCCGTAGGGCGGATTGGGAATCCTTCAGATGCGCTCCCCTGTATTTTTGTAGGTGGAGTATTATCAACCAAACGGCCCCAGCGGGCGGATTGGGAATCCTCCAGATGTGCTCCCCTGTATGTGTGCAGGTGGAGCAATATCAACCAAACAGCCCAACGGGCGGATTGGGAATCCTGCAGATGTGCTCCCCTGCATTTGTGCAGGTGGAGCATTATCAACCAAACGGCCTCAGCGGGCGGATTGGGAATCTCTCAGATGTGCTCCCCTGTATTTGTGCAGGTGGAGCATTATCAACCAAACGGCCCGTATGGCGGATTGGGAATCCCTCAGATGTGCTCCCCTGGATTTCACCTGTGGTGGCCTATACACCAGACGACCCAGAAGGTGGTCTGGGAATTCTTCATGTGTGCATTCTCAACTAAACAGCCCCGGAGGGCGGAATGGGAAACTGTGAGCAATCCTGCCCTGTCCAGATAGGACATGGGCCCAGCCCCATACCCCACCACCAGGGTGGACATGCCGGCAGGAAGGGGTTAGGGTTAACTTCCTAATCTAAGGTAATTGGCCTGCAGAAAGGGGACACTCAGATAATGCAGTGCCGGCTGCAAACAAACGACTTGCCACAAAGGGTTAACCCAGCTCAGAGGACCAGATGCGGAGCTCAGCGGGGCACCTGGGGGAGGAGCGACAGCTAGTCGGGGAGAATCCGCGCCAAAAGGACGAACCCGCCCCCTCCATAACTGGAATGAAAGTTGCGGCCTAGTAGGCCGCAAAAGCCGGGACATAAAGTTCGGCGCACAGCCGACCGGGCGGTACTGCCGGCCGGTTACCACAGCGGGGCCTGAAGAGCAACCGCCGATGTCTGCCCACTGATTTGGAGGGGGAGTGTCCACTCTCGCTGCGGGAACCCATCCCGTGCCGCTAAAACAACTGCACGGGCTGAATCCCGGTAGGCCCGAAGTGGAGCCGGGGGCTAAATTTTTGGCGCCGGCCAAACGAATAGCCGGCCGGGAGTGGAGTGACCGGAGCGGCGCTCTGTAAGTGCCCTGGCTGAACATCGGCCGCGGGAGCTCACCCCGCAGGCCGTACAACTGGACCAGAATCTGAGGAGAACCCAGGCCCCCCGTATGGACAGAAGCCCAAACCTACATTGGGCCTGAGGTAATGTGGGGCCCTCACCATGAATGGCCCACCTGAGGAAAAAGGTCCTCCATCTTATGATGAGGTGACCGGGGGGGAAGGGAGAAGGGGGAGGGGAAGGGCCGAGGTACTTACCCAATACGGACTACTCACCCCATCTTCATCCTCTTCTCTTCACCCTTTCTCAGAGTACCAGCAGGGTCACCTCTTCAGCCGCTGGCACACGAAGTGGCAGGAGACTGGAATGGCGGAGGGTCTCGCGGGATTCAGGTGACCCCCTTGGCTGGCGGGAAGCAGGGGAGCTGGGCTGCCCTGGTCCACTTTCGTTTCTTGGGGAGGGCGAGCGGTGAGGGATTCCGACACCGGCCTTGCTCCCGGGGTAGACAGAGTGGCTAGGCGACTCTGTTTCCCCAACCTAAAAGAGGAAAAAGATAAAATAATAAAGGTAAGCCGCCCTGCAAAAGCAGGGAGGTCTGCCTCCTACGACACTAAGCTAAAAACTGATATGCTCTCTCCAGGCTGGAGGGGGTATAGCCTGCGGGGGAGGAGTTATCACTTCTTAGCCTAGTGTCGCCTCCTAGTGGCAGCAAGCAGCTATACCCACGGTCTGTGTCCCCCAATGATACTAGCGAGAAAATTTATTTATTTCTTGTAATTGCCATAGTCTGACCCCTATAACTTTTTTACAGTTATGTCTATGGAGATGTGTCAGGGCTCATTTTTTTTGCTGGGCGATCTGTAGTTTTTACTCATACCATTTTGGGTTCTGTATGACTTTTTGATCACTTATTGTGAATTTTTCTCCCCAATTGGATCCCAACTTGCAATCAACATAAATAGAATAATGTAATTTGCTCCATTATGCTATACAGAAATCACTATGTTACAGTTCAGTGCTTCCACCTGCTGACCTGAACTGTAATATACAAGTAATAAGCCTGGAAACCTAGTACAGGCTCAGGCTCATTACTGTAAAGGAATGTGTTCCCCGATCTCTGCCAAAGTTTCATTAAATCCTTTAGATGTTGTAATCAAGGCTCATGAGATCACGGCATCTAAAGAGCGAAAAAAAACGGAAGCTCGCACTTCCGGGCATCTAACCAGCATCCTCTGCGGCCAATGAGGATGCCGGTAATTGATTTAAATACGCTGGGTCTGGCTGAAGAGACATAGGGCATTTAAGCTGCAATTCTTATTTTGGCCAAGAAATTAGCAATTCTGACATTTAAATGGATGTAGAAAATCCATGAATGTTCAGAATGAAAAAATAAATAAAAATAAAAATGGGATTTTGTAGGCTCAAATATGAGCTTCAAAATCATAACAAAAAAGTAAAAAAAACAAAAACTTTAAAATATATATGAAATATTTGTTTAAATCACCCCCATCATTATACAGTTATTATAAATTAAAATCACCCCATCATTATATGGGAAGGTATAATAAAAAAATACATACATAAATAAATAACAAAAAATATAAACATCATGGGTATCACCACGACCGAAGACACCCGTACTAATTAAATATAAAAATACTTTTCCAATATGGCGAATGGCGTAATGGAAAAAAGGGTCAAAATGGCCAATTTGCCTTTTTTTTATTGCTTCTCTTACCCCCCAAAAATGTAATAAATATAAATAAATAAATAAATAAAATAAAATCACACAATGCAAAATGGTATCGGTAAAAACTACAGATTGTCCCGCAAAAAAATAAGTCCCCATACAGCTCAGTAGATATAACTAAAACATTTTTTTATGGGGGTCAGAATATGGTGATTGAAAAATAATTCATTAATTTTTTCACAAGTTTACATTTATTTTTACACTATTTAGACAAAAAACCTGTATGAATGAAGGTCACAGGTCAGATTTGCCACAAATGGAACGCTGTGGGAACAAAACCTGTAAAACTGTGGAGGAACTGTGTTTTTTTTTCCAATTCCACCCCATTTTGAATTTATTTTCTGCTTCCCACTACATTGTATGCCATATTAAATGGTGGCATTAGAAAGTACATGTCCCGCAAAAAAACAAGTGCTCATACAGCTATGTGAATGGAAAAATAAAAAAAGTTATGGTTCAAGGAAGATAGGGAAGAAAAATGGAAACGCAAAAATGAAAAAGCCTTCGGTATCCTAAGGGTTAAAATGAACGTGTCAGGATTCAGTACAGATGCTGTCCATTTATACCACACAATGCATGGAAAATCAGGTTTATATAATTTAAAGGGATTCTGTCACCTCCCCTAAGCCAAAAAACGATTTTAAAGCAGCCATGAAGCACAGCTTACCTGGATTAGGCTGTGCTCTTTTATCTTGAAATCTGTCCAGCAGTTACTGCAAAAAACGACTTTGATTGATATGTAAATGTGTCCTGAAGGTTCCCAGAGGGGCGTTTTTTTCTTCTTAGAGAGCCCAGTACCGCCCCTCTTTCAGTGCCCAGCCCGCCTTCCTTGTACTGTCTAACCGCCGCCCCCAGCCTGCCACAGCCTCCCCTCCCTCTCCTCCCCCTCCCTCACGCCGAACGAAGTCTCGCACAGGCGCAGTACCCACTGAGGGCTGCGCCTGTGCGATCAGCAGGAGACTGAGGGCAGCAGCTTCATCTTCGTCACTGGGCATGCGCCGAGCCCAGTGACGTCCGATGCTCGCTCTTCCCTCAGTCAGTGCGAAAGTTCGTTCGGCGTGAGGGAGGGGGAGGAGAGGCTGTGGCAGGCTGGGGGCGGCGGTTAGACAGTACAAGGAAGGCGGGCTGGGCACTGAAAGAGGGGCGGTACTGGGCTCTCTAAGAAGAAAAAAACGCCCCTCTGGGCACCTTCAGGACACATTTACATATCAATCAAAGTCGTTTTTTGCAGTAACTGCTGGACGGATTTCAAGATAAAAGAGCACAGCCTAATCCAGGTAAGCTGTGCTTCATGGCTGCTTTAAAATCGTTTTTTGGCTTAGGGGAGGTGACAGAATCCCTTTAAGAACAATGCTCTGCCTACTGGCGCTGTACATTTATCCCTCAGCTCCACCTTCCAAGTGCTCTAATGTCACCTTCCCCCATGCAGGCAGGGTCGGCGCCACCAATAAGCAAGGTACGCCACCGCGTAAAAGGCGCACTCTTGCTGGAGGCGCCGGCCCCGCCTCCTAGCTAATTTATTCACTTCACTTGCCTCTGTGTAATCTCGCACAGGCGCACTGGCAGAGGCATCGTCGAGCGAAGTGCGCATGCGCAGTCTTCCAGCGCACCTCGTTCGACGATGCCTCTGCCAGTGCGCCTGTGCAAGATTACACAGAGGCAAGGGAAGTGAATAAATTAGCTAGGAGGCGGCACTGGGCGGGGAGGGGATCTGTGGATGACATGGTATGTAGCTGGAGGGAGAAAACGTGGCCTTACCACAATGAAGGGTACAGTCTGTATAAATAGGTGGGTGACAAAAGGAGGGACGAGTCAAAGGGTGTGGTCAATAGGCGGAGTCAGGGGGGGGGGGGCGGCAAAATTAGCTTTTGCCTAGGGTGGCACCAGTCCTGCATGCAGGTCCTCGGTTTGTCTCCGTGACCACACTGTTAGGCCTCGTGCACACGACTGTATGTATTTTGTGGTCCACAAACTGTGGATATGCAAGATAAGGATGTATGCCGCACCTTTTTGGAGACATGCCTATTCTTGTCCACAAAAAGGACAAGAATAGGACATGTTCTATAACTTGCACTGCCTGTGTACCTGCAATTTCCCAACTCAGCTGAGGCAAATCTCTTTCAGCACTGCCATAGTCTTAGGGCAAAAATAAAAATAAATCCCGGCAGTCATATCTTCTTTTTCAATATATCAGTTTTATTCCATCCAAAGTGAAATGCCCCAACAACCAGGACGCGTTTCGGCGATATGCCTTCCTCAACAGATGGCCCCTAATAGAACAGTCCTATCCTTGTCAGTAATGCGGACAATAAATAATAGGACATGTTATATTTTTTTGCGGAGTGCCCATGTGGACATATACGAAAAAGGAATGAACACTGAGTCATTTTGTTTTTTTGCGGCCCCGTAGAAGTGAACGGTTCCGCATACGGGCCGCACTGAAAAGAGAACACCTCTGCCGATCAGCTGTTTGAGAAGGCAGCGGCGCTGGAAGTAGCACCGCAGCCTTCTCACCGTTTACCGCAGGCCAAGTGACGTCACGACTAGTAGTACTGGCCTGGGTGCAGAACAGAGCTTAGCCCCGCCCAGGCCAGTACTACTAGTCGTGATGTCACTGGGCCTGCGGTAAACAGTGAGAAGGCCGCGGCGCTACTGCCAGCTGATCGGCAGAGGTCCCAGGTGTCGGACCCCCGCCAATCAGATGCTCAGTTTAAACTGTAGAACCCCTTTAAATGTAATGAACTGGAGGGTTGGAAGGAGGATGGTGTGCCTGAGTATGATTGCTAGAGAATATGGGGCAGGCAAGAATGGGGAAATAACTCACTACTTTGAGGGATGGAGGTGGTCAGTCTGAATGTGATTATTGGGGGAAAGGGCAGGTTACCATGGGGAACACGCCTTTTGACTACTTAGCCTGAGATCACTGGGGGGAATAGGGGATGATGGGTAACAGCTTTCTGACTACTTTGGGGTATGGAAGGATGTAGGTCTGAATGTGATTGTTGGGGGGATGGAGAACAATCTTTGTGGCTACTTTAAGAGATAGGGGGGTTGGGTGGTTGCCTGAAAGTCATTGCTGGGGTAGATGGGGGAGTGATGGAAAACAAGCTTTGTGACTACTCTTGGAGTGGGATGAGCATGGTCAGCCTGACTGATTGCTTTGGGGGCTAGGAGGGGTAAGGGCGGGGACAATAGGGAACCAGCTTTGTGACTGTCTTGGGGTGGGGAGGTGATTATTTTTGTTGGGGGTGGTCAAGTTCTGGATATGATTGGCGGGGGTAGGTTTGAATGCTATTATTAGGGATCAGTGAATTTCATATTTTGAAGTTCATGTGTGGGTTCGTGTTGTGGTATTTACTGAATTGCGTTATGAATTCTGTTACCATGGACCATAACGCAATTCCATGATGGAATGCCTTTAGAGTCATTCCGTTATTTATTCTGTCATAATAGAGGTCTATGGGCTGCATAACGGATCTGTCCGGTTTACGTTATGTTGGAGTCCTCTCCTGCATAACGTAAACCGGACGGATCCGTTATACAGGCCATAGACTTCTATTATGAAGGAATGAATAACAGAATAACTCTAAAGGCATTCCGTTATGCATTCTGTCATGGAATTGCGTTATGGACCGTGGTAACGGAATCCATAACGCAATTCAGTAAATGCCACCACACGAACATCAAAATATGAAATTCGCTCATTCCTAGTTATTATTGTGGTCGTGGTTTGGATCTGAATGTGATTACAGTGGGGGAGTTAGCTTGGCCCTGGATGTGTACAGCAGCACTGGGTATATTATACTGGGGGACGTATAGATGCTAGTCACAGCAAGACCTCAGCACACGTCTCATCAGCGGCTTTTGTGGGTGCACGTCCCCTTTTAGACCCCTTCCACCCGAGGTGTCGGTAAATAACTTGTATCAGTAGTTTGGAGACAGCACACCAAGGACAGCATATAGCTTCAATTCAATATGTATTTTACCAGTGGTACAATCTCATAGTAACATTTATTGCTTATTATGAAGTTTCGGGCCCAATTTGGTGCCCTTTATCAAGCTGAGAAGGCCGGTCATAAGACAAGGCATGTCGTGGAATTCTTACGACTGGCTTCTCAGCTTGATAAAGGGCACCAAATTGGGCCCGAAACGTCGTAACAAGCAATAAATGTTACTATGAGATTGTACCACTGGTAAAATACATGTTGAATTGAAGCTATCTGCTGTCCTTGGTGTGCTGTCTCCAAACTACTGATACAAGTGGATGTATAGATGATTATACTGGAAGAAGAGGGCACTGAATGGGACCTATAAAATGCATACAGTAGCAACATCCTTGTACATGGGGGATATTATAGTTATATTCTTGTATATAGGTGCCACAATTATGCATAGGAGTGTTATAATAACTCGCTTAGACCCATCTCCAACGCCCCTGCTTGCCAAGAGAGAGACAGAAAGGAGCAGTCCAGTATTTTAATCTGGTGACCAAAAATTGGATTTCCTCCTAAACTTTTCAGTTTAGGAGCAAATGTCTCCTAGGAATTTAACCTGGAGCCCTGCAATAGTGTAGAAAAGATTAATATACTGGCTTAATGGTTACCATTTTCTTGATCCTTCTCGCTAGTCCTCTGTGGACTTCCCTGCCTCATTCCACGTGGCATGAATACCAATGGTTTGGAGCGTGGCTCTTGACAGTTTCTGCTTCTCAAAACTGATTCTTCATGTCCTCCAAGAGTCTTCTCCTCTACTCTTCCTGATTTTCTTACAGGATATTCATCCCAATCCCTCTCCAACCTGCTTCCTGATACGAAAACCCCACAATTCTCGTCACAATGGAAGAATCTCTGATCACGAAATGATCCGTCTGTGAAGCCTTTCCCCATGGCATGCCCCTGAAATGCAAGACCAGTCAACAAAAAATAAATGGACTTAGGCTCTGTACACACCTGCTTTGTGGGTTCTGTTACAGTTAAAAAGAGTTGTATAATTTGTGAGAGAATTTACAGATGTTTCCAACATACATGTTTTCCAAAGTGTCTATACAATGGGGTGTGGTTTAGCAGAAAGGGGTGTGGTGTAAAGTGAAAATATGCACCAACATTTCAGTGCAAATATTTGGCATAGACTAAGGGTACTTTCACACTTGTGGCAGAGTATTCCGGCAGGCAGTTCGTCGCCTGAACTGCCTGCCGGATCCGGCAATCCGGACGCGAACAGATGGGATTTGTCAGACGGATCCGGTTCAGTCTGACAAATGCATTGAAATACTGGATCGTTCTCTCCAGTGTCATCCGGAAAAACGGATCCAGTATTTTATTTTTTTCACAGATCTAAAGGTCTGCGCATGCGCGGACCGGAAGAACGGATCCGTAAATGCAGCAATTTTAATGCCGGATCCGGCACTAATACGTTTCAATGGAAATTAATGCCAGGATTTTTGGTCGGAGAGAAAACTGCAGCATGCTGCGGTATTTTCTCCAGCCAAAAAACATAAGAGGGACTGAACTGATGCATCCTGAACGGAATGCTCTCCATTCAGAATGCATTAGGATAAAACTGATCAGTTATTTTCCGGTATTGAGTCCCTGTGACGGCACTCAACACCAGAAAAGAAAAACGTTAGTGTGAAAGTAGCCTAGTTAGATCCAAAGGGGAGGATGCGTCTAATTTATGATGGTATGGACTAAGTTAGAAGCCCCTCCATGTGCTTCTGGGTCAATGTGGCCCCACCACAAAAGATAAGACGTGTCCTATTCTTTGCCACATCTTGCGGATCACAGACTCGTTGAAGTCAATGGGTCCTCACTGTGATGTGGTGTGCACACAGTCTGTGTTCCTGTTTTGCGGATCCACGATATGTGGTCTGCAAAACGGACAAGGTCACGTGAATAGAACCTTAGACAGAATTAATTGGCAACAAGCAGACTACACTCGCTCACAAAGCGATCCATCAGGTTCTGCTGAAGCGTCCTCCGTTCACATGTGGAAACATAGCACATACTATATGAGGGAGTGGATGGAGCCTGATTCAGATGTGAACAGAGCCTAACCTGTTTTGTTACTGACTGATAGCTCACCATAAGCTGAACTCCATAAAAGATCTCTTGTTCCTGATTGACAGACCCCTTGTAACGAAGCACGCCCCTCTCTTTGCGTCCACTGGAGGACTTGACTTGGACACGGACATGATCCCCAGTTTTTAGGTGCATTACGTCCCGCAGTCTTTTATAGTCCATATAAAAGGCATATCGCTCTTCTGTATCAGTGACTGCCAGTAATATTCTCCATACCAATGCTCCAATCTCCTTTACAGACTCTGGGTCCACTCCAACTACCTTCTCAGTTTCATGTACTCTGAGCCATAGGATGGGTGAATGGAGCAGAGTACTGTCTGTCCTGGAGAGGTGTGAGGAGGGGGCCGCAGTCAATGTTAGTAGACTCCCTCTCTCCACTTTGTCGTATTTGCCATCTGGATTTTGGAGAACTGATGAGAAGTCACAAACAGCAATATATAAATTTGGAGACGACATTTCACTCCAGTTTCTTCAGTAGGTGAATCAAGAAGAAAAACATGGAACCTGGAAGAGAAGACACCTATCTGATTAATACACCTCACTACCAGCTCCAAACCGGTTACATCTGAGCGAATTTATGGGGAGTCGGGAGGGACAGATGCCCTTATCTGAAAGCTCATTCAGGACCTAAGCCCAGACACATTCCAGCGAATTCAAAGCGAGAAACTCGCTGCGTATGTCAGTGAGCAGTCAAGTCCTGACCTCTGCTCCTCTAATAGGATTGCACAGCATTAGGGCCCATGCCCATGAACCGAAGGGTTCCATGCCCGTGCTTCGGGCAAATAGTGGTTCGCAATGCACGGGCACTGGCCGTGTGCACTCCGTGCTGGGGATATGAACCCACTGAATGTGTCTGTGATCTGTAAAATATGGCAAAAGATAGGACATGTCTTTTCTTCTGCAGCGCGGAGGGACGGACCAGAAAGCCCATGGGAGCGCTTCATACTGTTTCTGCGGGCTTCCGATCCGTGCCTCCGTACAGCAAAAGATAGGACATGTCTTTTCTTCTGCAGCGCGGAGGGACGGACCAGAAAGCCCATGGGAGTGCTTCATACTGTTTCTGCGGGCTTCCGATCCGTGCCTCCGCACAGCAAAAGATAGGACATGTCTTTTCTTCTGCAGCGAGGAGGGACGGACCCGAAAGCCCATGGGAGCTCTTCATACTGTTTCTGCGGGCTTCCGATCCGTGCCTCCGCACAGCAAATGATAGGACATGTCTTTTCTTCTGCAGCGAGGAGGGACGGACCCGAAAGCCCATGGGAGCGCTTCATACTGTTTCTACGGGCTTCCGATCCGTGCCTCCGTACAGCAAATGATAGGACATGTCCTATCTTTGGCCGTATCTTGTGGATCGCAGACCCATTCAAGTCAGAGGGTTCACATCCGCAGCACAGAGTGGACATGGCCGGTGCCCATATGCTCGGGACCTGCCTTTAGCGATCCACAATATGATGATTTATAATGCTGTGTGACCCTGAGAGTCCTGGAATCTATTGTATTATACTGACAGCATTATGTCAGTGTAAATCAGTAGATTTCAGAACCCCAAGACCACCTGTAAACAAATGCAGCTAAATTTCCGTGCGGATTTATGTTAGTTTCTGCAGAATATCTGCATCCGCAATGTCTACAGCGGATTTTGGTGCAGATTTGATGCCATTTCAACAGAGATCTCACCCTCCATTGGAAACGGGTGATAGCCGCAGCTAAAACCCACAAACATAATTAAAGGAGTTGTCCGGGTTCTGAGCTGAACCCGGACATACCCATAATTCCACCCAGGAAGCACCCCTGATGTTAGCATTGGAGCATTTCATGCTAGATCGCGCAGGGCTAGGGCTCTTTTGTTTGCAATAACACACTGCCGGGCGGAGGCTTTAGAGTTGGG
Organism: Bufo gargarizans; assembly: GCF_014858855.1. NCBI lineage: Eukaryota > Metazoa > Chordata > Amphibia > Anura > Bufonidae > Bufo > Bufo gargarizans. The sequence continues at coordinate 501,319,989 of NC_058080.1, read as the reverse complement.
CTCACTGATGGGCGTGCTTTAGCGTTGCCCTAGCCGTTTGACGTCGCCGGGCTTCCTGGCAGCCCCATGGAGAGCCCGATACGTCACCGGAACTCCGGAAAATGCCTTTGCCCTGCACGATTTAGCGCAGGGCAAAGGAGAGCGTTGGAGCATGAAGTCAGGGGGGGCTGCCGGGGTGAAAATGGAGGAATGTCTGCAAATAATGAAATCCACTTGGCAAGTAAAGTTCTGCACAGAAAAAAAATCTGCAAGGTGTACATGAGATTTTTAGAATCTCATACACTTTGCTGGTACTGTAATAAGTTTTTTTTTGCACAGGAATCTGCATGGAAAACCCACACATTTCGCAATGGCGAGTGGCGTATAAATCAGTCTTAGGCCTCATGCACACGAACGTATTTTCTTTCCGTGTCCATTGCATTTTTTTGTGGACCGTATGCAGAACCATCATTTCAATGGGTCCACTCAAAAAAATTAATAAAAAATGAACTTACTCTGTGTGCATTCTGTTTCCATATGTCCGTACCTCCGTTCTGCAAAAAAATAGAACGTGTCCTATTATTGTCCGCATTACGGACAAGGATAGGACTTTCTATTAGGGGTTAGCTGTTCCATTCCGCAAAATATGGAATGCAGATGGACGTCATCCGTATTTTTTGCGTATCAGTTTTTTGTGGACCGTAAAAATGAGATTTTAGTGAACTCACCTGTAAAATCTCTTTCTCGCTTAGTTCATTGGGGGACACAGAACCGTGGGTATAGCTGCTGGCTGCCACTAGGAGGCGACACTAGGCTAAAAAGTGTTCGCTCCTCCTCTGTCGGCTATACCCCCAGAACACAAGTAATGCCAGAGGGCCGAACCAATCTGAAAAAAAGAAGAAAAGGAAGCTGCCCTGTAAGCAGGGAGGTCTGCTTCCTACGACACTAAGCTAAAAAAACTGATATGCTCTCTCCAGGCTGGAGGGGGTATAGCCGGCAGAGGAGGAGCTAACACTTTTTAGCCTAGTGTCGCCTCCTAGTGGCAGCAAGCAGCTATACCCACGGTCGCCCAATGAAACGAGTGAGAAATACATACGGTCGTGTGCATGAGCTCTAATGCTGTGCTGTCCTGTAGGAAGGAGCGGTGAACAGAACGGGACCTCTCACTGACACACGCTGCGAGTTTCTCACATTCAACTCACTCCTGTGTCTGGCCTAAGTCTACCCCTGATGCATATGTACACCTTGGGTTAAGCACAGATTTCGAACAGGGCGCCCTTCTATGGGTACGTACTGATTTAGGGCTTATGCACACGACCGTATGTATTTTGCGGTCCGCAAAAAAAATTCCGCAAAGAATACAGATGACGTATTTTGCGGAACGGAACAGTTGACTGCTAATAGAACAGTCCTGTCCTTGTCCGTAATACGGACAATAATAGGACACGTTCTATTTTTGGGCGGAACACAAATACAGACATACAGAAACTGAATAACTTTAATCTTTTTTGTGGACCCATTGAAATGAATGGTTCCGCAAAATAAAAACCGTTTGTGTGCATGAGCCCTTACTCAGAGGCATTTCCTTACAGGGGTCATGAGAAAAATAACAGCATGCTCCAACACATATCTTACTTCTAGGGTCCCACACAGGGGCAAGTGGGCATGATACCAGTGACCTATATAGGTCATCAGCGCTCTATTGCTGGGGCCCCATCCTGTCTCTTTTTGGAGGCCACACACAGGATATGTGATGATAAGCAGACCTTACAGCCTCTGATGGAGTCCATGCAGGGTCAGATACATTGGGCACCCTACATGGCACAAATTATCCTCCCCCTCCGATGATACATGTTCCCACCTGAAGTTATGAGGCAATAAAGCAGCACTCCACCTGCCAGAACCCCTGTGCAGGAGGCAGAGGAGGCTCAGCAAACTACAGATCAGTAGAAAAGCTGAAAGAACGTCCCCTTCTTCACATTAACCCTTTCGCTTTCACCTGCTAGTTTTTCAGCCTGCAGTCCACTGCCTGGTGATAAACACATCTGTAACAGTAAAGTCTTACCTACAACTCCCAGCGTGCTATGACATAGGCAGGGCATGCTGGGCGTTGTAGTGTGTGTAACAAGAGCCGGAGAGGCAGCTCACTAACTAGCTCGTAATGATAAAAGCGGCAGCCATTTCCAGCACCCTCACCTTCATGTACCGTCCGCATCCAGTCACACGCAGGGCTCCGCTTCTGAGGGGATTCTTCAGCCTCCACAAACTTTCTGTCAAGGCTGGGAATTTACAACAAGGAAGTGTGCAAGAAGAGAAAGACAGCACGGACAGCCAATCAGAGACAAGGAAGGGCTGTGAGAACCAATGGAGGAGCAGAAGGGGCGGGGTGGGAAAGTCCCAACTTGTGACAGAACGGGGAAGTATGCGCTTTGGCTGAGGAGCCTGTGTAGATATGTCCTGTGTGTACTGAGCAGTGTGTATATGTCCTGTGTGTACTGAGAAGTGTGTGTATATATCTCCTGTGTGTACTGAGAAGTGTGTATATGTCCTGTGTGTACTGAGAAGTGTGTATATATCTCCTGTGTGTATATATCTCCTGTGTGTATATATCTCCTGTGTGTATATGTCCTGTGTGTACTGAGAAGTGTGTATATGTCCTGTGTGTACTGAGAAGTGTGTATATATGTCCTGTGTGTACTGAGAAGTGTGTATATATGTCCTGTGTGTACTGAGTGAGAAGTGTGTATATGTCCTGTGTGTGCTGAGAAGTGTGTAGATATGTCCTGTGTGTACTGAGGAGCATGTGTATATGTCCTGTGTGTGCTGAGCAGTGTGTATATATCTCCTGTGTGTACTGAGGAGTGAGTATATATCTCCTGTGTGTACTGAGAAGTGTATATATCTCCTGTGTGTACTGAGAAGTGTGTATATGTCCTGTGTGTACTGAGGAGCGTGTGTATATGTCCTGTGTGTACTGAGAAGTGTGTAGATATGTCCTGTGTGTAATGAGAAGTGTGTAGCTGTCCTCTGTGTACTGAGAAGTGTGTAGATATGTCCTGTGTGGACTGAGGAACGTGTGTAGCTGTCCTCTGTGTACTGAGCAGTGTGTAGCTGTCCTGTGTGTACTGAGAAGTGTGTAGATATGTCCTGTGTGTACTGAGAAGTGTGTATATATCTCCTGTGTGTACTGAGAAGTGTGTATATATCTCCTGTGTGTACTGAGAAGTGTGTATATATCTCCTGTGTGTACTGAGAAGTGTGTATATATCTCCTGTGTGTACTGAGAAGTGTGTATATATCTCCTGTGTGTACTGAGAAGTGTGTGTATATATGTCCTCTGTGTACTGAGGAATGTGTATATATCTCATGTGTGTACTGAGGAGCGTGTATAGCTGTCCTGTATGAAATGAGGAGTGTATATAGATGTCCTATGTGAAATGAGGAGTGTGTATAGATGTCCTATGTGTACTGAGGAGTGTGTATAGATGTCCTATGTGAACTGAGGAGCGTGTGTATATATCGCCTGTGTAAAATGAGGAGCGTGTGTAGCTGTCCTCTGTGTACTGAGAAGTGTGTATATATCTCCTGTGTGTACTGAGAAGTGTGTATATATCTCCTGTGTGTACTGAGAAGTGTGTATATATCTCCTGTGTGTACTGAGAAGTGTGTATATATCTCCTGTGTGTACTGAGAAGTGTGTATATATCTCCTGTGTGTACTGAGAAGTGTGTATATATCTCCTGTGTGTACTGAGAAGTGTGTGTATATATGTCCTCTGTGTACTGAGGAATGTGTATATATCTCATGTGTGTACTGAGGAGCGTGTATAGCTGTCCTGTATGAAATGAGGAGTGTATATAGATGTCCTATGTGAAATGAGGAGTGTGTATAGATGTCCTATGTGTACTGAGGAGTGTGTATAGATGTCCTATGTGAACTGAGGAGTGTGTATAGATGTCCTCTGTGTACTGAGGAGTGTGTATATATCTCATGTGTGTACTGAGGAGCGTGTATAGCTGTCCTGTATGAAATGAGGAGTGTATATAGATGTCCTATGTGAACTGAGGAGTGTATATAGATGTCCTATGTGAACTGAGGAGTGTGTATAGATGTCCTATGTGAACTGAGGAGTGTATATATCGCCTGTGTAAAATGAGGAGCGTGTGTAGCTGTCCTCTGTGTACTGAGAAGTGTGTATATATCTCCTGTGTGTACTGAGAAGTGTGTATATATCTCCTGTGTGTACTGAGAAGTGTGTATATATGTCCTGTGTGTACTGAGAAGTGTGTATATATGTCCTGTGTGTACTGAGTGAGAAGTGTGTATATGTCCTGTGTGTGCTGAGAAGTGTGTATATATCTCCTGTGTGTACTGAGAAGTGTGTATATATCTCCTGTGTGTACTGAGAAGTGTGTATATATCTCCTGTGTGTACTGAGAAGTGTGTATATATCTTCTGTGTGTACTGAGAAGTGTGTGTATATATGTCCTCTGTGTACTGAGGAATGTGTATATATCTCATGTGTGTACTGAGGAGCGTGTATAGCTGTCCTGTATGAAATGAGGAGTGTATATAGATGTCCTATGTGAACTGAGGAGTGTGTATAGATGTCCTCTGTGTACTGAGGAGTGTGTATATATCTCATGTGTGTACTGAGGAGCGTGTATAGCTGTCCTGTATGAAATGAGGAGTGTATATAGATGTCCTATGTGAACTGAGGAGTGTATATAGATGTCCTATGTGAACTGAGGAGTGTGTATAGATGTCCTATGTGAACTGAGGAGTGTATATATCGCCTGTGTAAAATGAGGAGCGTGTGTAGCTGTCCTCTGTGTACTGAGAAGTGTGTATATATCTCCTGTGTGTACTGAGAAGTGTGTATATATCTCCTGTGTGTACTGAGAAGTGTGTATATATCTCCTGTGTGTACTGAGAAGTGTGTATATATCTCCTGTGTGTGCTGAGAAGTGTGTATATATCTCCTGTGTGTGCTGAGAAGTGTGTATATATCTCCTGTGTGTGCTGAGAAGTGTGTATATATCTCCTGTGTGTACTGAGAAGTGTGTATATATCTCCTGTGTGTACTGAGAAGTGTGTATATATCTCCTGTGTGTACTGAGAAGTGTGTATATATCTTCTGTGTGTACTGAGAAGTGTGTGTATATATGTCCTCTGTGTACTGAGGAATGTGTATATATCTCATGTGTGTACTGAGGAGCGTGTATAGCTGTCCTGTATGAAATGAGGAGTGTATATAGATGTCCTATGTGAAATGAGGAGTGTGTATAGATGTCCTCTGTGTACTGAGGAGTGTGTATAGATGTCCTATGTGAACTGAGGAGTGTGTATAGATGTCCTCTGTGTACTGAGGAGTGTGTATAGATGTCCTATGTGGACTGAGGAGTGTGTGTAGATGTCCTATGTGAACTGAGGAGTGTATATAGCTGTCCTGTGTGAACTGAGGAGTGTGTTTAGCTGTCCTGTGTGGACTGAAGAGTGTGTATAGCTGTCCTTTGTGGACTGAGGAGTGTATATAGATGTCCTATGTGAACTGAAGAGTGTATATGGATGTCCTATGTGAACTGAGGAGTGTGTTTAGCTGTCCTGTGTGTACTGAAGAGTGTGTATAGCTGTCCTGTGTGGACTGAAGAGTGTGTATAGCTGTCCTTTGTGGACTGAGGAGTGTATATAGCTGTCCTGTGTGGACTGAGGCGTGTGTATAGCTGTCCTATGTGGACTGAGGAGTGTATATAGCTGTCCTTTGTGGACTGAAGAGTGTGTATAGCTGTCCTGTGTGGACTGAGGAGTGTATATAGCTGTCCTTTGTGGACTGAGGAGTGTGTAGCTGTCCTATGTGGACTGAGGAGCATGTATAGCTTGTCCTTTGTGGACTGAGGAGTGTATAGCTGTCCTGTGTGGACTGAAGAGTGTATGTGCTGAAGAGTGTGTGTAGCTGTCCTTTGTGAACTGAGAAGTGTGTGCAGCTGTTGTGTGTGTACTGAAGAGTGTGTATAGTTGTCCTGTGTGGACTGAGGAGTGTGTATAGCTGTCCTGTGTGTATAGCTGTCCTTTGTGTACTGAGGAGTGTGTATACGTCCTGTGTGGACTGAGGAGTGTGTGTATATGTCCTGTGTGGACTGAGGAGTGTGTATACGTCCTGTGTGGACTGAGGAGTGTGTATAGTTGTCCTATATGTATAGATGAGTGTGTGTATACCTATCCTGTGTTTACTGAGGAGCATGTATAGCTGTATAGCTGTCCTATATGGACTGAGGAGCATGTATAGCTGTCCTATATGGACTGAGGAGCATGTATAGCTGTCCTATATGGACTGAGGAGCATGTATAGCTGTCCTATATGGACCGAGGAGCATGTATAGTTGTCCTATATGGACTGAGGAGCATGTATAGCTGTCCTATATGGACTGAGGAGCATGTATAGCTGTCCTATATGGACTGAGGAGCATGTATAGCTGTCCTATATGGACTGAGGAGCATGTATAGTTGTCCTATATGGACTGAGGAGCATGTATAGCTGTCCTATATGGACTGAGGAGCATGTATAGCTGTCCTATATGGACTGAGGAGCATGTATAGCTGTCCTATATGGACTGAGGAGCATGTATAGCTGTCCTATATGGACTGAGGAGCGTGTATAGCTGTCCTATATGGACTGAGGAGCGTGTATAGCTGTCCTATATGGACTGAGGAGCATGTATAGCTGTCCTATATGGACTGAGGAGCATGTATAGCTGTCCTATATGGACTGAGGAGCGTGTATAGCTGTATCGCCGTACTCGGGAGAAGTAGGGCAATGTGTTTTGGGGTGTATTTTTACATATACCCTTACTGTGTGTGAGAAATATCTCTGTAAATGACAACTTTTTACATTTTTTTTTTATACAAAGTTGTCAATTTACTGAGATATTTCTCTCACCCAGCATGGGTATATGTAAAAATACACCCTAAAACACATTGCCCTACTTCTCCTGAGTACATCGATACCACATGTGTGACACTTTTTTTGCAGCCAAGATGCGCAAAGGGGCCCAAATTCCAATGAGTGCCTTTAGGATTTCACAGGGCATTTTTACACATTTAGATTCTGTGAGGGGTATGGTGAGTTCATGTAAGATTTTATTTTTTGTCACAAGTTAGTGGAATATGAGACTTTGTAAGAAAAACACATACGGACGTCTGAATGGAGCCTTACAGGGGGGTGATCAATGACAGGGGGGTGATCAGGGAGTTTATATGGGGGTGATCAGGGGTTAATAAGTGACAGGGGGGGTGTAGTGTAGTGTGGTGATTGGTGCTACTTACACAGCTGCCTGTGTCCTCTGGTGGTCGATCCAAGCAAAAGGGACCACCAGAGGACCATGTAGCAGGTATATTAGACGCTGTTATCAAAACAGCATCTAATATACTTTTTTAGGGTTAAAAAAAATCGCATCTACAGCCTGCCAGCGAATGATCACCGTTGGCAGGTTGTAGATCAACTCGTTTACCCCGCGCTCCTGTGAGCGCACATTCACAGGAAACCTTGCGTCTCGCGAGATGACGCGCCGGCGCGTCAAGGCGGAATAACCCGGCCGCCCGCAGGACGCATCCCTGCGTTAGGCGGTCGGGAGGCGGTTAAAATACACCAATCACTGTTTCCATAGCACTCCACACCGCACACTTATTTGTCTCTCCTATAGATGGTCAAATCAAAGGAGCAAAGGATAGTAAAGAACCGCAGTAGATATTTGAAAATCAGCTTTTATTATACTCACAAGATCAAAAAGGACTCAGGCATATCAAATGTTTAGACTGGTTTCCCGTCTACCTCCCAACCCAGGTTTCACCTATGCTTTGTCAGGGGCACATGTCCCACGTTTCAGTGGCGTACGTTTTATATACACATGGGTTCTACTCTTCCCTCCACCTGTCTAACATCCTCCTCATTTGCATACCTATTTTAATATCAATCTAAAAGCCTTCATAAATACATTTTTAAAATCAATAAAAACTCCCAGAAATAAACAAACATTCATCATTTTTACGTCTAAAAAGGCCTAAAATATATAATCCCACATGATATTTTTCTATCTTCGCTTTTCTTATCAATGGAAAACCTCTTTTTCCCCCTTTTCATAATCACATGTCCAGGTATGGCCAATTGGAGATCACTATCGTGATTCATTCATAAAAATTAATTTGACCTCAGTCACATGTTTACACCTTCCAATCAGCACCTACTACTAAATTCTCATTGTGTATACACCGCTCTCACAATCTCCAAGATCAGCTCTTCATACCCTTCATATGAGGGACATTATAACTTCACATAGAAAAATAATAGTGCTCTTTCCCTGTACCCTCGGCATACCCACTTTTATATCAAACAAGGTTTCAGGTCAAAATCCATATTTAACCCAGAGGGCTACAGAGTGGCTAATTTATCGATCCACTCTACCTCGCGGCGATTAATCTTGGCGACGGGATCTTCTCCTCGCCATTTGTTTACCACTCGTTCCACTCCCACAAACTTTAATCCTAATGGATTATTGTTATGCACGCTTTTGAAGTGTGCCAAGACACTATGCGTCTAAAGCCCTCTTTTTATATTCCGAACATGTTCCTGTACCCTTGTTTTCAATTTCCTCAGGGTTCGTCCTACATACTGGAGTCTACATAGGCACTCCAGCATATAGACAGCCCCTGTATTTTCACAGGTTAGTTCTCCCTCAATTTCCCACCATTGCTTTTAGATACCACTTCCACTATATTGCGTATTCTATCTTTTTTCTGACGATTTTTTCATGGCATACAAAAGCCGCACTAAGTGCTATGGAAACAGTGATTGGTGCATTTTGAAACTTGGTGTGAACAGGACCCACCACACCTGTAACCTGCAGCGCTCAAAGTAGGATTGACAATTTGGAATTTGCTGTTTCTTTTGATTGTGTCACATGTATATATTTGTCCTGTGTGGACTACATCAAATGTATATACACTGCCTGTCCCAAAAAAAAGTTGCCACCTGGATTTAACTAAGCAAATAGTTGTGAGCCTCCTATATATTACTGCATGGGCGATTATCTTTCAGCTGGCAATAAGTTACGTAACCCCAACTGGTGCAATGAGTTGCTTCTCATTTCTTAATCAACCATGTCTAAAAAGACACATCTCGTGGTCGTGGAAAAGATGTTAGTCTGTTTGAGAAGGGTCAAATCATTGGCATGCATCGAGCAGAGAAAACATCTAAGAAGATTGCAGAAACTACAAAAATTGGGTTATGAACTGTCCAACACATTAAAAACTGGAAGGATAGTGGTGACCCATCGTATTCGAGGAAGAAATGTGGCGGGAAAAAAATCCTGAATGACCGTAATCGGCGATCACTTAAACGTTCGGTGAAATCAAATCGAAGAAAAACAACAGTAGAACTTGGGGCTATGTTTAATAGTGAAAGTAAGAGCATTTCCACACGCACCATGCAAAAAGAACTCAAGGGATTGGGACTGAACAGCTGTGTAGCCGTAAGAAAACCACTAATCAGTGGGGCAAACCAGAAAAAAAGGCTTCAATTTTCTAGGGAGCATAAAGATTGGACTTTGGAGCAATGGAAGAAGGTCATGTGGTCTGATGAGTCCAGATCTACCCTGTTCCAGAGTGATGGGCGCATCAGGGTAAGAAGAGAGGCAGATGAAGTGATGCACCCATCATGCCTAGTGCCTACTGTACACGCCTGTGGGGGCAGGGCTAAGATCTGGGGTTGCTGCAGTTGGTCAGGTCTAGGTTCAGCAACAGTATGTGCTCCAAGAATGAGGTCAGCTGACTACCTGAACATACTGAATGACCAGGTTATTCCATCAATGGGTTTGTTCTTCCCTGATGGTACGGGAATATTCCAAGATGACAATGCCAGGATTTATCAGGCTCAAATTGTGAAAGAGTGGTTCAGGGAGCACGAGACATCATTTTCACACATGGATTGGCCACCACAGAGTCCAGACCTTAACCCCATTGAGAATCTTTGGGATGTGCTGTAGAAGGCTTTGCGCAGCAATCAGACTCTACCATCATCAATGCAAGATCTTGTTGAAAAATTAATGCAAAACTGGATGTAAATAAATCTTGTGACATTGCAGAAGCTTATCGAAACAATGCCACAGTGAATGCGTGCCATAATCAAAGCTAAAGGCTTTTTTTTTTGGTGGTGACAGTTTTCTTTTGGACAGGCAGTGTAGCTGTTCTGTGTGGACTGTATCATATGTATATATCAGTCTTCTGTGGACTGTATCATATGTATATAACTGTCCTGTATCATATGTATATACAGTAGCTGTCCTGACTGGACTGTATCACGTGTATATAGCTGTCCTGTGTGGACTGTATCATATGTATGTACACTAGCTGTCCTGACTGGACTGTATCATATGTATATAGCTGTCCTATGTGGACTATATCACATGTATATACTTGTCCTGATTTGCCCCTTGCCAGGCATGGCACGTGAAAAGACTGTTCCATCATGTTAAGGAGATTGAATTGGCTGCTGCTGCAGCTTCTGCTGCTTGTGGCGGTGGGTGACTCTGGGGGGAGGAGAGGGGCCACAGATAGTCTCCCTTTCAGGGAATCTGGCAGAAGGTGTTTCCTCGCCGGAAGCTGGGTACACAGTACTTCCTGGTAATGTAATTTGGCCTTACATTTTGGAGGGAGGAAAATATTCCACCATTTTGCTTTGATAGCGAGGGTCTTAAAAGTATGCATATCCAGTGATCATCAGACTGCTTGATGTGAATGATACCTGTCAGTGTGTAAGCAAGCATACAGGTTGCCATTCTTTCAGACTCCAACCCCCACTGACACTATAGGGCAGTGATGGTGAACCTTTTAGAGACTGAGTGTCCAAACTGCAACCCAAAGCCCAGTTATCACCAAGTGCCAACCCAACAATGTAACCTGAATACCAATACATATATTTCTTCTATATACTTTATCACTTAGCTATAATATCCTGCCTACATTCAATGCGCTGCCTGTGCTGTTCATAGTGTGCCCTGTCTGATGAAGGGCAGGAAAAATCTAAGTCATATTGGTACACCATAGACTTTTTCCAGGGCACGGGTGCCCACAGAGAGGGCTCAGAGTGCCGCCTCTGGCATCCGTGCCATAGGTTCGCCAACACTGCTATAGGGTGTCGTGGCCGGTGTCACATCATCATCATCATCCAACTCCTCGTCCAGTGGCTGCTCCTCATCCATGGAAATTTCTCCTTGTGGGAAAAGGTAAAGGTAAAGGGAGGACAGCAGGATGTGTTAGATCTTCTTTCACCATAGCCCCCTGCTGCATGACTGTCAGTTCTAAGATAAATATGAGGGGGATTAGATCGTTCATGCTGCAGTTGTCCCTACTGACACATTTTGTGGCCTCTTGGAAGGGCTGCAGCACCCAACAGGTGTCTCAGAGGAGCTGACACTGCCTGACCTCAAAAGAACACATGCTCCCTTCTGCAGCGGTCTGCTACATCACAAAATCATTCATGGCTTTTCGCTGCTTGTACAGATTCTCTAGCATGTGCAGTGTTGAATTCCAGTGAGTTGGAACGTTGTGAATTAAGGGGCATAAGCCAGCACCATGTACAAGCCAGTGTTTTTATTAATAAAGCGTTGCACGACTAGGTTAAACACGAGCATCATGCAGGGAGCATATGTTATTTCCCACAGCCACCATGTTGCAGCCAGTGTCGCTTACACCCTTTCCCAGTTGGACTTGGATGCCGGTTGATGTACTTTAGCAAGTGCTCTCCTGTGTGGCTACGCCCAGACCAATGAGCTCCAACACAGCATGCAAACGCTTGACATATGATGAGAAAGTGGGAGCAAAACTGTGCCCTTCTGATGTTGAAGATAGGGGAATGTCCACGGAGCAGTACCTGAAGGAGACGTATAAGTTCCTGGTGTGGGAGGCAGGCTGACAATTGTGGAGGTATTAAAAGGACCTGGCCTTGTTGCTGCCTCACCACTGCTACAAAAAAACATTGACCCAGTGGGCCATAAAATACATACTGTGCCTGCCCGTAACAGCTGCTCCAGGTGTCCACTGTGGCTTAAACCTTGCCACACAATGACAATTGCAAGGAGCGACCCACATTCTCTACAACATGAGAATACAATACAGTGTTTTTTGGGTGAAATAATGCCGTTATCATCCGGCGAGGCTGAGCACACACCATCAGCTCCCTAAAGGCAGCAGACTCTACTAAATGGTACTATAGCAACCTCACCGCCAGCAAATTGGCAGAGTGGGGGTTCGGCTTGTAAGCAAGCTAACTGCTGGTAAGGAATAGTTTTCTTATGGCCACATATTCCTTATGGATGTCTCACGATGGAGCGGAGGAGGAGTCTGACCAGAAGAAGAAGGTGATGATTCTGACAAGGGCACTGTATTGCTTGGAGATGTGGGCTTGCTGCCACAAAGAAGACCAAAAGGATGTTATAGAAACCCTCTTTTCTGGAATTTAGGAGAAGCTTCAAAGGGTCTCCAAGTCTGTCGGTGCGGTTCAAATTCACTCCTTTATGATGCATCAGAGAGACATAGATACAATGTTTCCAGGTATCTTTCTCTGTGGAACAATGCCCTGCCAAGAATGTTATTAGCAACAGACATAATTAGGCGGGATTACATTTATCATATCAGTTTAAAGCAAAACTTCACATTTACCTATTATTGTGATGACTAGACATTATGAAAATTACATAGGGTAGAGGAAACATTGCACATATATGTCCGTACGGACGTTTTCCTGGTCCCCAATACTATACCAGTTTGAACCATCCTTTGGACATAGCTTATGAACTCTAAATGACCCTACAAGAGAGACGAAGGGGGATCTGTAAGATGCATTGTAAATGCAGAACTCATTATCATTTCTCCACCCCTTTTTCTTTTCAGGGGATGTAGTAGTTCTAAGTCTACTGCTGCCTGAGCTGATGGGGCAGACACTTTCAAGGGGAATAATGCTGCCTCTTTGGCCGCTTGGTTTTCCAGAGCATTCCCCATAGCTACAGGGGTTAGGTATTTTGTATGTGCTAAGACCTTCAAGATGGCTGCCTGTTTAGGTAATGTCAGTGAGTCTAATAGCTGTCGTATAGCCTCAGCATTCTTTATAGGCTTACCTGCATAGGTCAAGAAGTTGCAGCTCGCCACATGGCTCCAAAATCATGTGCTACACCAAATGCATATCTCGAGTCCGTATAAATGTTCACCTCGTTGTCCTTTCCCAGATTACACAATGCAGCGAGTGCCTTCAACTCCACCTCCTGCGCTGAGCAACTAGAAGGTAGCGGTTTCTGTATCACTGCCATACCATTTTGGACTACAGCATACCTGGTAATGAATTTCCCTTGGTCCGCATTCTAGGACTGTCTACAAAAATACTCAGCAAATGGATTAGTGAGACATATGTAGGTGATATTTTGCTAACCTTTAGTTTCCATGTGCTTCTGTGCCTGACAATTATGTTCATATGTCATAACAAACTGGTCCTCTTCATCATTGGCCAGTTGATAAGATAGTGGTGTCTCTGCTCTACTTTATATCAATGTCTTTTACTATCTCCTTCCTTTCTGAACCCACGGGCAGAAGCATAGCTGGTTCAGAACATTACAACATCTTATAACAGGATTTAGGGGTTGTAATAAGCACAACCTCGTATTTGTTGAATCGGTGGAAAGGTTCTGGTCTGGGCTTGCTGTAGGGTTTCAGACACGGAGTGGGCTACTTGCAATATAGGAGGGCTTCCAAGAACTATGTCCTCTATTTTCTTGATGAGTTCAGCTGCATCTGCTCATACACAGGAAGGGGATCACATGATCCAGGGTGGCAGTGTAGTATCTTAGAGGCTTCTGTTTACCCCTGTGTTCTTATATGAAAACCCTAGTGGCTTGCCCAGCCAGTTCATAACAAAATAATATAAAATTGTTATAATTTGGGATTGGCAGTGATCAGTAAAGCTTCAAGGTGTAAAAGCATCTATTGCCTCTGGACTGATGATGAAGGGATTCAACTTGAGGCATGCATACAAAGGGGCGATTGTACTAGAAGCATTACGTAACTAACAATACTGTACTAAGCCTAAAAAGACACGTAATAACTTTGGCAGTGACACTTTGGCTATGGCATCATGTCTGCTAGAGCTCAGATGTTTAATGCCCAGAGAAAGACAGTGACCTAAAATGGTGACTGTTGACAAAGCTACAATTTCTCCTTCGAAGCCTTAAACCCATTTGAAGCCAAAAATAAAGTACCGTATTTTTCGCCCTATAATCCCCCCCCCCCCAAAAGTGGGAGGGAAATGGCAGTGCATCTTATGGGGCGAAGGCTGCCATTTTTACACTGATACACCGCCAACCGCAAGCTGCACAGCGCGGCTGGCGTGTGTATCAGCGAGGAGGGGCTGGGGGCCGGCCTTTTGTTTTATAATGGCAGCGGGGCCCGGTGCAGTCACTGTATTCTATTGCATCGGGCCCCGCTCACTGTACTAATGGTATCTGTAACTGCAGGCAGACAATGGTTAACTATACATATGTTCGATCCAGCACTGAGCAAGCTGGATGCTGGAGGCAGGAGGCTGGGCGGGCACTGGCAGCTTAACTTCCTACGTCACGTGCCTGCTCCGCCAACTTTATGAATGAAGCAGGCAGCGCAGGCACGTGGCGTAGGAAGTTACGCTGCCAGTGCCCGCCCGCCCAGCCTCCAGCATCCAGCCTGCTATGATCGTAATTACAGGCTGCTAAGTGCTGGATCGAACATACAGGGAGTGCAGAATTATTAGGCAAGTTGTATTTTTGAGGATTAATTTTATTATTGAACAACAACCATGTTCTCAATGAACCCAAAAAAACTCATTAATATCAAAGCTGAATATTTTTGGAAGTAGTTTTTAGTTTGTTTTTAGTTTTAGCTATTTTAGGGGGATATCTGTGTGTGCAGGTGACTATTACTGTACATAATTATTAGGCAACTTAACAAAAAACAAATATATACCCATTTCAATTATTTATTTTTACCAGTGAAACCAATATAACATCTCAACATTCACAAATATACATTTCTGACATTCAAAAACAAAACAAAAACAAATCAGTGACCAATATAGACACCTTTCTTTGCAAGGACACTCAAAAGCCTGCCATCCATGGATTCTGTCAGTGTTTTGATCTGTTCACCATCAACATTGCGTGCAGCAGCAACCACAGCCTCCCAGACACTGTTCAGAGAGGTGTACTGTTTTCCCTCCTTGTAAATCTCACATTTGATGATGGACCACAGGTTCTCAATGGGGTTCAGATCAGGTGAACAAGGAGGCCATGTCATTAGATTTTCTTCTTTTATACCCTTTCTTGCCAGCCACGTTGTGGAGTACTTGGACGCGTGTGATGGAGCATTGTCCTGCATGAAAATCATGTTTTTCTTACCTTGCAGACTTCTTCCTGTACCACTGCTTGAAGAAGGTGTCTTCCAGAAACTGGCAGTAGGACCGGGAGTTGAGCTTGACTCCATCCTCAACCCAAAAAGGCCCCACAAGCTCATCTTTGATGATACCAGCCCAAACCAGTACTCCACCTCCACCTTGCTGGCGTCTGAGTCGGACTGGAGCTCTCTGCCCTTTACCAATCCAGCCATCTGGCCCATCAAGACTCACTCTCATTTCATCAGTCCATAAAACCTTAGAAAAATCAGTCTTGAGATATTTCTTGGCCCAGTCTTGACGTTTCAGCTTGTGTGTCTTGTTCAGTGGTGGTCGTCTTTCAGCCTTTCTTACCTTGGCCATTTCTCTGAGTATTGCACACCTTGTGCTTTTGGGCACTCCAGTGATGTTGCAGCTCTGAAATATGGCCAAACTGGTGGCAAGTGGCATCTTGGCAGCTGCACGCTTGACTTTTCTCAGTTCATGGGCAGTTATTTTGCGCCTTGGTTTTTCCACACGCTTCTTGCGACCCTGTTGACTATTTTGAATGAAACGCTTGATTGTTCGATGATCACGCTTCAGAAGCTTTGCAATTTTAAGAGTGCTGCATCCCTCTGCAAGATATCTCACTATTTTTGACTTTTCTGAGCCTGTCAAGTCCTTCTTTTGACTCATTTTGCCAAAGGAAAGGAAGTTGCCTAGTAATTATGCACACCTGATATAGGGTGTTGATGTCATTAGACCACACCCCTTCTCATTACAGAGATGCACATCACCTAATATGCTTAATTGGTAGTAGGCTTTCGAGCCTATACAGCTTGGAGTAAGACAACATGCATAAAGAGGATGATGTGGTCAAAATACTCATTTGCCTAATAATTCTGCACGTAGTGTATGTATAGTTAACCATTGCCTGCCTGCAGTTACAGATACCATTAGTACAGTGAGCGGGGCCCGGTGCAATGGAATACAATGACTGCACTGGGCCCCCGCTGCCATTTAAAAACTATTGGGGGTCATTCACAGTGGCTGACACTGTTGTGGGGGGGGGGGGGGGGGGGGGAATCTGTGGATGTCAAATAGCATAAGATGCTATTTATCTGTCATCCACAGATCCCGCATAGCAGTGTCATGCCATCCACAGACGCCCCCATAGGTGTCAGCCACAGACCCCCATAACAGTGTCATTCACAGGCTACCATTAGTTCAAAGCCCACCAAAAGCACACCTTTTGGTTCAAAATAGTTTTTTTTCTTATTTTCCTCCTCAAAAACCTAGGTGCGTCTTATGGGGCAAAAAATACGGTAAGTGACTTTGACTCAACATACAGTGAGAAACAGAGGTATTTGAACACCCTGCAATTTAGTTGTTCTCCCACTTAGAAATCATGGAGGGGTCTGAAATTCACATTGTAGGTGCATTCCCACTCAGACAGAACAAAATAAAATAAAAAATCAGGAAATCACATTGTATGATTTTTCAAGAATTTGTCTTGCACTGCTGAACATAAGTATTTAAACACTTGAGAAACAGCAATAATTCTGGCTCTCAAAGACCTGTTACTGTGCCTTTAAAAAGTCCACCTCTACTCCACTTATTAATCTAACTTAGTAGCACCTGTCTGAGCTCTTTAAAGACACCTGTCCACCCCACAGTCAGTCAGACGCCAACTACTACCATGGGCAAGACCAAAGAGCTGTCAAAAGACACTAGTGACAAAAATGTGGACCTCCACAATTCTGGAAAGGGCTACAGGGCAATTGCCAAGCAACTTGGTGAAAATAGATCAACTGTTGGAGCAATTGTTAGAAAATGGAAGTGGCTAAAGACGACTGTCAGTCTCAGTCGGACTGGGGCTCCATGCAAGATCTCACCTCGCAGGGTATCACTTGTGATAAGAAAGGTTAGGAATCAGCCCAGAACTACAAGAGAGGAGCTGGTCAATGACATGAAGAGAGCTGGGACCACAGTTTCAAAGGTCACTGTCGGTAGAACACTACACAGTCATGGTTTCAAATCATGCATTGCACGGAAGGTTCCCCTGCTCAAGTCATCACATGTCCAGGCCCGTCTGAAGTTTGCCAATGACCATCTGGATGATCCAGAGCAGGCATGGGAGAAAGTCATGTGGTCAGATGAGACCAAAGTAGAACTTTTTGGTCTAAACTTCGCTCGTCGTGTTTAGAGGAAAAAGAAGGATGAGTTGCATCCCAAGAACACCATCCCTGCATGGGGGTGGTAACATCATGCTTTGGGGGTGCTTTTCAGTGAAGGGGACAGGACGACTGCACTGTATTAAGGAGAGGATGAATGGGGCCATTTATTGTGAGATTTTGAGCAACAACCTCCTTCCCTCAGTCAGAATAACCAAGGAGTGGCTCTGTAAGAAGCATATGAAGGTTCTGGACTGGCCTAGCCAGTCTCCAGACCTAAATCTAATAGAGAAACTTTGGAGGGAGCTGAAACTCTGTGTTGCTCAGCGACAGCCCAGAAACCTGACAGATCTAGAGGAGATCTATGTGGAGGAGTGGGGCAAAATCCCTGCTGCAGTGTGGGCAAACCTGGTCAAGAACTACAGGAAACGTTTGATCTCTGTAATTGCAAACAAAGGATTCTGTACCAAATATTAACACTTATTTTCTCAGGTGTTTAAATACTTATGTTCAGCAGTGCAAGACAAAAAAATTCTTTAAAACTCATACAATGTGATTTCCTGATTTTATTTTTTTTAATCTGTCTCTGAGTGGGACTGCACCTACAATGTGAATTTCATACCCCTCCTTGATTTCTAAGTGGGAGAACTTGCAAAATCGCACGGCGTTCATATACTTCTGTTCCTCACTGTTCCACTGTGGCACAACATAACAAACCATCCACGCACTGCAATAGAAGGGGGGGGGGGGGGGGGGGTAGCTGCTCCCTTCTGCTGTGTTATCAAAGTCCACCCCCTTTGGTTGAACCCTGCCATCCTGCCTTCTACCAGCCATTTACAAGAAGCTTCTCATACTGGTGTTTGAACAACACAAACATACATTTGACACATGAAAAATATTGAGAAACTATGAGCCCTTTCAACTGCAAAGGCCATAGAGAAGTTTGCGTCCGGGAACAGTTCTTTTATCCACCTTTCTATAAACTGATCTGGTGCTCGGCCCTCCGCTCTTTGAGGCAAGCCAATGATTCTTATGTTATTTCTCTGGAGCCTATTTTTCAGGTCATACGCTTTCGGTTTCCAGAGTTCTGTTTTAGTGTTAAGTTCGGATATGGATCTGGGAACAGTTGCCGTCACATCTTCTATGCGCGATATACGTTCCTCAGTATGTTGAACACTGTCACGCAATTTGTGCATGTCTTGACGCAAGAGGCCTAGATCAATCTTAACTTCATCCAATTTTCCTGTCAGATGTATTGCATGCCATGATGGCCTCTAGGACTTCCACTGTTACTTGTTTGAGGGTAGGTTCATCGTGAGCCTCCTCTGGAGCTGGTGCAGGGACTGCAGTGTCTGATACAGTGCTGGCTCTAGTATGCATATTTTGTTGCGGTAAAGGAGACCACGGCACCTCATCTGGTTGTCTTGCAAACTCTCTCAGTTTCTCTGCAGCACTTTGTGCGGCCCCATTATTATCATAATTCAAAATGTTGATAGTCCAAAGCAGGGCTATTGTTAATACTTATATAGTGCTATTAATGTATTTCTTATGAATTTAGTGCCTGCTAGAGAAGTGTGCAAGATATCTGGAGGCTGTCCTGCCCCCTATATTAATCAAGTAATGTCCCCAAGATGGGGTAGAGGACTTTTTATGGCCCTAAACACTTTGTATTGGAGCTGGAATGTCCTCAGCGCGTTCCCTCCTCCCTCCTGGTGCCACTGGGGAAGCTGACAATATGGCCGACTGGCAGGAAAATGGCAGACATGCAGCGCCTGCTGCACCCAATCTTTCTGTGCCTCTATGCCCATACCGACTTCTCTCCCCGTGCCTCTCACCTCCTCTCTGGCTCAGCTGCACTGCGCACCTCTGCTTCCCAGCTCTGAAGAAAATGCTAGTGGGAAAATACATTGGTGTTATCTTAGAAAGGCTGTCTCAACCCGGCACCAGATATATCACAAGGGCTCAGGCTGGATGATAAATGTAGTGCAGGGACAGACACTTTTCACCAACTCTGTACTAATATTGGTTGGCTTACTCAGACAGATTTTTACACCAGAAATTTGGTGCAAAATGGTGAATCTTAAGCTCTGTCCCCTTGTTGAGCATGTCAGAAAAAAAAGTATAGATGCGCCAGACTTTTGGAGTAGACACATAAATAAATCTGGATCATTGTTTACAAAAAAAAAAAAAAAAAACACACCAGAAAACCTGCAACAAAAACATGCAATGAAGGTGACACATATTCTGGCAATTTTCAGCGGTAACAATTGCCAAATTCATGCGTTTAGGGACCCTTACTAAGAGTAATAAAACCCACTAAAAAAAACGTCCTTCAAACCACTTCTGCCTGCACACATTTTTCATTATGATAAGACTTGGTTGAAGATAATATCATGTAGGAAAATAGTCCTTTATTGTAAATTATGACGAACAGTATATTGGCAATGCAATGTAAACAGGTCTAAAATAATGTAAGAAAAAAAACAAACTGTAAGCAATAATGCTAGATTTAGGTAGATTTTGTAGTAAAAGATTGTAAACGTTCCCCTTACGCCTTGAGAACCAGCATGGCAAAAGCAATGCAGGAAACATGGACACACATTTTACAGAAATAGAATAGAACACGATTCTACCATGGTTACACCAGATTTTCTGAAAGGCATTGTTCACATTCAGGGTATCTCCAAACATGGAAGATTCTTTTGAGAACTTTGTTAAAAATCAATTTCATGAATCTTACAGGGGTTGGCAACTTAACACTATTTCCTATCAACGGTAAAGAGGTAATTCTCTCACCTCAGCTGCTGGTTAGAAGGCTACCGTCTGCCCATTCATGGCCTACGTGAATAGTGTAGCGCTGCAGAAATCATGTGATTTATTCATGTGACCGTTTTCCTAGCTGCATCCTCTTCTGAACAGGCGCTGGACCAGTTCAGCTACTGTCCAGCACCTACTCCCTACTCTGGAAAAGAGGCAGCCAGGAAAGCGGTCACATGAGTAAATGCCATGGCTGCCACCATCTTGTTTGCCATCTACAGTATTTACATGTCATGGGTGGGCAGCCAGAGGCCTTCTAACCAACCACTAAGGCTACTTTCACACTAGCGTTTTTTCCAGATCCGTCATGGATCTGCAAAAACGCTTCTGTTACAATAATACAACCGCATGCATTCGGCATGAACGGATCCGGTTGTATTATGTCTTATATAGCCTATTGTGTCAGAGAAAACTGATCCGTCTTGCTCCGCACCACATCGCGGACAGAAAAAGCGTTATTCTGCCCGCGATGGGATTGCAACCAAATGGAATGGAATGCATTTTGGTGCATTCCGTTTCGTTCAGTTTTGTCCTCATTGACAATGAATGGGGACAAAACTGAAGCGTTTTCTTCCTCTATTGAGAGCCTATGACATTTCAATAGCGGAATTGAAAACGCTAGTGTGAAAGTAGCCTAAAGGTGAGAGAAATGGCTCTTTACAGTGGAACATTTTCTGATAGAAACCTTTCCTATCTGTCAAATATATAAGAAATTTAATTGTTAACTGCAGTGTCTAACAGAGAAGAGGTCGGCATATTTTACTATATACAGGATATGCTCAGGTGGGACAGTTTAAAACTGAAACTTTACTGATGTTTGTGTGTGTGTGTAGGTTACAATTGTTTAGTGCAACTTATTTGACACCATGACATGGACACTGGCAAAAGTCGGCCTAATTAGGTGCCGCTTTAACCTTTAATATCTGGGGCTGGGTAGCAGCTACAAATATGAGCCTGGTCTTGTTTAAAAGCTTAGATTATCAGATTTCAAATAAGGCCAATATGCTAGGTGAGCTATATGGAGAGATAAAGCATTTAGAAAACCAGGTCAGGAGTAAAAACTGCAGGTATATGCAGCTTTCAGTGGGACCCATTACTAAGAGCTGTAACTTGCAATCCATCACAGCTATTGCCACAATCTTGGCCTTATTTTTTTAAGTTGTAGATTATGCTCTTTTAAAACAAGAAAATTGTAGCCCAATCACAGCCTAAGGACTCATGCCCACGAGCGTACTTGCTCAATGCCTAGATTGCGGATCGTAAACGGCCGGTCAGCAACATACAGAGTGTACACGGCCAGTGCCTGTATCATAAATATGGATCCATTGACTTTAATGGGTCCACATCCGCCAGATACGACCATAGATAGGGCTTCACCTATCTTTTTGCAGTGCGGAGGCATGGATCGGAAGCACTACAAAGTGCTTCAATGGGCTTCTGATCTGTGCCTCTGCACCACAAAAAGATAGGTGAAGCCCTTTCTATGGTCATATCTGGCAGATGTGGACCTATTCAAGTCAATGGGTCTACATCCGCAAAAGGAGTTCACATGGCCAGTGCCAGTACATTGCGGACCGCTAAGAATCAGATCTCGGACATGGCCCCCTTCTGCAGTTACATAGTTCTGAATGGTGTTCATTAAAACAGTATTGTTCTTTTCTGCCTGAAGCTACACCGTTAGGGATGATCAGGAGGGGGATCAGAAGTGGCCAATCCCTTTAATGAGGATTATTCTACAGCATGTATATGGAGTTCCGCAAGCCCCATTTAGATGAATGGTACAGTTGCAGAAATTTCAGCCCCCAAAAAAAACAAAAACCCTGTATGTGTGAACTTCTTTTTTTCTTTAAGTGGTCCAAAAGCCCATGAGGGTGAGGGAGTAGCCAATTTATTCTCATAGGAAAAGAAAAATTAAATTATACCCCAAGCGACAATCCAATCAACTCTCTAGATTAATCTGCCAATCCAAAATCAGACTTACAACTGTGGCCAGACTAGCTTGTACTGACACCATTTATTAATGGTCTGTCACCCTCACCACTGACACTGTGTTTCAGAGCCTGACCGTCCAGATAATTGAAGGCGCTAAAATATTTTTGTTCTTTTGGCTGCTTTCAAACATACAGAACAAGGATTTATTAACAAGAATTTATTACGATGAATAAATACAACGGTAATGATGCTGCAGTATATAAATATAGCTATGTACAGAGCAATACGTTCAGTGCTGTACTGAATGTATTACAATACAGGAAACACATCTGTAGTAGTCTCTTGCGGGCCAGTCCCAGACTGCTCATTTTCTTTCACATTTCCAGTTATTCTACTCAGAGTTGTATCACAGGCTGGACACACATTTCTTTTGAAGCAATACACAGAGTCCCCACAGGGGGGAGATATGACACGGTCCTTTGGCAGGTTTCTAACAGTTTCTATGTCATTTTGCACTGCAAATGACATGACACAATCCAATTTCTTTGTCCATGTACTTCCAAGAATACAACATCAGTGGTTCTTGGTTTGTGCTGTATGGCAGTGCCCGCTGAATATGTGCTGATATCCTGAAGTTGGCATAATGCACAAATTATTTTCCTTGATCCACAGCTAGCGACTGAATGCATCCTCACTGCCAGGTCATGATTGTCCTAAAATATTTTGATATGTTAGTCATGAACAGATCAGCTTCTTTGTTATATTCTGGTAGTCGAACGCTAACAAAAATGTTCAAAAAAGGATGGGTTTTTGCCTTAGAAAGTCCACTGTGCAAGTCCAGTTGCCACTGCAAAACCTAATTCAGGACATTTCCCTGGGAACCTGAACGTGCCATATCAGTGGAAACAAAATAGGTGCACAATTGACCTTTGCCCTTAACCTTGATGACCCCTCTGCGATCACAGGTGTATCCTAACTTCTGAAGGACTTTACTGGTTTCTTCAGTGACCTGAGAAAATAAGTGGGTTAGTCAGGCAAGAGCAGAATTTGTGCTTGTGCAGCGTATTCAGCATGATGGCAATATGTATACTAATTTTCATTAACCCCTTAAGGACCTTGCCATTTTTTGCAAATCTGACATGTGTCACTTTATGTGGTAATAACTTTAAAACGCTTGCAGATGCTTGCGATTTTCATGCAGCCCCATTCACTTCTATGGGGACTGCCTTGCGTGAAAAACGCACAATATATAGCTTGCTGCAATTTTCACAAGTGATGCGTGAAAATTACCTCTCATGTGCACAACCCCATAGAAAGGAATGGGTCCGGATTCAGTGCGGGTGCAATGCGTTCACCTCAAAACTCGCCAGTGTGAAAGAGGCCTTATGCTAAAATAAAATTGAGTTTTTTTCCCCAACATTCTCTATAAAGTGAAAACAGAATGTTTGAAATCTTTGCTAATTTATTGAAGAGAAAAAACGAAAATCTTGCATTGACATAAGTATTCAGACGCTTTACTGAGTACTTATTTGAAGCACTCTTAGCAGCAATTACAGCCTCTAGGCTTATTGGGGATGATGCCACAAGGTTTGCATACCTAGATTTGGGGATGTTCTGCCATTTTTCTCTGCAGATCTGCTCAAACTCTGTTAGGCCGCATGGGCCTCTCCAGAGATTTTAGATTTGGTTCAAGACAGGTGTCTGGCTGGACCACTCAAGGGCATTCACAGAGATAACCCTAAGCCACTTCTGTGTTGTCTTGGCTGTGTGCTTAGGGTCAGTGTCTTTTTGGAAGGTGAACCTTTGTCCCAGTCTGAGGTCCAGAGCACCCTGGATCAGGTTTTCATAAAAAATATCTCTGTACTTTGCTCCATACACCATTTCCTAAACCCTTATCAGTCTCCTTGTCCCAGCTGATCAAAAACAGCCCCACAACATGATGCTGCCATCCCCATGTTTCACTGTAGGGATGGTATTGGGGGCAGATAATGAACAGTGCCTTGTTTTCTCCAGGCACAATGCTTAAAATCTTGTTTCTTACAGAAACTCCAGGAGGGTTTTCATGTGTCTTTTACTGAGAAAATGCTTCTTTCTGGCCACTGTACCATAACGTTCAGATTGGTGGAGTGCTGCAGTGAAGGTTGACCTTCTGGAAGTTTATTTCATCTGCTCACAGGATCTTTGGAGCTTAGCCAGAGTGACCATTGGGCTCTTGGTCAGCTCTCTTACCAAAGTTCTTCTCCCCCCTAATTAGTTTAGTGGGGCAGCCAGCTCTTGGAAGTGTCCTGGTTGTTCCAAACGTTTACCATTTAAGAAATATGTCGGCCTCTATGTTCTTGAACTTTCCGTGCAGTAAACATTTTTTGTACTCTTTTCCAGATCTGCGCCTCCACACAATCCTGTCTCTGAGCTCTACAGGCAGTTCTTTCCTCCTCATGGCTTGGTTTTGCTACAAATGGTCAGCTGTGAGACCTTATATAGACATAGTCTTTGGAAATCATGTCGAATCAACTGAATTTACTAACGGTGGACTCCAATCCAGGTGTATAAACATCTCAAATATGAGCAAGAGAAATGGGAGGCCCCGAGAGCTAAATTAATAGTGTCATGGCAAGGGGTCTGAATACTAATGTCCATGCAAAAATATTAGTTTTTCCCGTTTAATAAATTAGCAAAAGTTTGGGGTATTCATTCAGTGCAGATTGATGGAGAAAATGTGATTTTTATTTTTTTTACACAAGGCCACAACTTGTAACTGATCCCGGAACCAATATAAACTATACATTAATACCATTAAGTAATAAATAACCTTCTCCTTTCTCTGATTGTTCATAAAGTGCATCCATTAATAATGGGAGCACTGAAAATAATACATTTACAGCGATTAAAAGGAGCACCGTTTAATAATGCAGCATGCTTTTTAGCATATAAAAATGGCCAAGACACAATGGCTCATAAATAAAAATTGCACTTATAAGCACTAAATGGCAACACCACATCAACAATTAAACTTTTATAGGTGTGATACAATTTACAGCCTGGCAGCCAGAGTCAATTAGGAACTTCAGTATAGCCTGCAAATGACTACTTAAAAGGGAATCGGTCACCAGCGTTAGGCCGAATGCACACAGCAGTGTTCAGCGGCCGAGAGCGGTCCGTGGTATGCCGGGCTGGATTCCTGTTCAGAGCAGGAGCGCACGGCGTCATTGGTTGCTATGACGCCGTGCACTTCATGCCGCCACTGAACTACAGAAATACACTTGTATAGTGTATTACTGTAGTGCAGCGGCGACATGAAGCGCACGGCGTCATAGCAACCTATGACGCCGTGCGCTCCTGCTCTGAACAGGAATCCAGCCCGGCATACCACGGACCGCTCTCGGCCGCGGAAAACGGCATGTGCATTCGGCCTTATGCCGCTTTCTCTAACTGCTGTATAAACTGATGCTGGATACCCTGAGCAAAACACTGGGTGCTTTTCCTGTACGGACCCAGTCATTTTGCTGCTGAAAATCAATATTGAACAGCTCCAGCACGAGCAGAGTGCTGGAGTCCTCTTTACAGCAGTCCTTCAGCAGCGCCTGTATGCCCCTGTTTTAGGAAGAGAATTGTCAGAGGGCAATTGAGTGGGCTTCAGCACTGATTTTAGCAAAATGACTGGGTCAGTAAAAGAAAGTGACTCTTTTGGTCAGGGTCTTTGCCACCAATTTATGCCACCTTCAGAGAGGACAGATTCCTATTAAATATGTACATTAGTAAATCAACTGTATAGGTGGGCTCAGGGGTGTCCTCTGCTGTGACTACCTGCAGCGGAGGAGGGGAAGTGGTCAAATATGAGTGTGTGTGTGTGTGTGTGTGTGTGTGTGTGTGTGTGTGTGCGTGCGTGCGTGCATGTGGGCACAAGTTTTACTACTAGAGAGGAAGTGGAGGGCGCTGCTGTGACCACCAATAAAGGGTGCTCAATGCTGACAATGGGGCTTAGAAAACTGTGTATTTTTTCAGGTGAATTTCTGAACACCTCTTTACTGTACCTTCTGCAGGAAAGTAGAGTTGTTAAAGAAAATAACCAGTAGCAGTGGAAGCAGTCTCTCTTTCTTTCTAGACTCACATATGGCAAATGTTTATTCTGCCAACACATACACAGTGGGTTTTCTAATATTCATCCAAAATCTTGGAAATCATGTTTAGGGCCTTTTGATGCAGATTTTTAAAGGGAACCTGTCACCAGGATTTTGTGTATAGAGCTGAGGACATGGGTTGCTAGATGGCCGCTAGCACATCCGCAATACCCAGTCCCCATAGCTCTGTGTGCTTTTATTGTGTAAAAAAAAAAAAAAGAGATTTGATACATATGCAAATTAACCGGAGATGAGTCCTGTACATGAGATGAGTCTGGGACAGGACTTCTCAGGTTATTTTGCATATGTATCAAATCGGGGTTTTTACACAATAAAAGCACACAGAGCTATAGGGACTGGGTATTGCGGATGTGCTAGCGGCCATCTAGCAACCCATGTGCTTAGCTCTATACACAAAATCCCATTGACAGGTTCCCTTTAAATCAAATCAAGGAGTTGATAGTAAAGGAAGGGGAGTTATAAAGTGGAGATACTATAGGATACTCTCTTTTTTATCTACTCCTAGTTTTGGCTTCAAAAACTGCATCAACATGCAACATGAAACCATACTTTTTCATATATAATACAATTCAAGTGCTGATTTGGGATGTGATGGATTCAGAATAACATATCTTACTATCATAACAATCTCCATCATTTTCTATTAACTGCGACCAGTTCATAAATCCTTTTAATGTCGGAGGTACCTGAATTTTCCCAAGTACACCTGTGCTGTCCATTCGGCTTGCCACATTTACTGTGTTACCCCAGATGTCATATTGAGGCTTTTGGGCTCCTATAACCCCAGCAACTACAGGTCCGTGATTAATACCTAGGTGATGGGAAAAAGGAAGATTCCTAGTGAACTATATGGAAAACTGAGAGGATATATGAACAAATAAATAAATATATATATATATATAAATATATATATATAAATAAAAAATACATAAATAGCCAAGATATAACACTTAACTCACCAACACGCAGCTTGAAATTGTTAAAAGAGTGCTTATTGATCAAGTCCAGCTTTCCTATAAGGGCAGTAGCAAACTCTACCATGATGCCAATATGGTTATAATTCCTGTCTCCATCCTATATAAGAAATAGACATGAATCAGAAATGTCAGCAGAGATAATTCACATAGGATTCCGCACAGCAGTGTCCTTTTTTAGGCAGGAATGGGGCTGGGTGGAAAAATAGGTCCTATGGTTTAGAAAAAAGGAATGGCCATAGCTCCCTGTTACCTGAATACTATACTGGCGATGGGCAGCCTGTATAGTACTCCACAGGCTCCTCTAAGCCGTGGGCTCTGGGCATGAAAGAGTTAAAACAATATTCTAATGAGGTCGATGAGCCAAACAACAGTGTGGAGGTTTTAACCGTGTAATTTCCAGATTGCACAGTTAAGGGCTCTTTCACATCTGCGTTATTGTCTTCCGGCATAGAGTTCCGTCGTCGGGGCTCTATGCCGGAAGAATACTGATCAGGATTATCCTAATGCATTCTGAATGGACAGTCCGTCCTTCAGGATGCATCAGGATGTCTTCCGTTCCAAAAATCCGGAACACTTGCCGCAAGGCCGGATCCAGAATGAATGCCCATTGAAAGGCATTGATCCGGATCCGGCCTTAAGCTAAACGTCGTTTCGGCGCATTGCCGGATGCGACGTTTAGCTTTTTCTCAATGGTTACCATGGCTGCCGGGACGCTAAGTCCTGGCAGCCATGGTAAAGTGTAGTGGGGAGCAGCATACTTACCAACCGTGCGGCTCCCGGGGCGCTCCAGAGTGACGTCAGGGCGCCCCACGCACATGGATGACGTGATCGCATGGATTACATGATCCATGCGCATGGGGCGCTCTGACGTCATTCTGTAGCGCCCCGGGAGCCGCACGGATGGTAAGTATGCTGCTCGCCCGCTCCCCACTACTACTATGGCAACCAGGACTTTAATAGCGTCCTGGGTGCCATAGTAACACTGAAAGCATTTTGAAGACGGATCCGTCTTCAAATGCTTTCAGTACACTTGCGTTTTTCCGGATCCGGCGTGTAATTCCGGCAAGTGGAGTACACGCCGGATCCGGACAACGCAAGTGTGAAAGAGGCCTAAGAGCGAACCGTGACCAGTGAGTATATCTGTCGGTATGAAGGATACCTGTGGGTTTTCTTGTCCTGATGTAGCGTTTAATCCTGTTGCTGCCATATATGCACTGCCGATGGTTTTGATTTTTTCAACACTGCTGAATTTCGGTTTTGAAAGCAGCTGGAAAAGAATAAAGCATGTACAATTCTAGTTATTCATCTTTTATACCTTTGAAGTTATACTTGACAACTAATGATATATCTTTCTAAAGCAACACCAAGCATGTCTCATGGGGACATATTTTGTCAGCACCTCAAATGCACACACAATAAACTCCCAAACGTTATTTCTAATGCTTTCATCTGCATTTTATTTCATCAGAATATCAGTCATTGCGTGTTGTTATTCACTCAGAGGTACAATGTGACACATGCAGAACAAGGGGAGAAATCTTATATTCTGCAGTCAGGTTCACAAATAAGCATCACCTGCTCGTCAGTGGAGGAGACCACTGCTATTACATCTCCTTCACTGTAGGGGGGGGAACGATCGCTAATGCCGCCACTTGTCCCCATACAGATTCATATTATTTTCCGGCAGCAAAGTGTGATTAGAGCGCAATCTGCCACTGGCAAACCATTTTTTTAGCCTGCATAAAAAATGCGACTGCCTGATGAACGAGCGTTTGTTTGTTCATTGCGTAATCGGCGGCACTTTTACATAGGCAGATCATCGCTAAGGTGTCAATTTACACATGGACACTTTTTCTGCAGTGTGTGGATGAGATCTGGTAAAATCTCATCTACTTTGTCCAAATCTGTAAGTGGCAAAACCACATATTACAGTGGCAACAGACAATCTGCAGCATTTCCACTACGTTTAGAAGTAGCCTTATAGTTGTGTATTTATAATGACATTCTATTACTGCACAGATTTGATTTTTATTTTTTTGGGGTGGGGCAGGGAGGACATGAATTCCACCAGCAGTTTAAAGTTCAGTAATTCATTTCTGACTTTATGAAAAAAAATAAAATAAAAATAAAGTATACATATTTTTTTCTCACCTCATCAAAATCTGCTATTATCTCATTAAGTAGACGCAGACACTCCAAGCCCTCGTGGTTTTCATCACATTCTGTGTAAAATTCCTTGAAGTCAGGTATTGATGCAAACATGACACAGACACAGTCATAAGACTGGTAATACAGGTCCTGCAGGTACAGAAGGCATGCTTATTGCTTTAACCCCTCTTACAAATAAAGAATCAAAGAGATCAGATCAGGGATCAGCAACCTTCAACACTCCAGCTGCTGTGAAACTACAACTCCCAGCATGCACACTTTCTTGGCTGTTCTTGTAGCTCCCATAGAAGTGAACGGAGGATTCTGTAGCCTGGAGTTGTATTTTCAGAACAGCTGGAGTGCCAGAGGTTGCTGATCCCTGGACATGAGACTGACAGACGGAAAAAGAGAAAGATAAAACACCTGCAGAGGAGCTGGGGATGTCGTGGGGGCGCCAATAGACTGGCCAGATGGTGTAGACCAAGATGATAGAGTAGAATAAATAATGAGATGGTGGATCATAACATATAATAAAATCAAATGAATCAAAAATATAAACCCTGTGATGGGACTTACTTCACCAGGGAGGGGGTAGAAGATAAGCTCAGTACACTTGTGCCCTTTCCTCCCTCGCCGATGGTCGCTTGTCAGATGTTATGAAAGCTTCTGTATCCCCAAGATCATCACAGGGACTCCAGAATAGATAATCAATAAGCTCAACGCATATATATATATTATTACTGAGTCCAGGAGAGTTAATCAGGGTAGATTTACCCATGAATTGTAGATGTATGTGGGTATCCTAAATGGGGTTCAAGTCCTGCGTTATATATTAGACTGGAACCGGAAGGCCATTCGGTGCGTTTCGCCGTGGAATTCAAGTGGCTGTATGTTGATATCCTAAATAAGGTTCCAGTCTTGTGATAAATGCCAGACCTCAACTGGAAGTGGCCGCTCAGTGCATTCCGCAGTGGACTGCAAGCGCCAGGGGAAGGCCATGGTAACGATAATGTAGGGCCCCGGGGGTGGCGTATTTCCGACTTCCGGCCACCCTAATTGAACACAGCACTCACAATTAGCTAGTGACTATATTGTGTCCATATATACATGTACGTGTGTATAACTTCCTTTATGCTACTGAAGAAGGGGACTTGTATATTTCCCCTAAAACGCGTTGAGCTTATTGATTTTCCAATAAAGACTTCTGCCTACCTACTCTGGAGTTCCTGTGATGATCTTAGAGATACAGAAGCTTTCATAACAT
This sequence comes from Bufo gargarizans, assembly GCF_014858855.1. NCBI lineage: Eukaryota > Metazoa > Chordata > Amphibia > Anura > Bufonidae > Bufo > Bufo gargarizans. The sequence continues at coordinate 501,289,121 of NC_058080.1, read as the reverse complement.
CTGACAAATGACCTCAGCGAGGGAACAAGTGTACTGAGCTTATCTTGTACCCCCCTCCCTGGTGAAGTAAGTCCTATTCCCTAATCACAGGGGTGATTTTAATATTTTTATTTATTTGATTTTATTATTAACATAATTTATTATATTTTATGATCCACCATATCATTATTTATTCTACTGTATCATCTTGGTCTACACCATCTGGCCGGTCTATTGGCACCCCCACGACATCCCCAGCTCCTCTGCAGGTGTTTTGTCTCTCTAGCACAGGGATTCTCAACCTGCGGCCCTCCAGCTGTTGTAAAACTATGCCTTTCTGTAGGCTGATAGCTGTAGGCTGTCCGGGAATGATGGGAGTTGTAGTTTTGCAACAGCTGGAGGGCCACAGGTTGTGCATGCCTGCTCTAGCATATTTTGCAGTTTACCCAGCCCTTCTTGGTGCACTGTCCCTTTGGGTGCAGCCTTGATTGACCTTTCTACTTCCTATATATATTTACATCTAGTCCCTGGCACCTGCTTCATACCTATCTGGTAGCCCTCTGGCGCCACTTCCACCATGCCCTTCTCCCAATCCCCCACCTACTCACCCCCTCCTCAGCCCTAACTCTGTTTTCTTTTATCTATAGATAGACAAAGGCCTCATTGAGTGGGCCGAAACGTTGCCTGGGAAATAAATTGGGTCATCACCCTTTCACCTGAAGTCTGAGTGCTGCCTCGTTTTTTGGATTTATTAGATAGATAGACAGAGATGGATATTAGACAGAGAGATAGACAGATATTAGATAAACAGACTGTACACTGTTATTTTGACAGGTTTTACGCATTAATGCAACAAAAACCCATGATGCACCAAATTGCATCGGTGCAGTGTGTGAACAAGTAATCCTGGCGACTTCTAAATGTATACACAACAGAGCTTATTAGGAGTAAATTACCTCATTCCTAAGGTTCTGCCCAATAAACTGCTGGGCTACATCAGCTGGAAGGACATTTTCCAGCAGAACACGATTAAGATTCTCCATGGTCTCAATACGTTCACGCTCCATTTTAAACTTCCTTTTCCAAAGAAAGTCAAGCCGACAGTAAAATTCGTTCTGCAAAGTTAGAAAATTATAGAAATGTGAACATCAACTATAATTCACATAATACTACTACAAAATGATTCACTGAACTAACATTCCCACAACACCGACATAAAATCCATAGATAGTAATTTACTCATTAAGCAACATCTATTTTTATTAATGGACCATTAGGCTCTGCAGCCTGTTATTCCTACATTGGGAGCTGCTGTTCTCCATTAACAAGATAGAATCATGATCATTTAAAGAAGGCAGCATCCAATAGATCAGAAAGCCAGCTTTCCTATCTGTTAGAAACATCTTCATGCATATACCACAATACAGTACACAGGCATGTTGATGTGTTGGGGGCCGAAAAAAAATTATGGTAGCTTTTCTGTGCAGAAAGTAACAACACTGTATAGTGGACAGAAGAAACTTAGATGTAATAGTCAGAAGATGCTCAAAATGTATCACAATGGTCAGGGGCATATGTGCTCCAGGGCAAAAGCTCACGAGCTGCAGCATGTCCAGTGTAAAGCTGCCCCATTGCGCTCCAGACAAAAATGACCAGTAAAAGGATTCGGCGGAATGGGTTTCCTCATATTTTTCTCCTTGGTGTCCAAATCCTCAACAAATGACAAGGACTCACCTGCCGGGCCAGTGCCAAGAGGGTTAAGAAGAAGATGAATAATGAAACACTGCCCATCATTTTCGGCTCCTTTAGGAGTCCTAGCCTAAAGTAAGAAAACAATACATGTAATATAATGTGATAATTGTGAAGAACACAGTGGTCATGTGATTAGTAATCTGTTTATGAGGACTTACTAAGATATATAACTCCCAGCATGTTCCAAAAGAATATCTGGAGACTGTGCTGTAAGTGGTGTACTAGATCAATAGCTATAACACAAAGCTGGCGACAGGAGCGTACCTGGAAATGTTCTGGCTCTTAGACAGCAAATCAATGTAACAGTCAGATAGCCAGCTGTGAGTGTGCAAGAAGATTATATTGTATATCACCAGGGCGATGCTCAGCAGGATCAGCTTGACTTCAAAGTTCATGAGCAGGAATGCAGAGCAAGCGAGCAGCCCCAGAATGCAGCAGTACATGTAATACTAGAGAGGGGGGAAAAAGAGTGAGAAAGTCGCTGTGTATACAACTAATACCATCGCCTCATACACTTATGTAGAACTCATTTATACAGGGTGGTCCATGGAAAAGTAGGCCGCCTCTAATAGATCTAAATCACACTGCCTAATAGTAAATCTTAGTTGTCCATAGCAACCAAGACAGATTTACTATTAGGCCGTTTGGATTATTAGGATTTTTGCAATGTTAGAGAGGAGGATTCCGCCTCCTGCGGAATGAGATGAGGTGTTGTGCACCACACCTCAAGTCTTTGTGTGTTCCTCCAGAGACAGACTGGTAAGATGATGAGTAATGTTCAGTACGGGAGCGTAAGAACAGTGACACCCTACTGTACATGCCAAGTGACGAACATATTAACTTCACTGAAGCAATAAATATGGTGTAGTATGTGAATCGGGGTAAGAACATAACTAGCAAAAGACATGGGACCACCATTATGAAATACAAAAGTGGCACACTAACATATACTTCTTGGAATATGTAGATTTACACTGCACTTGGGCACTACGCTCCGCACAGACACTTGGAAATTTTGCCTGTGAGATTATATATCATATTATGTACATACACACACATTTATCTATGTATATGCGAGATGAGGATGGAGGTCAATTACTCGCACGTTGTCCTTTGCAGTGGCGGCCCAGTGTCATTACAAGTGCTCAGTACCATTCAAGTGAATGGCATGAGCAGTTGTAATTACATGGCACCACTGCTGCAAAGGAGACAACGCGTGGGTAAACTATGAAAAGGAGGCAGCACAAGCGGAAGGGGTGTTGCAACTCGGACCCCCTCCTATCTGATATTGATGACCTATCTTGAGGATAAGTCAGCAATATTACTCCACTGTACAACCCCTTTAAGAAATGCTAAATCTGAGTCTATTTTATGCATGAAGGGAGCATTTCTCAGGTTTTAGCTAATAGACCTGTAGCTGTAATACGTGGTCCTTATAAAACAGCATATTCAGCTGTACAGATTCACTTTCAGCCAATAGAAAACACACCAAAAAAGTATAACGTTTTTCGTGTGTTTGTTTCAAAGATAAACTTAGAACTAGGACATGCAGAAAAGAAATGGTGTTATAAGTAAACTACAAGGTCAAAAGTTATACAATGGAACATGCTATTACAACTATACAAAGAAAAATTGGCAATGCGTTTATAATCAATTAGACTGAAATTTAAAAAGGAGTATTCCAATTAGATGAAGACTGGTGGGAGTCCAATCACTAATCACAAGATGGAGCCCTGTAACCCTTAAATGAATGAAGCGGCAGGTCGTGCATGAGCACTACTGTCCATTCAGCCCTATGGGACTGCCAGAGATAGCAGAGTACAAGCGCTCAGCTTTTTCTGGCAGTCCTATAGAGATAAATAGAGCGGCACTGCACATGCTCGATATGGCGCTCCATTTAAGAGTTATGGGGCTCCATCTTTAAATCAGTGGGCATCCCAGCAGTCGGACCTCCACCAATCTAATAGTTACCCACTATCCTGTGGATAGGGGACAACTTCATCTAACTGGAACAATACCCCTTTAAAAATGTTTGTTTATTATCTCTATATATCAGATGCATATTTCTAAAGTCACTAAAACCAAACCAAAGCTCTACTAACCGGCAAACTGTATGGCATTTCGACTTCAGTGGCTGAAGTGGATGCATTCATGGACTCAACTCGACACAATGTTTCTGGTAAAAAGAACTGAATGAAAAGACTCCATCAGCGATTATCTTTTATGGCAGGGCTGGCCAACCTGAGGCTCTCCAGCTGTTGCAAAACTACAACTCCCAGCATGCCCAGACTACCTACAGCTATCAGCCTACAGCAGGGCATGGTGGGAGTTGTAGTTTTACAACAGCTGGAGAGCCTCACGTTGGCCATGCCTGTTTTATGGAATACAAAGAATTATAATCATTCTAGATAAAGCCTATAGGCCAAGAGTACCATACATTTTCAAACAGCAGACAGGGGGACCAGAACATGCACCAGGAAGACATTTTAGTGGTATGGCTGAAGTCACTGAGAAATGGAAATTGAGTAGCCCGTTTTCAAGACCAAGTCACTGGTTGAAGCTTGTAAGTAGGGACAGTACAGTAGGTAACACAAACGCACCCTAGAAATGTTTGCTATGCTTCTGTCCATGACTGAAAGTGATCAATTATTTTTTACATGGAATTAAAGTACTGTAACTCTAAACACACTTCCTTTCTCAACTTCCTCCACACTTCTAATTTGCCTCAGATCACAATTATAACTGAGATATAAAGAATTCTTCCCTATGTTTTCCAGGAGCTCCTTCTTACTATCCTGTGTCTGGCTGTAAGACCACTGGTTTCAGTAGGATCCTCTCCCCTGTGCCGTATGTGCAGCATTCACCTCATGTACAGCAGCTGCTATCCTCACACTGTAAAGTATACCTTTGATTCCCTTTGCTGTGTTTCTGTGTACCAGAAAACAAAGTATGAAGTGGTAGGCCAATGAGATGCCTAGTGCCATGTCTAGTCTGAGCTTATGCTGTCAACAGGGTTAGTCAGGCAGTCAAGTTGCCTCACAATATGTGAGCTAACTTTCCATCTACTCCATGTTTAGTTAGCATTCATAGATTACTTGCACACAAAAAAATGATACAGCACATACTACAGCCTCAAAGGCCATTACAGTCAAAGTGTAAAGTTGTCTTATTCCCTTCTCAGATGAGCCTACTAAATGCCATGTACCACACATTATATATATATATATATATATATATATATATATATATATATATATATATATATATATATATATATATATATATATACACACACATACATATATATACACACATACATATACATACACATACACACACACACACACACACACAAACAAAACATTAAAAGTGATCAATTACCAAGTTAAACACTGCCATAAACAGCACAGTGAGAACAGTCAGGATTCCAAAGGGCACTCTCAACCAGGGCCGGCTGGAGAGAGCAGAGGAGAGGGAAGGAACCCAGTGGAGAAGTTGGGGGCCTTTAAGGATACATTTCTGTTGGAGTAATAAACAACAAAGTAAATCTGATTAAACAAGGCAACTAGCATATAAAACACAAAGAAGCTGTGGGCATTCACTGGCTAAATTTGTGGACTGACATTTATTATCAGAATTTGCCCATGCTGGTTCTGGACTGATTGAGCTTGCGCGTTTATGTGCATGAGCTCTATTTTGCAATTCAGAGGCCAACAAATGTCCAAATATAGTCCCTATGTCCATGTAAGAAAGCTTGAACAAGACCTGGAAGATTAAAGGGGTTGTCCGTTATTTTTATTTAAGACCTATCCTCAGGATAGGACATCAATATCAGATTGGCTGGGGTCCGATACCTGAATAGAAGGCGCACGCCATGTCAGCGCAGCCTTCTCTTCATTGTTTACCTGCTCACCGTCAACACTGCAGTTGTGAGCAGGTATAATTACAAGAAGCGGTCCCATTCACGAAGGAGCAGTCCCTCAGAATGAATGGGACAGCTTAGGTGTAATTACACCTGCTCACTGCTGCTGTTGTGATGGTGAGCCGGTAAACAATGAAGAGAAGGCAGCGCTGGCACGGTGTGAACCTTCTCTTCAACCAGCTGATCGGCGGGGGTGCCGGGTGTCTGCTATATTTTATTATTAGAGTAAGGGTACAGTAAGTGACAGAGCCTCTTTAAAAATATATTTCTTTACATCTCAGCTCCAAATCTGTTTTAAGTCTACAACTCTAGATTCAAGTTTTTAAAATGCCACGTCAAGTCAAGTTTAACAAAAAAATGTAAGGCATCATATTGAAGTTGATACACGGTAGGCCATATGAACTTGGGGCAAGTGCAGGCAAGCTGTCTGCCACAACTAATGAGTGTCTCATGATGCCAGATGACAGACATTTACTAAATGTCTGAATATACTGAATATTGAGTCCACAGAACTTCTTTAAACAAATTTACACTACGATGCCCACATGGCACATTGTATAATCATTTATTGTGGTTTCAATCTAAAATATGGCTGGCATCACGATGTAATAGAATAATCAAGTATATATATTCATGCATCTGAAACAGAAGCAAATACTGTACGAAAATAAATGCAATCTAGAAAGCCCTGTAGGCCACTTACAGAGAGATGTCCAGCAAAGCAGGCAAATAGGAAAAGTAGAAATAAGAAGAATGAAATGCCATATGAGATGCCAAGGGTGCTGGTCCTAAAAGGAAAACACAGATCAGGGGACTGCAGGCGTAATATTAGTCACAGTTCAAAAACTCCTAAAAACCCAGTTTAAACTTTGCAATTTTCTACGCAGAACGGTCGTGTTTTATACAAATAGGGGGGAAGATTTATCATGAGGGGAATTTTTAAAGTCAGTTTTGTCTTGTTGTAATTTGGACCAAATTTATAAAATGTTGCATATTGTTTGTTAACTTTGGTGCGTCTTTAAGGCCTCATGCACACGACCGTTGTGTGTTTCGCGGTCTACAAACCGCGGATCCGCAAAACACGGATGGCACGGACAGCCTTTAATATAACTGCCTATTATTGTCCGCAAAGCGCGGACAAGAATAGGACAGGTTATATTTTTTTTGCGGACCACGGAACGGAGCAACATGGAGTGCTGTCCACATCTTTTGCAGCCCCATTGATGTGAATGGGTCCGCATCCGAGCCGCCAAAACTGCGGCTCGGATGCGGACTAAAACAACGGCCGTGTGCATGAGGCCTAAACCGAATCTTTTTATCTAAAAATGCTAATGCTGGATATTTTTTTTATGTCACCCTCTAATGGAGTGAGTTTGCAACATTTTAAAAAGTTGCAGTGATAAATCTGGAGTGAAACTAATTATCACCCCTAACCATGTCCACTTTCCAAACTTTTTGGAGCGAGAATTGGGAGTTGGGGGCTTGATAAACTCCCCCCTTAGTGTACTCATCTAAGACAAGTATCCATGAAGAACCACAGGAGGTACAACAACAATGTAACATCCCCATATACTGTATTGCAGCGTCTTATCACTGAAAGGTCAGCTTTCTTCTTGCTTTCATCCAATAAGTCTTCCCATCTTTATTGCCCTGTTTGTGGACAGGATTCACTTCTGCCCATAGAACATCCCAACAATTCAGTGATGACTTACTTGGGAGATACCAGCATCTGGACTACAAAGTTACAAACAAAGATGAAGAAGCAACAGGCGGTGTAATACTTGAAGGATGGCAAGTCTGAGAGTCGGTACTGTAGAAAATAATAAAAAGGAGATCCACCATGTCATCAGCTTTCTAGACATTTAGACCTCGTTATAAAGCAAAAACATTTTCTTTGTTGTCAAAGCATTTCAGCCTCCACCTGCACCTTTTTGTTACAAGGGAAAGGATCCGTCCATTTTTTCCAGAAACAGCGCCACATCTGTCCCTGGGCTGTGTCTGGTACTGCAGTTCATCCCTATTCTAGTGAATCAAGACAATGGATGGACGTTTTACTGTTTGTGGAAAAATGGCAGATCTGTATTTCGTACTCTGGACAACCCCTGTAAGAATCTTGCATCATCCTGCTGTGTAAAGCATCATTTACTGTAGATGTATACTGTACGTATCTATCGTGATTGTTTTGGAGGGGTGCAGCATTCCCCATTCTTCTAGTCCATGCAGGGAAGGAACTCTGAGCTGATCTGAACACGGCACAGCTGCTGCTGCAATAATTGGCCTCTCAGATATTTTCCACATTTCTGCAAAACCATTCATATTTTTCCAAAAGTGATTACAGAGAATCTCGGCTGTAAATCACTATTCACGGCAATTTCAAAGAGATCTTTTTCTAGCTTCCCATGACTTAATTTGAGAGGATTTAGGTTTACTCACTGGCACTATATGTACTGTTAATCCTTAGGAACAGCTGCACAAAGTAACAACCAGCAAAGAATAAAATCACAAACACTACTGCCAACCATAGAGATGTTGGGGCACTTTAGGGTATGTCAGGCATCTTGGACTTTACCTTGCATAATGGTGAATTGCTGTTATGAATAACTTTCTACAGCTTGAGAATTCAGGCTGGACTTGTGAGGATTTAGGCTGGGTTCAGCAAACTGAGCCTATATGATGAGGACTCTAAACCTGACTGATGCAAAAACTGCATGTTAAACTTGATGTGGAAATGTATTACTTCAAGAAAGAGGTTTAAGAGAATGTTCCTTATTCCTATTCACACGACCATATTTTTTTTTCTGTGTGCTATCAGCAGGAGCAACAGACTACAAATGGATAGCACACAAATCCATAGAAGCTATTCACACCACTGGTTTTCTACACAGTTCCTTGAAACTCAAAGCATGTCCTATTGTGGATCTTTCTTCACAGCGCTGGAGACCATAGGAGACTGCGGTCTCCAGTGGGTGCCAGGTCCGTGCCCTACATGGACTCCACTGCCATATTAAAGACCGTTCATGCAGCCACAACATGGACGATTTTTGAAACAGCTGTGTGAATAAACATTAAAACTGTATGTACAGAAAACTGCATTTATTGTAATCTTTACAAGCATTTTTTTACATTGATGCTCTTCCTATAAAATTCTGTACAAATATTACCAAATGCCCTACATGAACCTAGCCTTAGAAATACACCGTCACAGCTACATAAGGCTGAGCGATTAATCACATTAATTAGATTAATTCACCCTTTTAGTGCTTGATGATATTGATTTGTAGGGAAATCGGCATATCAATTTTTTTCCCCTCTGGACGCTATATAATAATAATTTACAAGATTCCCTTTACCTTTGAATTGATGTCATTATCTGCGATCCTATCTTTTTGTCTTGGTATTGGCTGTACTCGGGAGAGTTACCACTATCAGGGTGCTGTGGGAGTAAGGTTGTGGGCATGCACAGAAGGTCCTAGCAAATTGTAGGCACCATATACACGGAGGTGCTTAGACCCGGGATACAGCTACACTGATAGTTACTACGGGCAAGAAGCAGAAGACCAAGTCTTGTGCTGCTCTCGTGTGCTCCTAGCCTCCTTCAGTGCCTGAACAGGTTTGAGAGGCCTAAAGAGTGGCATCTGCCGGCTGCTGCGATATGGGAGGTCCCGACACTGCCCTAAGGAAAGATGCAGCATGTGGTGCCCAGTGGTATCAGATGCACATTGCGGGCAGAGTCACCAGATGTGCTATTACAGTGTGAGAGGCCTGGCCTTTATCTCATCTGGGGGAGGCCTCATCTGTAGTTCTACTTAAAGACGATCTGCTGTTTCTGATCGTTCTTTACCGCAGGCCCAGTGACGTCACGACTAGTATCAATGGCCTGGGCGGGGCCAAGCTCCATTCAAGTTAACAGAGCTTAGCCCCGCCCAGGCCATTGATACTAGTCGTGACGTCACTGGGCCTGCGGTAAACAGCGAGAAGGCTGCAGCGCACTAGACTAAATGGACACATTGGTCTGAGAACTGTCCTTCACAAAAAAGTGTTCCCAAGTTATGAGCACGTGATTACATCTGTTATACGTTATTAATCACAGAAAAATAAAAATCATCGGCAGGAAAAAAAAAAAAAAAACTAGGTTTATTTGTTATATATATATATAAAATATATGTTATATATATATAATATATGTTATATATATATATATATATATATATAAAACAACAAACTACATAATATATAGTAAAGTATAACAGCCTACCTCTTTTTCTATGTCTTTCTGGTTGAAATACAAAGTGACCCGGTTAAAATCATCAGATTTTTTCCATTGCCTGATGGAGACAAAGCCACAATAATTATTAGATTCAGTCAGAATTAGGCCTCTTGCATATGAACATGCAGGGTTTTGTGGTCCGCAAATTGCTGCCCGTGTGCCTTCCGCAATTTGCGGAACGGAATGGATGGCCCATTATACAAATGCCTAGTCTTGTCTGCAAAACGGACAAGAATAGGACATGATCTATAATTGTGGCCCCATTGAAGTGAATGGTACCAGATCCAAGCCGCAAAAAATGCGGCTCGGATGCAGGTCCAAACCACGGTCGTGTGCAAGAGGCCTTATACAGAGACACAAACAGGATAATTTCTTAAAAGTAAGTACCTCAACGATTTAAGTTCTTCCAAAATACTGGAGATACTGTTATCAGTTGATGACTCATTTGCTTCTTTTGGAGATCGATACCTTAAAGAAACAGACTTGATGAAAATAAGGGAAGGGAGAAGTAAGTGATGAAAAACAGAACCAAAAAGAAATAAAATAAAATGTGAATTGGAAAGAAGATTTTTTTATTTAAGAAAGATCTATGTATATGGAAGCTTCAACTGAATATACTTTCAATGACTAGCAAGCATAACCAACACAAAAGAGGTAATAAACTGTCTAAACTGATGTAAGCTGCCCATCCACACATCAGATAAGCTAAAGCTGTATGAGCTGAACAGAAAAGGGACTGGTTGGCACCCCATGTGAAGAAATGTGGTGCTCAGTTGTAAGGTAATTCCCAAGACAACAATATAAAGTACCACGGCACTTAAAAGAAACTTGATTTGCATTTAGGTATTTATTTCACCCATCCAGAATTGTTATCATGACAAGGCCAACGTTTCGGTCCAGCCTGGACCTTGTTCACGGCCGTATTGTCCCGTAGTGTGGCGACGCCATCCACTCCTCTTCACACTATGGGATTAAATGATAACCATAACTTATGGTCCGTGGTAGCGGAATCCATAACGGAATTCTTACATAACCCGAACCTTGTACGCCGAACTTGAAACACAAGTTCGCTCATCCCTACTGACAACTATTGTGGCTAGCTTTTGAGAGATGGATCTTGGAATAGAATGAAATATAGTACGGCATGCTATGTTTCTGGTGCTATTAGACAACCCAAAGTCGTCACCAGAGCCATCAAATTTCAGTAAGCTAGCACAATTATTGTCATTTCTATAAACGCCATCAATAACCCAGGGAAACAATTAACCGAGAGGGAAATTTGGACTCAATCACTACTTTTTTTCTATGGGATATAGTGGCACCAGGGCCCACGGTGATAAATATATGATCGTTGGGATTCCCAACAATCACTAGAATATGGATCCTGTGCCAACGTTCCGGAGGAGTCTGAGTGGACCAGTGGTCATGCAATCAGTCCCATAGAAACCTAATGGAGCAGCAATGCACATGTGTGACAAATGTTCCATTTAAATGATTCTGGAATGGGGGTTCAGGATCCCCATTCTAGTTAACGTGGGGGCCTCAGTAGTTGGAACCCACTGATCATACACTTGTCACCTATCCTGAGGATGGGAGAACCCCTGCAGCCATGGAGCATTTTCTAACATTAGTTAGCAAAACGGGTCCCTACAGTTTTAAGCAAAGAGGAGATAAATGAAGTGTATAGTACTAAGACATGTGGAACAAACACACTGTTAAGACAAAGGAGTACATAAAGACAGATATTCTCTTCTCACAAGAAGCTGTGCTGACATCAGACACATGGAAGCCACAGGACAGAAGGGCCAAGCAGGAGAACATGTAGCAGATTCTTTAAAGAGGGGTATATGACATCACAAGGGCATGTAGGAAGCATAAAGCAGCAAGGAAGAAGAAGACTCCTGCTCCTACTTGTCAGTATTCCCGAACTGAGGCATTGCAGACATTGGTAGTTCCTAGAAAAGAAATATCAAGGGGTATATTACAAGGAAAAGCACTACATGTTAATCTATGTGCATTAAAGGGAATCTGTCCTCACACCCCAAAAACTAGAGTAAGCGGTGTATAGTGTAAGTGACACTGAGTCCGGTTAGGTCATTCTTATCTTCATAGTCACTTGCATTCTGACGCTGTGCTCCGACAAACCAGCAGTAAATGCTCTGAGAGGACTCCAGAGCTCACACACGTAATGGAGAGGACTCAAGAATGCATTTACTGCTGGTTTGTGGGAACATCAATGACTATGAAGATAAAAATGACATAACCGGACTCAGTGTCACTTACACTATATACCGCTTAGGCCCCTTTCACACGGGCGACTTTTCCGTGCGGGTGCGATCCGTGCGGCGAACGTATGGCACCCGCACTAAATCCTGACCCATTCATTTCTATGGGGCTGTGCACATGAGCGATGTTTTTAACGCATCACTTGTGCGTTCAGTTGAAATCGCAGCATGCTCTATATTTTCCGATTTTGACGTGACGCAGGCCCCATAGAAGTGAATGGGGTGCGTGAAAATCGGATGGCATCCGCAAGCAAGTACGGATGCCGTGCGATTTGCACGCATGGTTGCTAGGAGACCATCGGGATGGAGACCCGATCATTATTATTTTCCCTTATAACATGGTTATAAGGGAAAATAATAGCATTCTGAATACAGAATGCATAGTAAAACAGCGCTAGAGGGGTTAAAAAAAAAAAAAAAAAATATTTAACTCACCTTAGTCCACTTGCTCGCGAAGCTGGCATCTCCTTGTGTCTCCGCTGCTGATGAACAGGACCTGGGGTGAGCTGCTCCATTAAATATCGGTTAAGGACCTTTGATGACGTCACTCCGGTCATCACATGGTACGTCACATGATCTTTTACCATGGTGATTCACCATGGTAAAAGATCATGTGACGACCGGAGTGACGTCATCGAAGGTCCTTAACCGATATTTAATGCAGCAGCTCACCCCAGGTCCTGTTCATCAGCAGCGGAGACACAAGGAGATGCCAGCTTCGCGAGCAAGTGGACTAAGGTGAGTTAAATTATTTATTTTATTTTTTTAACCCCTCTAGCGCTGGTTTACTATGCATTCTGTATTCAGAATGCTATTATTTTCCCTTATAATCATGTTATAAGGGAAAATAATACAATCTTCAGAACATCAATCCCAAGCCCGAACTTCTATGAAGAAGTTCAGGTTTGGGTACCAAACATGCGCGATTTTTCTCACGCGAGTGCAACGCATGACAATGTTTTGCACTTGCGCAGAAAAAAATCGCGCATTTTCCCGCAACGCACCCGGCTCTTATCCGGGCAAAAAAACTCACGCCCGTGTGAAAGAGGCCTTACTCTAGTTGGGGAAGGGGGGGTTTCGGAGCCGACAGATTCCTTTTAAAGGGGGCTGTGCCAAGTTAATAATGCTGACACATTGTGAAGAGACTTTGCACTTGGATGTATTTTTGCAATTACATAAAGGTTGGACCATTTCTAGCTGTGTGTTCCCCTTGCACGAACGCCCTCCCCTTGGCTTGTTATCCTACTGTTTGTGTGGCTTTGTCCCAGCATCTGGTCGAGCATGTGCAGTTCTTCATGGTTTGTGACTATGTCAGCCTCATTAGGCTACATGCACACGACCGTGCTGTATTTTGCGGTCCGCAAACCGCGGATCCGCAAAAAACGGAAGCCGCCCGTGTGCCTTCCGCAATTTGCAGAACGGAACGGGCGGCCATTGATATAACTGCCTATTCTTGTCCATTTTGCGGACAAGAATAGGACATGTTATTTTATTTTTTTGCGGTGCCGCGGACCGGAGCCACGGATGCGGACAGCACACAGAGTGCTGTCCGCATCTTTTGCGGCTCCATTGAAATGAATGGGTCCGCATCAGAGCCGCCAAAATGGCAGAAATATGTAACTTTTATCAAAGATTGAAAGTAAAAGTTCTGTTTTTGCTGCCATAAAAAATTACTTTACAGGGCTCTGTTGGGAATTGAACTCCAGCCCTTCAGCCTGGCACTACAGAATCTGTTATAATGATATAATTGTCAATGCCTTAACGGGAACCTGTCAGGTTAAACATGGTGTCTGAGCTGCAGGCAGCATGTTATAGAGCAAGAGGAGCTGAGCAGACTGATGTATAAAAGTAATTTAAATTCCGGCTTAATCTGGACTTTGACATCATGGAGGCGGTCCTATCAGTGACCGACAGCCTGCCCTCTATGACTGTGTATACAGAGACAGCTGTCAATCACTGATAGGACCGCCTCCTTGACTTAAAAGCCCAGAATGAGCAGGAATTTAAATGAATTTAATATAAGTTATACTGAATCGTATATATCAGTCTGCTCAGCTCCTCCTGCTCTATAACATATTGCCTGCAGATCACATTGCATTTTCATGGTGACAGGTTCCCTTTAAAAGTTACTAAAAAGTAATTCTGTTTAGTAGCTTTTTAGGCACAGAACATGATATCTTTACCAGACTGAGGTTCTACAGAGAAATGGTAAATTTGCTACCTGCTGGAGGTCTGGGGTTGAAAGCACAAAGGAGTCTGATAGGAGCGAGGAGAAGCTGGTGGGAGGACTACAGCACACACAGGACACTGTGCTCATGGGAGTTGTAGTTTTCAGTGCTACACAGGTAATCACATGCTCTAGGATGTAGGACCTCCTAGAAAAGCTTTTTTAAATGGCCAGTACTACAGGTACAGTGAGTGTGCCAAAATAGAATAGGGGGAAGCTAAGGAGGTCACCAAATGGCCAACTAGTGTGCATATGCAGTATTCCTAGTGCTTTTATCACTTTTTTTGCAACCGTCTTACTTGGCACAACCCCTTTATTATTTCTTAGAACAACTAGCAGCTTTCTTGGGACCTCTTAATTCCCCAAGCATGCTCCTCTGTACAGAAAGGACAGAAGGATATATTTCACAAACAACAGATTTATGGATACTTACCATAATGCGGGAGGTGCTGAGGTTTTCCGGTATTAGGCTGTCTCTATGATTTAGATGTGCAAATGGTTTAGCTGCTCCCCAAGATTCCAGATAGCGTGTCATACGGACAGATGCCCGTGTCTTGGTGACCTCGGAAGACTTTGTAGGCAGTATGTCATCTTCCTCGCTGTCAGCACTAGTCTGTAGGAACAGACAGCTGGATTTATATAGCCTGTTGTCAGTCAGAAATTAACCGGTATATTTCTCCCAATTGCTGATTAAAGGAGTGTCTACTTTATACAACAACATATGCATTGTGGATATTACCAGTGTACTTACATGTTATCAATGCTAGTTATTAATACTTACAACTGTGATCAGAATGTATCATTCTGGGAAACCGATAAACTTAAATATTCTAGTTTTCAAACCGGGGGGGGGGGGGGAGAATGGCTGTGCGTCTTATAAAGCGAATACCAGTGAGTGCTTCAATTATGGAAGCACTCACTAGTATGCATTAGGTGCCAGGAGTGGGGAGTGAAGCGCTATGAGCGCTTATGGTACTCACCCTCCCTGGTCTTCCTTCCTGGGGCTGGTGCTGCACTGTCCTGACTGCATACAGCATCAGGAAGCAGTGCGGCTCGGGCCGGAGAAGACAGGGGAGCACGACTTCTGCCAGAGGTGGAGAGGAGCTTCGTGGCAGGAGAGGTAAGAGGAGTTTTTATTTTATTTTTTTAATCTGATCTGAGGTCTGATGGGGTTATAACAAAGAACTCTGATTAGGTGGTCTGACACTGTGGGCTGATATGAGGTCTGATGGGGGTCTGACGTGGTGTCCCGATATGGGAGTCTGATGTGATGTCCTGATATGGGGGTCTGATCCGATTTCCTGATATTAATGGGGTCCGATCTGAGGTCTGATGAAAACATTTTTTTCTTATTTTCCTCCTCTAAAACCTGGGGTGCGCGTCTTTATCATCAAGTGTGGTAATTAAAAATGTAGTATAGCCACTAAGTATTTCAATGAAATCTAACCATTTAGTGCCACTTGCTCTCTATTCACCTCACTGATGAGGGCATACATGTTCCGTTCCATCCTTTAACTGCTACCAGTTGCAGCAGAAGGGACACGTCCCCTGAGCTGGTAGCTCAAAATAAAATAAATCTAGCAGAACAATAGATGGGGAGATCTTTGGAAGCATGTGAGATACCGGGGTGGTTCTATCTTTGTTAGAAAGAGGTTGACGTGCACTATATGATGTCTGATTTTTATTTTTTACATTAACTATGGGATAGCCCTTTAATAGAACAGTAATGGTTCCAATGAACTTTATTCACACTTGCTTTGGATTTTAAAGCGTTTATCTAGTTTGGAAAACTCACACTATAATGTACAATTGTGTAATGCTTCATTTCACATATGGCGGTGCTGCATGTGCTAGGGCAGGGATCAGCAACCTTCGCCACTCGAGCTGTTGTGAAACTACGATTCTCAGCATGCTCCATTCATTTCTACGTGAGTTCTTAGAAGAGCAAGTATGCATGCTGGGAGTTGGAGCTGGAGTGCCGTAGGTTGCCTACCCCTGTGCTAGGGGTACCAGCAGAGGAGCACCGTGTGATCAGCTTATTGTCAGACCCTTCTAACAAGTAGGGAGTGTCTAAAGCAGACAGCCCCTTTAGTTACTAGGCCTTTATCTCATCATGCACACATAACATTAAACAATCAACTTTTAGACTTCCAAGTAAGTACAAAACATATTAAGACCTATCTGTGTAAACTCACTCTGGGATCAATGACCAAGTAAGTTTTTGTGTTATTTTCTTTAAGATACGGATCTCTCTGTCTATATGTTACATCTTCAACTTCGTAGTCACCATCGAGGTGTGATAAAGTAGCTTCTGTGATGTGCACTCTCCTAAACAATAATGGACAAGGCAATAAGATTATGGACACACGCTGCACAAACTAACTATACAATGACCCAGATCTTACCCTGGCACTCCTCCTGCTTCCATGTGATTGGCCAGTGTTACATCATGTGACCAGACATCATACTGCCACTTCTGGAGCCCAATCACCCCACACAACACATTTCCCGAATGCACCCCAACGCGCATATTAATATCTACACCTGTGGCTTTGCGTAATTTCCTGGAGAAACAGTAAAAAAAAACAAGAGCTCAGTTCAGTGGATGCAGTGTAGTTAGGATCAAACCACAGAGATGTACAAAAACTAAAATACTGCCACATTTAGTTAAATGGGTTTTCCTATATTTTGATATTGATGATTGAGAGGGTCTGACACCCTGGACCCGTGTCAATCAGCAGTTTGAGGAGCAACATAGTACCGTCCATTGGATAGCAGCTGTGCTTGGTATTGCAGCTCAGCCCTATTCACTTAAATGAGACTGAGCTGCTCCTAGGCCACGTGACAGATGAACGTGACGTCACTGGCCTCCACCGCATCCTTTTCAAGCAACTGATCGGTGGGCGTCCAGTTGTCAGACCCCCGCCGATCTGATATTGAGGACCTATCATGAGGATAGGTCATCAATATCAGAATCTCAGAAAAAACCCTTAAAATAAATATATAATATTAATAATAAATCTAGTTTTGAGGAATTGATGACAAAAGACATATCTATCCATCTACTTGAGGAACTTGCCCACCTATCTGACATTTCTTCAGGTTCCAAATCAATAGCATTAAAACTGGATGGTTGGCAGCAGAGAAGTGCTGGAGAAACTGTAATGTTCTGGCTAGATACTAAAACAGGCTTTTTGGCTCTGGACTACTTATCAGCCTGTGCGTCCCATCATACAGAATATACATTAGAATTTTTCCCAGACAGAGAATTCATCTTTTAGTTACTTTTTCATACAAATAGGAATGACAGAAAAAACTAACATACAGCAGTGGTGTAAGGACTTTTGGTAAATGTGTTTGTGGACAATACGATCAAGCATGGAGGATTGTACTACTGGCCGCACAGCCTCTGAGACATTGTAGGCAAATTCTTCTTTGCCTGTTTGTTCTGGATGATAATACTATTTAATTGATAATTTGACAGCTTTATGGATCATAACAGTGTATCATTACATGTTGATCCTATGAGAGTTGATGACTAGACCTAAAACAATATACTTGTTCCTCAGGTAAGCCTAGATTTGTGATGAGCGAGTTCACAGAATTCCTAGGTTATACAAAGAGTTTCTCTGGAACCCAGGCAAACCTCAGTAACTTGGTATTAAGTTTTTGTACTATTTTAAAATCAGAGTAGCCTTGGTTAAAAAAATTCATTTTTATATAAACAATTTCTCAGGATATTACTGGACCACTCTGCCAAATCATGTAATCTACTTAAAAGTAGCTAAAATCAATTTCAGCAAGAGTAAGGTAAAATAAATATTTGTTAGAAACCCAACCAAACTCAAGTTTTATGGTTGGTTCTTGAAAACAGAATTCAGATGATTGTTAAGCAGAAGATTCATGTCCATGTTGATCTATTACCATGAAGCAAAAATAGACCGATTAATGGGTTGCAGTACGGTAGCAAATTTATTGAAAGAGATACTGCTGAGCCCATCTGGACACAGAATGACCTGAAACAAACCCTATTTCTTCAGTTGCTCATAACATTCATGCAGATACCAGTTGGGTAGATTTATTGTGCTGTTAGCTACTGAAGGCGCTAAGATTTAAAAAGGGGTTTGTGTATGCCAATACGTTTATAGGGGGGTTTGTGTATGCCGATACGCTTATAGGGGGGTTTGTGTAAGCCGATACGCTTATAGGGGGGTTTGTGTAAGCCGATACGTTTATAGGTGGTTTGTGTATGCTGATACGTTTATAGGTGGTTTGTGTATGCTGCTACATTCATAAAGGTATGTGACGAATACCACACCTCGTGCCCGCTTGACGTCGCCTACGTCGAGCTCATGAGACGCGGTATGATCAAGGGTTACCAAAAACGTGACGTTACGCCCTCCAGAGGAGCAGGCAAGGTCAGCTTGGTACAGTTTACACAGACACCTCCTGTCCACGCAGACACAGAGAGGCAACAAGCTGAGAGAGCCTTTTCACTGCCGCAGTGAAAACAGCGCTGTCTCAGCCCGGGTATCTGCCACCAGCTTCTCGTTTGATATAAGCCCGGTCCGCTAATGGGATTATATAGGGTGAGAAACCAAGCCGTGGTAGCTTATAACTAGGCCAAAACACGGACGTGGGGATTCGTGATCGAGATACAAGATAGCACAAGATTAAATTATATATTTAATCGCCGTAAGGACACACTAGATATAACACAATATACACAGAGAATATATACAGTGGTCTGAGGTTACAGATACAGGTTATATGGGTACAACAGGGTTAAGCAGAGCAAAAGTCAAAACTACATAGCTGTAAGCTATCCAGGCATGCTGGGAGTTGTAGTTTTGCAACAGCTGGAGGGCCGCAGTTTGGACATGCCTGCTGTAGACACATGAAGGGCAGTGATCTCAGCTAGTTCCTAGGTCCCTCTAAACACATTACACAATGTGACCCTTCTTCAGAGAAAGACACGCCCTCTTGCTGGCACATACCTTTTAACCTGTAGCCGGCCCCTCCCCTCCCGGCCTGTGGGAGGGGTCCACTTCCCCCCTGCTGGACTGGCTGCAAATGACCCACAAAATCCTTTAGGGTTCATAGCTCCAGTCCAGAAAGTTAAACAGGGAGATGGTTCTGGGACCAACGCATCCGCCTGGGTCCCGGCTACAACTAGAGTCCAAACATGGTACCGTTAGTTGGTTTTTGTGGGGAGATATGGATATCTCCCTTCCCTGGCATGCCATCATCAAACAAAGCCTATGGGCATGTTCACCGTAGCCACCAGGACACAAATATTTATCCGGTTTGCGCCTGCGATGGCCGGGCGATCCATAATTCCTTATGAAATGTAGGTGCCAACATGTCTGGGAGGTACCATTGATCTTGGGCAAGAGCGGAGTCTCCCTGCTGGGGGTTTTCCTGCAGATTTGGTTGCCTCCAATATGGCTGGTTGAGGTGTGATATTATCCACCTGGGGCCTTCTTGATGCCTGGACCCCTGGGGCTTTCTCCCTTGCTAGCTGACAATCAGATGGTTGGGGGGTGGGAACATTTGCATGTAAATTGACTGCGTCAAAGCCAAATGGTGAATCAACTGACAATCAGGGCTGCCAGTAAATAATAATCCATATTCCTCACAGGGTCTGTGTATGCCAATGCATTTATAAAGGGTTTGTGTATGCTTATGTGGTTATAAGGAGTTTGTGTATGCCGATACGTTTATAAGGGGTTTGTGTATGCCGATACATTTATAAGGGGTTTGTGTATGTTGATGCATTTATAAGGGGTTTGTGTATGCTTACGTGGTTATAAGGAGTTTGTGTATGCTTATGTCTTTATTAGAAAATACACCACAGATGCACAGTATTAAGTGACATCCTGAGGCCTATTGATGAGAGATAAGGAAAGGTCCACTTTATTGTTCTCCTGGGAGATAGCCATTCCCAGACACTTGAGGTGGCGGTTTTCTCCTCTCGCCCCACTAAAAACACATACAGATCAATCGTATATGTATATGAAGGAGTTAGGAGAGACCGCCGTTGCTGTAAGAGTGTTCAGCCACTAGCTATTGAAGGTGTATGGACACCCTAACTGTACTAAAAAGAGGAGATTTATCTGCCTGTATGATCTATTACTCTGCAGGTGTCCAGGTGGAACCTCGTCTACATTTCGCCTTTTGTTAAATATCCAGTAGTCTTTGGTAAGGAAACAGTTCCACATAGTCTAGGAGTGAAAACAGCTGGTATCAGATAACTTGTAGATAATCGGCAATGTAAAGGTTAGACACACAATAGAAAAAATAAATACATTTTCTGGAACATGGCCAATTCCAAATGTGCTGAGTTATTGGAGTTCCACTATATTAAGAAGATCTTTACTGTGAAATAGGGGGGGAAAGACAGGAAATGTGCGGAATTATTCAATCCCTGCTACTTTGTAGTTGCCTAGGTAACACAACGTACCTGTACAGATTGCTGTATTTAACCACAGCTCCATAATGACAGAAGTATGAACTGAAGTAGCCATGCATTACCTACTTTGGAAGGCACATTCAGCTCAACTGGATGATGTAGACCTTTACAATAGGTAAGTAACTGGCAAGAAGCCGGCATTGGACGACAACAGCCGTCAAGCCTTCTAGATTATATAAAAAGATTATACACAAAGACTTTTCATGATCATTTATTGCAAAATGCTCTGATGTACTGCAGTGGTGGGTGACGTGGGTCAGCAAACACAACTGTGCTGTCTGCTTATCAAGTCAAAATGAATGCATTACTAGGGACTTTGTGGGATCAGTCCCGGCCATCAGTCATTTCCTCTTCTATGAAGAAGCAGATTGGCAGCTCGCATTAATACTACTAAACCTAGAATGCCATTTTTGACTTCCTCTGCTCCTTGGCACGCTCGAAAGTCTTCTAAAAATGTTACTGTGTATGATAACCTTACGGATGAGATCTCATCATCCCTATCAATAAAGAAAAGTGTAGTAGTGCACAGACCCCCTTTTTTTTCTTCCTACCCCTGTGATACTCTGAGGATTGGCCATTCCCTGGACCCAGGCTCTTCTAAGTGTTGTGCCTCTGATTGCACAACACATAGAAGTAAGCCTCTTTCTTTGCCCCCTACCACCAACACCAGGGGGTCCTGCTCAAGGAGCGCGTCTCTTCCTTTTCTTCTTTACATAAAGAGCGAACAAAGAAGCACAATACACAGCGCTCCAAGAATATTGTAAATGTTCTCACCGGATAGCCTGGCACATATCTAAGCCCATTTGGACGCAGTTCTTGGCATGGTCTGGCAAGCATTCTGGTAGCCCTGACACACAGTAATAGCAGTCACCCAAAATCTTGATGCGCATGCAATTATTTTCCTGCAGAAGACAAAACATCTCCTTAGTTCTTGTAAAGGACATACTGTATTGACGCCAGTCATCTACGTTTACTACTCACCTTTGCAATCTGGTCGAACTTCCCAAAAAGCTCATTCAACATGAGTACCAACTCTTTGGGGGAGCACTCACTGGAAAGTAGCGTGAAGCCCACGATATCTGCATACAGGATGCTGCAAAAATGAAAGCAATGTACGATGTGAACAGTGCCTCATCATGTGCACAAAGGAACAACGGTCTACATTACGACCATGCATCACATAGAATGTGTCGGCAGATAAGAACCATTTGGCCCATCTAGTCTGCCCAATATACTGAATCCTATGAATAGCCCCTGGCCCTATCTTATATGAAGGATGGCCTTATGCCTATCCCATGCATGCTTAAACCCCTTCACTGTATTTGCAGCTACCACTTCTGCAGGAAGGCTATTCCATGCATCCACTACTCTCTCAGTAAAGTAATACTTCCTGATATTACTTTTAAACCTCTGCCCCTCTAATTTAAAACTATGTCCTCTTGTAGCAGTTTTTCTTCTTTTAAATATTCTCTCCTCTCTTACCTTGTTGATTCCCTTTATGTATTTAAAAGTTTCTATCATATCCTCTCTGTCTTGTCTTTCTTCCAAGCTATACATGTTAAAGGGGTTGTCCGGGTTCAGCTCTGAACCCCCGACATTCCTCCATTTTCACCCAGGCAGCCCCGCTGACATGAGCATCGGATCAGTTCATGCTCCGATGCTCTCCTTTGTCCTGCGCTAAATTGCGCAGAGCAAAGGCATTTTTAGGAGTTCCGGTGACGTACCGGGCTCTCCATGGGGCTGACAGGAACTCTAGTGACGTCAGCGGCACTGATGGGCGGGATTTAGCTCTGCCCATGCCAGTAAAACAGCTAGGGCAGAGCTAAAGCCCGCCCCTCAGAGCTGGTGACGTCACCGAACACACTGCCGGGCGGAAGTTACCGCCCGGCAGTGTGTTATTGAAAACAAAAGAGCCTATGCCCTGCGTGATTTAGCGCAGGGCATGGGAGCGCATCGGAGCATGAGCTGCTCCGATGCTAGCCTCAGGGGGGCTGTCTGAGTGAAAATAAGGGTATGTCCGGGTTCCGCTCTGAACCCGGACAACCCCTTTAAGGTCCTTTAATCTTTCCTGGTAAGTTTTATCCTGCAATCCATGTACCAGTTTAGTAGCTCTTCTCTGAACTCTCTCCAAAGTATCAATATCCTTCTGGAGATATGGTCTCCAGTACATTAACATGACGCTCGTGGCCAAGGCTGGCTTTTACACACCTTACATCTTTGTGCCGCTTGATGTACAGATTATGGAAGTTATTAGTACTTTCTTGCTGCGGTCTCTTGTCTTTTAATCTCGCTATGATCTCTTCTTTCATCTCTGTTGCAATATACTGTGGCAGAATTGAAAGCAACAGCTGCTCCTGGGAAGCGAGAACACAGAATGTAAGGCAAAAGAACCATGATGGCAAGAAGTGTACCAAATCTAATAATCACGGCCCAATCCAACTACTGTATACACAGTGTACTAGAAACCTCTGCTATAAAACTAAATCATCACAGAACGTCCACCCCGATCCGTTTAGTCAAACTAAAAAAGACCCACACTGATAAAAAACAAAAACAGTATATTATATAATATATATATATATATATATATATACACACACACACACACACTGTGTTCACATAGCATTTGGTGTCTGCCTGGACATCTGCCAAATATAACCATATCCCCCCATTCACCCAACAGAGGTCTTCAGAAACTCCCAAAATAGGGCTTTTGAGACTTTTTAGATGTAAAAATGTTGTGACTTTTTGCATTCTTACAGCACTCACTCCAGTTTTGTAATATGGGTGAAGAGTGGGTGTTGTTAGCTATGTTAATGAGTGTCACTCCAGATTTATCATTAAGATTTTCTTTAAAGAAATCACACAAAAAAAAAGTCACAATCTCACTCCAGGAGGGTGGAGTAGGAAAACTGGAGCAGCTTCTCTAGACAAAAAGTGTTAGGTCTAAGGATAAGACAAATTTATCAAACTTGACATTTGATAAATGTGGTATAACGTTCCCCAACACAGACTCAAGCAAAAGGGACTTCAGATATTCCCCTCATGATACATTCCCCCCTATGTTGCTGTATTTTATGCCACATTACCACATGAAATGTCACACATCATTTTGCGCAAGCGAGTCCGAAAAGTTGCAAAAGCCCTAATTTTTCGACTTATTGAAGCCAGAATTCTGGAGCCAATACAAGATAAATCAGGGCCATAGGCTCAAGCAAAACTGACTTCATATAATCCCCTAATGATAAATTCCCTCCTATGTTTTTTTATGTTGACTACAATTTTTTATGCAAAAGTATCCAGTAAAAAAAAATGTATAGAAACCAGTGTGTGACATATGCCAGTGTCCCTTGGAAGTACAGTATATGTATACCTCTAACACCAGGTACAATTACCATCTGAACAGAGTCCAACACTATTCTACCATACCTGCTGCCTCTCCTGCGAGTACAATTTGCGGCGGGAATGAATGAAGTTGATAGCTTCATGGTAGGTGTCTTTTAATGCACTTTCGGTGACCCGCTTGTGATAACCGCCAACCACATTGCCACACAGCAAGATGACCACATCTGCTATAATCTGCAGAAAGGTATGACGACAAATTGACAATTGAGTGTTGGGGGCGTTTTCCTGCACTGTCTGGTCAGTGCTGTATAGGAACACACCCTTCTTCCAAGGGAATGGTAGCACACAGTAATCAATTTATGTACAGATTTCTAAGAAGAATAACAGAGGAACAGCACAATACAGAGTTCTAAGAAAAGATCATTCATGACTTATGGGGAGTACAATTATTTACTAAAACAGACGTGGCAGGACCCACGTTTCCCAGGTTGAATGGAGGCATGCATGGGTGTGAAGATAGAGTAGGAGTTAACAATTTAGCAATACAGTACATTTCAGGGCTCCAGATGGTACCTTACAAAGTTGCCAGTGCACCCCAAAAAGTTTATTTGGCTGCTAAATATTTAGACTTGAGAGCCAAAGAAACCCTGGTGTGTTTTCTTTAAAGTCTGGAGCCCTTAATATAAAACTTTCTAAAAGATTTAGAGTCAGTAGAGAGGAAATGAACAATAATCCCCCATGGACTGGAGAGATTCCTACCTGCAAGGCGAATTCCCCGGCAGGCGGGTGACTTGATGAAGATACGTAAGCACTGAGGACAATGATATGTGATAGGGAGCAGCTAAGCCCAGCAAATATTGCCACTTTCATACTTAAAGGTAGCATGGTGTACAGGCTGACCGTCACAAACAGCGTCCAGTATACCTTAACAGAGCACAGAACAACATCTCTTGGAATATGCAGAAGTATACATTATTTAGAACAGGCTGCTACATACACTGCTCCACTTACCTGATCCCATGGAGTCACAATGGTGCTTGTGAATATAAAGGCATAGCCCATGGCGACTAAGCATCCCCAGATGATAAGAGCCAACAGTTTCATCCCCTTCTGCAGCACACTTTTTATGCACACCAGAATGAAGAGTAAAGTGAACACTCCCAGGGCGCAGAAAACACTTATCAGGAAGCCCACGTTGTCGGAGAAGGTCTACGGAGGAGATACAAGAACATCAACCTCAAGGGCAAAGCTCAATCTACGGGTTGTCATACTGCAAATACTGGAGAGCAGGGAACCAGATAGCGCACTTTGATAATTCACACAGGGGCAGGTTTACTAATCCTAACGATGAAGTAACCTTAGACAGACTATACCTGCAGCGACTGGATGGTGAACATGGTGCAGGGATAGATCCTTTTCTCTGACTCCATACCAACTATTAGTTAGTTTACTTCGAGACAGACTTATGCCAGGACTGTTGCACAATTTTGGTGCAAAATGGGGCATATATTTGACCACACCCCATTTCCCACTAAGCCAAGGCACAGTGAGCTACATGAGCCAAATTGAACCAAAAATGTTCCAAATTCTGCCAAATTTTGGTACATTTTATGACGTCACATTAGTAAATGTGGGCCACTGTGCCGACAAGGATCCTGTGATTTTAGTGTGAAAAATGCCCTTTTAAAAGCACGTCCGTAGATGCACATGCATAATGACAATTGAAATCTGGGCTGGTGCATTACTGGACATGCCACTCCTTGTTCAGAAGGTGCCAGAATACTTTCCATGGGCCACTGGAAACAAAAATAAGGGTTGTCTCAGCCAAAGTACAGCCATGGAAGTGTTCACTTCATACATGGAAGAAAGAGCCTCAGCATAGGGATGTCACACTAGTCATCACCATCTGCAAGGAGAGCTGCTCCCGATGCCAAGTACTTCTAGTCGTTACAATTCTTAGTGGAGATCAAGGCATTAAAGGGGAAGTTCCAGAATAGTTATTATGGGGAAAACAGGCATTAATAACAGACATGTCAGGAGAGGTGACAGCCCCTCTTTAAAGTTGTGTCAAGTTCAGAAGTTATCCCCTATCAACGGGATAGGAGATAACCAACTGATCTGTGAGCGTCTGACTGCTGGGACCCCCACCAATCAGGAGAACAGTGGTCCCGTTCCCCAGATTGGATGGAGAGTAAGAACGAGTATGCACCCTGATGTTCTACGAGACTGCTGAAAATAGCCTTGCACTTTACTCTGCTATCTCCTGAAGTCTCAGAGCATGAACGGAGCGGAAGGGCGCATACCCGACCTGCCGCTCCATTAAATCGGGTGATGATCCGTGGGGGTCCCAGCAGTCAGATTCCCTACAGATCAGTTAGTGGATAGAGGGATAACTTCTAAACTTGACACAACCCCTTTAAAGAGGAGCTATCCCCTCTCCTGACATGTCTGTGTTAATATTAGGCTACTTTCACACTGGCGTTTTGGCTTTCCGTTTGTGACATCCGTTTCAGGGCTCTCACAAGCGGTCCAAAACGGATCAGTTCAGCCCTAATGCATTCTGAATGGAAAAGGATCCGCTCAGAATGCATGTTTGCCTCCGTTCTGTCACCATTCCGCTCTGGAGGCGGACACCAAAACACTGCCTGCAGCTGTCCTGCCTGACGAAGCGGAGCCAAACGAATCCGTCCTGACACACAATGTAAGTCAATGGGGACGGATCCGTTTTCTATGACACAATAGAAAACGGATCAGTCTCCCATTGACTTTTAATGGAGTTCATTACGGATCCGTCTTGGCTATGTTACAGATAATACAAACGGATCAGTTCATGACAAATGCATGTGGTTGTATCATTGTAACAGATCCGTTTTTGCAGATCCATGACAGATCCGCCCAAAATGAGAGTGTAAAAGTAGCCTTACAATTCTGGAACATCACAACTCAGAATTGTGCTGTCCCTCTGTTATTCAAGACTCAAGTGTTCGTGTCCCACCTTTGTCAACTTACATATTCCAAACTTTCTAGGAATAACAGAGAAACAGCACAGAAAAACACAGCTATTTAGTAAAATAGATATGTATAGGTGGTGACAAGGGGTATGCCGATAAAAATCAACTTAAATTACTCCCATCCACATGATAGGGGATGACTATTAGATCTGTGGGGGTCTGACTGCTGGGACCCCTTCCGATCACAATCCAAGAATGAGAGAACCGCACCTGACCGGGCGCCATTCACTCCATTGCTGCTGCTGTACTCCTATGTCCACCAGTCCTATGGAGATGAATGGAGCGACAACACGTGTGCTCTGACACTCTATTCATTTGAGGGGGCCCTAGTGCTTGGGATCAGTGGGGGTCCCAGTGCTCGAACCATCTCCAATTTAATAGTCATCCCCTATTTCGTGGATAGCAGAATACCCCTTTAACAATAAACCACCTCCACAGTATGAGCACGAACGATGGCTCGTCCTCATACAGAATCATTGTTCCTGGGCGGCAGATCTGCTGCTGCACCGCTACACGGGCAGATTATTGAGAACGAGCGTTCATAGGAAAGTTTGTCGCCGGTAATCTGCCCGACAATTGGACAGTGTATATACCCTCCAACTATTTTTTCTGAATATGAAACCAGATGCACTTGCAGATGCAGTGCACTTTAAGGGCCAGTTCCCACGACGGATTAAAAAAAAAAAAAAATAATAATAATAATACAAAGCTGAATTTTGTGCTTGAGGTTTCTGAAGCAGATTTGTGCCAAAAAAACACGGAAAATGCAAAAAAACACAATGGGAAATTCAGCACTGATTCTGCCCCACAGGGCATGCAACAGTGCAAAAAAAAGTGTTGCTTCCCATTGAAATGAATGGGAGGCTATTTTAAGACAGAAACACTCCAAAATCAGCGCCAAAAAACTCAGTGCGAACTGGCCCAAACCATTCACACTGGGGCAGATTTACCAATCCTGTAGATGCCAGCTCAGGCTGGATGATAACGGTGGTGCACGGCCAGGCACTTTTGTCTAACTTTCTTCCACCTATTGGTTGGCTTACTTTGCTGGAGAATGTTGCCCCTTAAAGAGGACCTTTCATGGGTCCAGACTTTATAAACTAAGTATCAGGGTATGTAGGGCATACAGCGGGGATCTAATAGCGCTTGCTATTTTTTCTGGGCGCCGCTCCATTTGCCCCTGTTAAATTCTCCCACCCTGTGCTAATTTTTACATCGGTACAGGGAGGAGGAGACACCAGGGTTTCTCAATGGGCGCCGCTCCTTCTCCCTGGCTGTAGCGCGGTACAATCATCTGGCTGTGACGCTCTCCGATGACTGGGAGAAGGTGAACTTTTTTTCTCCCTGGCTGTGATGCTCTCTGCTGTGATTGTACCGCGCTACAGCCAGGGAGAAGGAGACGCCCATTGAGAAACCCTTGCGTCCTCCTCCTTGTACCGATGCAAAAATTAGCATACAGGGTGGGAGAATTTAACAGGGGCAAATAGAGCGGCGCCCAGAAAAAATAGTAAGCGCTATCAGATCCCCGCTGTATGCCCTACATACCCTGATACTTAGTTTATAAAGTCTGGACCCATGAAAGGTCCTCTTTAAAAGGGGTACGCTAGTTGTTAAAAGTTCTCTCCTGTCCACAGCATAGGGGATAACTATTATTGGCAGTGGTCCTACTGCTAGGTCACGAGATCAGGAAAATGGGCGACCTCTAAGGGAATTCTGATAGAAATTAATAGAGCGGCCACACAGAAGTGAGACCGGCTGCTCCATTCATTTCCGGGGGTTGCAGGGGATACAGGGCCCCGTTCTTGTGATTGTCCCAGTGGTAGGACCCTCACCAAACTAATAGTTATAAATACCAGACTCATTTTCCACTAAGCCATGCCCCCTCATCAAGCAGTGCACGCTGGGTTATTCTTTTAGGTTTACTTGCTTCATAAAAAGGTCTAAAATGAGATGCAACAAATTGGGTCACAAATATACAGAGTTTTGGTGCAAATTAGATTAGAATTCAGGAGCAGGCCGTCAATGTGGACCACTGTCAGGTCATTGGATGGAGGGGGGTCTTGGTGCCTACCATCTTCTGATGTATCTCCAGGACATAGCAGTGTGCATTTACTCGTAGATTTCAGGGCTCGGGTCACAATGAGACAAGGCACTTGTGTGACGTTTTACATACAAAGCATTGCCAGATGTTACGTGTCCACTCTGTTAGATGACTTGGGTTACAAAGAAAAGATCTCAGGCTTTAGGACAGTTTCCATAAACTCAGAAGCTCATTGTTCATATGTATGGAAACACATTGGGATTGTAAGAAGCGGTCCGGAGACGTCCCCTCGGGGCGCACTTTGTAACATAAGCTCTCCTACCGATGTGGAGCACTGTACACGCTCATTGAACTTGGTACATAAGCCACATGTTAGCAGGTTGCTCGTCTAAAGTCAGCTCTTATTTGGGAGGCTGGGGTCACAAATTTGTCACATTATTCTATGCTGAAAAAACATGCTAGCCCTAGATGTTATTAGCAGGAAGTCCATGGCAATTATGAAACCGTTTTTTACTAGTGGGGACTTTTTTATGTCTGGCATTTTATTTTAAACGCAACATTTTCACGCAATGTCTTAAAAAAAAAAAACACAACAACACGGAAATGACTACCCCCCAGGTGCAATTGACACATTTATTTATTTTTAAAATGCCACAAATATAATCCCTAAAAATAGGGATACGCTAAAAAAAGCAAACATTTAGCTGTAAAAAGATACGCAAGCAAATACTGTAATTCCTAACTAGACGCTGTCAACGGGGAGATCCGACTGCTGTATGGAAAGCGCCA
Organism: Bufo gargarizans; assembly: GCF_014858855.1. Classification (NCBI taxonomy): domain Eukaryota; kingdom Metazoa; phylum Chordata; class Amphibia; order Anura; family Bufonidae; genus Bufo; species Bufo gargarizans. The sequence continues at coordinate 501,259,031 of NC_058080.1, read as the reverse complement.
AGACAGCTGCAAGCTAGAAATGAACGCATCTTTGGTAAATCTGATACCCAGGGGTTAATTGATGTGTATGAATTATTACAGCAGCAGCAATTACTGCTTTGTTCCAATAATTTACATGGGATTGTAACATTGCATTATTCGGGAGACTGAAGGCTTTCATAATGAGATTCTTTACAGAAGAGCCTCCCTCAGCCGAGAAGTATTTGCTGAACTGCCCCTTCCAGATCTGCAGACGCAGCATCTTATTCTATGCAAGGAACTAATGAGAAGCTAAATGAGCAGTTTTCTCCAGATAGCTCCTATTGTCAGCGGAGGAGTACAAGATTTATTTCTATCGCATAGAGAGCTGAAGAGCCACATTCCTGAGAAGGCTTGGGTCAGCGGAAAGACGCAAACCTAGACACTGGAAGTTCCGTTTCCACTTCTTAGGGCGTGTTCACACAACACATTTAGGCTACATGCACACAAACATTGATTGTTTCCTTGTCCGTTCCGTTTTTTTTTTTGGGGGGGGGGGCAGATAGGATGCAGACCCATTCATTTCACTGAGTGCTGTCCGCATCATTATGCATTATGTCCATTCCGTAGCCCCGCAAAAAAAAAAAAAAAAAAAAAAAAAAAAAAAAAAAAAAAAAAAAAAAACAGAACATGTCCTACTCTTTTTTTTTAGGCATTGTTACAACAGATCCGCAAAAAAAACAACGGATGGCATTTTTTATTTTTTGCATATCCGCAATTTGCAGACCGCAAAACACATAGCCTAGGCTACATGCACACAACCGTTCCGCAAAAAAAAAAAAAAAAACTTATGCCATCCTTTTTTTTTTTTCTGCGGATCCATTGTAACAATGCCTAAAACGGACGAGAATAGGACATGTTCTATTTTTTTTGGCGGGGCTACGGAACGGACATACTGATAGCACACTGTGTGCTGTCCGCATTTATTGCTGACCCACTGAAATTAATAGGTTCGCATCCTATCCGCAAAAAAAAAAAAAAAAAAACGGGAAGGACACGGAAACAAAATACGTTCGAGTGCATGTAACCTTAGAACTTTTTTTTGCGGTCCGCCATTATTATAACTGCCTATTCTTGTCCGCAAAACGAGACAAGAATAGGACATGTTATATTTTTTTGCAGACCACGGTACGGAGCAACGGATGCAGAAAGCACACGGAGTGCTGTACGCATCTTTTGCAGCCCCATTAAAGTGAATGGGTCCGCATCCAAACCGCAAATACTGCAGCTCGGATGCGGACCAAAACAACAGTCGTGTGCATGAGGCCTTACCTTGTTGATTTCAGCACATATTATATGACAAAAATCTACAGGGTAAACTGGGTTCTGCCTCCTGTTGACCCTCAAAGGGAATCCATCCATCCCAAAAAGATGGCACGTTTTTCCACAGACACTGTGGCGGGTGTCTAAACAGGGATTAGCCCCATTAAATGGGTCTAATCTGTGGTATTCAAACCACAAATCTGAACATACCCTACAGCCTCTTTCACATAAGTAATATAGAACAGGAGTCATTTACTAACATCGCTATTCCAGTTTTGGGCGTAAATAAACCTCAAGATCACTTTTTGCTCCTTTTTAAATGCCTGTGCAATTATATTACCTGGAAACAGGCGTAAAAGAGGAGTGAAACCTACTCCCGTCAGAAGCTGGTGTCGTTTTTTCACGCCAGGAGCAGGGGTTATCAAAGAACAGTATAAAAAGCTAGTCTTTAATAAATGACCCCCAATAAGCCAGGGTCCGCTCAGTAAAAAGCCAATCGTTTTTCATTCAAGTTTAGTTTGCAATTGAGTTCAGTGTTTCCGTTTTTTCCCCTCTGGATTGCATCAGTTTTTCACACATGTGAAGAAAAACTTTAGAATACCTCTCAATGGAGATCATTTACAAAGAGCAGCTTTTTAAACATGCACCTCGTCAGTAGCGTTAGTAAATTTGCCGTGGAAGATATGATACAGAAACGCACATAAATCTGCACAGAAAGTCGTGCGGATCTTGTGAGAGCTCACCCGCACTGGTGTGCATGGGGCCTTAGACCTCTTTTATACAAGTGATTTCACTTTTCTCATGAAAAAGTGATCAGTCATGAACTCCATTGAAAGTCAATAGAGGACGGATCCGTTTTCTATGGTGTCAGAGAAAACTGATCTGTCCCCATTGACTTGCGTTTTGCTCTGCATCCCAGGACAGAAAACAAACTACAACATGTTGCGGTTTGCTCTCCGGTCTGGGAACGGAACGCATTTTGGAGAATTCTGTTCTGTTCAGTTATGTTTTGTCCCCATTAACAATGAAAGGGGCCAAACGGAAGCGTTTTTCTCCGGTATTGTGACCCTATGAACGGATCTCAATACCGGAAAACATTAACGCTAGTGAGAAAGTAGCCTTAGTGGTAATTCTCATCATTTTACAGCTCACAGTAAATGCTGGTAATGAGTTCTTATCAGTGTATTGAGCTATAGTCACATATTAGGTACTTATCTTTATCATTCATTATGAATGTCTGCGATTTTGGGATAAGTTGTCCAGAAAAAAGAAAATTTCTGGTTGGCAACCCTGCTGCCCATTCTTCAATCCTCCCTGCAAGTCTCACTCAGTCTTCATTTATGATCACCGTCCAGAGAATGGGCATGTTTCCTATTGTCCGTCTTAAAGGGGCCATACAGATTAGATTAGGGCCAGCCAAACGTACTGATTTTAACAGGATCGACCAAACATCTAATATGTTGGGGATGTTCCAACTCTTCCCCGGTGGCAGAGTGGTCAGGGGGGTGAATGATTGAGCAGGTCAGATTTACAATGCTACATAAAAACCACCATCAGAAGCGTCTAGCAGCAGCTTACTCCCCTCTCCCCACTGATAACACATGCTTCACTGCAGTCCAACAGCTCCTGTGGTCACGCTCACATCATCTGAGGGGTTAAAAGTCCTGTGATTGAAGTTGTCTCCCAAAAAATTGGAATAAAATATAAATGCAAAAGTCATACATACCTCAAAATGGTACCAATAAAAACTACAGAGGTCTGTACATGGGAAATATGCAAGTCAGAATATGGCAAAGGAAATACATTTTTTTCATATTTTTTTTTTTACCTTTTTACTTAAAATGTCAACAGTGAAAGGTTTTGATTGGTGGTGGTCCAAGTGCTGAGACCCCCACCAATCGCTAGAACAAGGAGAAAGGTGTACTCGCATAGAGCGCTTCCTCTCCTCACATAGAAAGTCTATGAGACAGTCTGGAGTCAGTCTCCTGCAGCGAGGACAGTGCTTCTCTCTCCTCATCCTAGCAACTGGTAGGGGACTCGGCCCTCCGACCCCACCGGTGTCGCTGCGATAACGTTTTTTGAATACACTAAGCATTAAAGCAGAACGCATAAATTTAGGATTGCCGTCACGTGTCTTTTACCACACACTCAACCCAGAAAACAGGGCGACTGCATTTTTTCCAGTTCCACTTCATGAATAATTTTCCAGCTTCCCGCTACAGCGTATGGAACATTAATTGGCACCATTAGAAAGTCCAACTTTCTTGCAAAAATAACAAGCCTTCATACGTCCATGTGAACGGAAAAAATAGGTTATGGCTTTTTAAACAAAAATGGCTGCGACCTGAAAGGGTTAAAGGGACTGTGCAGAGCGTACTCCGATTTGTACTAATTTTTTGTTTTGAAGGTGGAATTTCTATTCTAAAATTATTCTTAGACGGCATCAGCAAAGCATTAAAAAAATACACAGCTTAACCCCTTAAAGGGGTGCTAGGAGATGCAGCGACGCGGGTGCCGGTGAGCAAGTTAAGTACAACCTGTGTGAGGGGCCCGGGCATTAGAGGGGCCATTATAGGATAACCCCTTTAAGGACCAGGCCAATTTTTCGTTTTTGATCTCGTTTTTTCTTCCACACCTTTCAAGAACCACAACTTTTTACGTTTTCCATTTACATAGCCTTACGAGGACTTTTTATTGTGGGACAAGTTGAATGTTTTAATGGTCATTTCATTTGCGATATCTCATATTGGAAAATTCTCTATGGGGTTTATTTTGACAGTATTTACAATGTGCTTATAGTGACACGACGACCTTATTCTGCGAGTACAGGGATACCAAATTTATATAGTTTTTATTATGTTTTACAACACTGAAGGTAATAAAAACCTTTGAAAAAAAATAACATTTTCTTTGCAGCGCCATATTCTGACACCAATACTTTTTTTATATTTCCCTCTACAGAGCTGCGCAAGGTCTTGTTTTTTGCAGGGCAAGCTGTAATTTTTTATTGGTGTACATTTGGGGTACTTTTTGATAACTTTATTAATTTTAATTTATTTTATTCCATTATGACATTCATCACACAGGGCAAATATATTTACATTGTAACAGTTCAGACAGCGATTTTAATTTTTTATACTTTTTTTTAAACTTGTCTTTACCATAATTTTTAGTCCTCTGGACTTGTACGTAGACTATAATAGACAGTCTATGGAATTTTTATTGGATGCCTGTGAAGCCCAGACCGACACAGCTTAGCAGGCAGCTTACTATAACAGGCCTGGGAGCAGTCACAGGGTCAGTGGGGAGGCCCCGATTAGAAGGGAGCCCTTTCCCTCTTACATTCATGGCCGTAAATGTTGGCACCCCCAAAATGTTTCAAGAAAATGAAGTATTTCTTACAGAAAAAGTATTGCAGTAACACAGTTTTTGCTATACACACACATTTATTCCCTTTGTGTGTATTGGTAAAAAAAAGCAAATCGGACATAATGTCACACCAATCTCTAAAAATGGGCTGGACAAAATTATTGGCACCCTTAACTTAATATTTGGTTGCACGCCCTTTGGAAAAAAAAAAATAACTGAAATCAGTCGCTTCCTATAACCATCAATAAGCTTCTCTCTTATTCTCTAAGGTCTCTCTTAGTGGAAGGGTGCCTTTTCCCAAAGGCAATGTTAAGATCTCTCCACAGGTGTTCAATGGGATTTAGATCTGGACTCATTGCTGGCCACTTCAGAACTCTCCAGCGCTTTGTTGCCATCCATTTCTGGGTACTTTTTGACATATGTTTGGGGTCATTGTCCTGCTGGAAGACCCAAGATCTTGGATGCAAACCCAGCTTTCTGACACTGGGCTCTACAGTGCGACACAAAATCCGTTGGTAATCCTCCGATTTCATGATGCCTTGCACACATTCAAGGCACCCAGTGCCAGAGGCAGCAAAACAACAATGAACCTCCACCATATTTCACTGTAGGTACTGTGTTCTTTTCTTTGTAGGCCTCATTCCGTTTTCGGTAAACTGTAGAATGATGTGCTCTACCAAAAAGCTCTATCTTGGTCTCATCTGTCCACAAGACGTTTTCCCAGAAGGATTTTGGCTTACTCAAGTTCATTTTTGCAAAATGTAGTCTTGCTTTTTTATGCCTCTGTGTCAGCAGTGGGGTCCTCCTGGGTCTCCTGCCATAGCGTTTCATTTCATTTAAATGTCGCCGGATAGTTCGCGCTGACACTGATGCTCCCTGAGCCTGCAGGACAGCTTGAATATCTTTCGAACTTGTTTGGGGCTGCTTATCCACCATCCGGACTATCCTGCGTTGACAACTTTCAGCAATTTTTCTCTTCCATCCACGTCCAGGGAGAATAGCTACAGTGCCATGGGTTGCAAACTTGATAATATTGCCTACTGTGGACCTAATAATATTGCCTAATTTTGGTTCTCAAGTCCTCAGTTTTATTCTCCTCTTTCTGGTGTCCATGCTTAATGTGGCGCACAATGCAAAGACTAAGTGAACTTCTCTCCTTTTTATCTGCTTTCATGTGTAATTTTTATATTGCCCACACCTGTTACTTACCCCAGGTGAGTTTAAAGGAGCATCACACGCTTGAAACAATCTTATTTATCCACAATTTTGAAAGGGTGCCAGTAATTTTGTCCAGCCCATTTTTGGAGTTTGGTGTGACATTATGTCCAATTAGCTTTTTTTTCCTCCCTTTTTTAGTTTTGTTCCAATACACACAAAGAGAATAAACATGTGTATAGCAAAACATGTGTTACTGCAATACTTTTCTGTGAGAAATACTTCATTTTCTTGAAAAATTTCAGGGGTGCCAACATTTACAGCCATGACTGTATGCTGCAGTCTCGTCAGCCCCTACAGTCCTCAAGATAAGTCATTAAAATCCAAACAGTGAGGGTCCAACGCTCCGCACCCTCACCGATTAGCTATTAACTGCAACCTCTGGTGCTGGAACAGGAAGCACAGCTTACCGATTTACTGTCGCTCAGCTCATTCACTTCAATGGGATCCAGGCAGCCTGTAACCCAGCAAAGCCACTACACCTTGAACAGAGCTGTGCTTACTGTTCCATTCAAAGGGCTCCTTCCAGTGCCAAAGGCTGCAGGGCTGGTGATATTGGCGGTGCCAGACCCCCACCAGTCAGATTTTCAGGACATATCTTGAGGATAGGTCATCAATATTAGGAGCTTAGAAATCCCTTTAATGTGGCTGTCCACACACATGTATATCAGATAACAGGAAAGTTGTAACTAGCACTACCCTTCCATAAAATATTCTAGATCACTAATTGTATCTGGAAATTTGGACTGTGACCTTTACCCTGCCAGGTCTGCTCTCATCGCCTGCCCTTGTGCCCAATGTGTTATATTAAACCAGCAGTCTCTCTATTTCATGAAGCCAAGTAAGTTAACAAATTACAATCCCTATGCTGCTATAAAGTTCAAGGGTTACAAACTTGGGAGACTTTTACCTGTAAACAAGCATATTCAGTTCTGTCATTTCAGGTGACTTTTCAGAATAAGCTACCATGCGGGTGTACATGACGAACAATATATCGAGCCATAATGTGACTCGTGTCCTCATTCATCAGCAGTTTCTTTTTCTCTCTCTAATTGACAGTTTTCCCTGAGGTAGTGGATAGAGATTAGCTGCTATGATGTCTCCCATATACAGCATAAAGGAAAGACTAAGGCCTCTTTCACACGAGCGTGATGGATTAGGTGCAGATGCGCTCAGGGTGCGTTCAGTGAAACTCGCACAATTTTGCAAGCAAGTTCAGTTAGTTTTTTCTGCGCTTGCGGTCAGTTTTATCAGCCCGAGTGCAATGTGTTTTGATGCGTTTTTCACGCGCGTGATAAAAAAACCTGAAGGTTTACAAACAACATCTCTTAGCAACCATCAGTGAAAAACGCATTGCACCCACACTTGCTTTCCGGATGCAATCCGTTTTTCACTAAAGCCCCATGCACTTCCATGGGGCATGGGCTGCGTGAAAAACGCAGAATATAGAATATGCTGCATTTTTCACGCAACGCAGAACTGATGTGTGGAAAAAAAAAACCCCGCTCATCATGTACACAGACCCCAAATGGGTCAGGATACAGTGCGTGTGCTATGCGTTCAAGTCACGCATTGCACACTCGCAGAAAACTCACTTGTGTGAAAGAGGCCTAATTCCTGCGCCATTATATCTCTCTAGCACACCCTCAGCAGCAGCATGGAGGACATTATATCGCAGTACTGAGCAGTGCAGCTGAGAATCCAGCACTGGGATGAGATAGACAACTTCTATATGTCTCTCGCTCTCTCTGCTGACTAGTCTGAGAAGTGGAAAAATAGGTATTTTTCTTTAATAAAAAATATATTACAAAGTATGTTATCACTACTTGTGCTATTGATTTATGAAAAACTGAAATAGTAATTATGTAACCCATTAAAGTGAACCTGTCATCAACTTTCTGCTGCCCATACTAACGGCAGTATAAAGTAGAGACAGGTGAGTTGATTTCAGCGGCCTGTCATTTAAAAGTTAAAAGTAAGTAGTTGCCTGGAAAAGAGTCCCAGCCACCTGAGAAGAGTCATGGTTATCCATGAATTCCTGCTCTCCCTGCCCACCTGCTGATGACTGACAGTCTTCTACTGAGTTTTCTCTCTAGGAGAAAACTGCCAATCATCAGCAGATAGGTCGGGGAGTGCAGGAGATTATGGATAACCAGGACTCTTCTCAGGTAGATCTGACTCTTTTCAAGGCCTGGGCTGCAATAATTATGATGCTGGTTCTCAGCAACCACTGACTTTTAGCTCCTGACTGACGCACATGCGCAGTTCCTTCCCTGAGGCTGATGCCAGCACAGGGAAGGAACACTACGACGGCAGTGCGCATTGCGAGATTACGGCAATCTGACTTCGTGAGCAAGGAGGAGATTCCTGAATACAGGCGGTGCTGGGCTCCTTCACAGGGGGACGTGGCTTGGCTCCAGAACGGTTAGTACAGACCCTTGGGCTCCTTACCAGGCTGATTTACATATATATAAAATCATTTTTTTACACTAAATAAAACCACACAGAGCTATGGGACAGGTATATTGCGGACATGCTAGCGGCGATCTAGCCGTGCATGTCTGTATCTCTAGAGGGTAAAAAGAGGTGACAGAATCCCTTTAATGCTTGTTAGGGCACACTGGTTCTCCACCCCCCCCCCCCCCCCCTTTCTTTCTCCCTGTCCTGTCTGAGACGGATCCGCTCATATAATGCAGACGGTGGCTCCGTTCAGAACGGATCCGTCTGCATTATATTGTAAAAATAATTCTAAGGGTAAAAGTAGCCTCAGATGGATCCGTCTAGACTTTACATTGAAAGTCAATGGGGAACGGATCCGTTTGAAAATTGAGCCATAGTGTGTCATCTTCAAACGGATTCGTCCCCATTGACTTACATTGTAAGTCTGGACGGATCCGCTTGCCTCTGCACGGCCAGGCGGACACCCGAACGCTTCAAGCAGCGTTCAGGTGTCCGCTTGCTGAGCGGAGCGGAGGCTGAACGCTGCCAGACTGATGCATTCTGAGCGGATCCGCGTCCACTCAGAATGCATTAGGGCTGGACGGATGCGTTCGGGGCCGCTTGTGAGCCCCTTCAAACGGAGCTCACAAGCGGACACCCGAACGCTAGTGTGAAAGTAGCCTAAATTAAAGATGCGGTCTGGTCTGGTTGGCTCTAGAAGAAAATATACGGCGAGTCAAGCGCTGCTGCCGATTGGTTGACATCCATTGCTGGGGGAGATTTCCAGTGATTTGATTCGTTCTCGCCCCCACAGCGGGAATTTTCTCCCCTTTGTATTTTCAGGTTTTCCACTACTTTGGGGCCAGTTAAAGAAGATTTGATCGGAGCCAGCCCTCCCTTAATTTTTATCTTATTTTCTCTAAATGTGCTTTATTAGTGGTGCTGTATCGCTCACCTGATACTGAGTGGAACTTGGTTTATATGGATGGTTCAATATTGGTCTATATTGATATGGTTTAACGGTTTTAATTATGTTTGCAGACCCATTGACTTGAAAAGGTCCGTGATCTGCAAGATCCTATCTTTTTCAGTGTGGAGGCACAGACTTTAAAGCCCACAGAAGCACTTCTGAGCTCCCCAAGTCTGCAAGGATGGTTCTAAACGTCCTTACAAAGTTTGCAGCTGGACAGAGATTGTTCAGAGAAGCAGGAAGCTGGTTGTCAGTGACTGGACTCCTCATCGAGTAGGCAGAGATGTTTTTTTTACCATCCTTGGCTTCCCCATCGCTGTATACTCTAATGCTATGTATACAGATCAGGAAGCAGCCATAACACTGCTTCCTCTCATTTCAGCCATCACAAGATCTGCAGGTGGCGGGTAACTGCAAGAACTGCTTGCTTTTAGGAGAACTAGATTAGCTTTAGGCCCCCCGCAGACGAGCGTGTCCGGATTATGTCTGGATGCGTTCAGTGAAAACTGTGCGATTTTGCAAGCAAAGCCATTCAGTTTTGTTTGTGATCGCGTTCAGTTTTTATCGCACAGGTGCAATGCGATTTACTGCGTTTTTCACATGCGTGGTAAAAAAATTATTTTTTTACAAACATCTCTTAGCAACCATCTGTGAAAAACACATTGCATCTGCACTTGGTTGGGGATGCGATGCGATTTTCACGCTGCTCTATTCACTTCTATGGGGAAAAACGCAGAATATAGAACATTCTGCGATTTTCACGAAATGCATAAGTGATGCGTGAAATTCAACGCTCATGTACACAGACCTATTGAAATTAATGGGTCCGGATTCCGTACGGGCACAATGCGTTCGCATCACGTATTGCATCCGCACGGAATACTCGCTTGTGTGAAAGGGGCCTTACAGTTCATGCCAGGAGGCTGTATTTCCCCTATAACTAATTAAAAGGTGTCATCAAATTTCTCAAACAGCCCCCCAATGTGCCGGGCCCCTAACAGGTAGGGGGGGGAAGATGTTTGAGAAATTGGATGACACCTTTAGGTCACTTTCACACGAGCGAGTTTTATGCGCGGGTGTGAACGCATTGCACCCACACCACTGAATCCTGACCCATTAATTTCAATAGGTCTGTACATGAGCGTTTTTTTTTCATGCATCACTTGTGCGTTGCGTGAAAATTGCAGCATGTTCTATATTCAGTGGTTTTTTACGCAGCCCTGGCCCCATAGAGGTGAATGGAGCTGTGTGAAAAAAGCATTGCATCCACAAGCAAGTGCGGATGCGATGCGTTTGTCACTGATGGTTGCTAAGAGATGTTGTTTGTAAACCTTCAGTTTTCACGAGCATGAAAAATGCACCAAAACGCATTGCACCCGTGCACAAGAAAACTGAACGGAATCACAGACAAAACTGACTGAACTTGCTTGTAAAATGGTGCGAGTTTCACTGAACGCACCCTGAACGCATCCAGACCTAATCCGTCACGCCCGTGTACAAGAGGCCTTAATGTATCAGCCCCAGTTATAGGAGAAATCAGCAATAAGAAATAAGTAACGTTAAATGCCCCCAAAGGTCTTGAACACACTACAGTGCTCTACAATAGATGGTAGCGATGTGATCCTACCAACAACATGCAGTCATGGCTGAGCAGCCTAACAGGAACGTTCACCAATGGCCCTGTGCCCTCACCCTCCTAGGCAGCTCTGCGAATGGAGGCAACCAGTTCTGCTCACATTCACAGGTTGATTGTGGCCAAATCATTCCTGAAGAACCGCTTTAAACAAATGTCCATACATATGATGCTCTGATTCTTAGCAAAGAGCCTGGAAGGATTACAATGAAAGGTAACTACTATTATAAAGCTGAAGGCACAGGATTCACCACTAACAATAGGTGCACACGTCACAGAAAGGAAACCAGCCCTCCATGAACTTTAGCTGTATGTGGCGCTAGGATGCTGTGTCATCAGGCTCCGCCCTGGGGATCAAACACGCAGTGAGGGTTCAGGGCACGCCACAAAAAGGGTGTGATCTGTCTCAAAGGGGACATGGTTTGAGAAAAAATGCATGCTATTGCCCAATAAAAATAAATTCTTCTACTCCCGAATCCTGTATATTGAAAAATAATCATCATGCTACGACAGAGGAAAAAATGCTACATATGCCATTCTCATAAGCATTTTCTTTGAAGCAAACATAACATATAGGCCTCCTCCACACGAACGTGTGCTGTCTGTTGCCGTATTGCGGACCTCATTTGCGGATTCGCAATACATGGGCATTCTGCATTCACTTCAATGGGTCCGCAAATCCGGAGATGTGGAATGGTGCGGAAGGGAAGCACTACGGAGTGCCTCCGTGGTGTTTGGTCCTGTACTTCCGTACGACTATTATAAAGCTGAAGGCACAGGATTCACCACTAACAATAGGTGCACACGTCACAGAAAGGAAACCAGCCCTCCATGAACTTTAGCTGTATGTGGCGCTAGGATGCTGTGTCATCAGGCTCCGCCCTGGGGATCAAACACGCAGTGAGGGTTCAGGGCACGCCACAAAAAGGGTGTGATCTGTCTCCAAGGGGACATGGTTTGAGAAAAAATGCATGCTATTGCCCAATAAAAATAAATTCTTCTACTCCCGAATCCTGTATATTGAAAAATAATCATCATGCTACGACAGAGGAAAAAATGCTACATATGCCATTCTCATAAGCATTTTCTTTGAAGCAAACATAACATATAGGCCTCCTCCACACGAACGTGTGCTGTCTGTTGCCGTATTGCGGACCTCATTTGCGGATTCGCAATACATGGGCATTCTGCATTCACTTCAATGGGTCCGCAAATCCGGAGATGTGGAATGGTGCGGAAGGGAAGCACTACGGAGTGCCTCCGTGGTGTTTGGTCCTGTACTTCCGTTCCGCAAAAAGATAGAACATGTCCTATCTTTTTGCGGAATGGGCGGATAGCGGACCCATTAAAGTGAATGGGTCCGTGATCAGCTGCAGCTGCCCCACCGTCGGTGTTTGTGTATTGCGGCCCGTACATGAGGTGTGTCAGTACATGACTATTTTAAAGGGAACCTGTCATCTGGATTTTGTGTATAGAGCTGAAGACATTGGTTGCTAGATGCCCGCTAGCACATCCGCCATACCCAGTCCCCATAGCTCTGTGTGCTTTTATTGTGTAAAATGAGTCATATCTTACTTGTGTGACCAGAGAAGAGTCGTATTTTCAAGCTCTGACTCATCTCAGGTTAATTTGCATATGTATCAAATCGGTTTTTATACACAATAAAAGCACACAGAGCTATGGGGACTGGGTATTGCGGATGTGCTAGCGGCCATCTAGCAACCCATGTCCTCAGCTCTATACCCAAAATCCTGGTGACAGGTTCCCTGTAAGACTCCATTTTGTACAGAGCTGTAATACTACTGTCATAAAGGTGTCTGAGCCCTTACTGTACCTCAGACATCATACAGACGGTTTCTTCCAATACAAATCTAACAGAAACTAAAATCACGGCCATTAGATACCACATGTACAATGGTCTTCATCCCTGGAATATGTTGGTCCTGCAGTAAGCACAAGTCCTTATGCTTCATGTAGACAACCATGTGAATTACGGACACTAAGGGTTCATGCACATTACCATTGCCCGTTTTGCTGTCCGCAAAACACGGATGGCCGGCCTCTTTAATAGGACAGTCCAATCCTGGGACATGTCTTATAATTTTGCGTGCAGCACAGAACGGATGTGGACAGAACATGGAGTGCTGTCTGCATCTTTTGCGGCCCCACCGAAGTGAACAGGCCCGCATTTGACTGGCAAAAAATGCAGGTTGGTTGTGGACCTAAACCATTGTCGTGTGCATGAGCCCTTAAGCATATCAGTACTTCAGTCCACATGACTCAGTATCGGACACCATATTCAAGGCCATACAGATACCCAGTCTGGCTGTGTGCAGGAGGCCTAAAGCCATACATCAATTGATTTTAATGCAGTTTCTATGGGGGTCATTTACAGTCAGAAATACGCCTATATTAGGTGTATTCCTGGCAAAGATTGTCCCCCAAAGTGTCAGATTCTGATTGAAAAGTTGGGAGACCGTCAGTAACCAATTAGAATCTGACAATTGTGAGAATCACTGATTTAGATTCAGACCTGGAAACTGGGAGGCCTTCAGTAACCAGTTTCCAGGTCTGAATCTAAATCAGTGATTCTTACAATTAGTGATGAACAAATGTATTTTTGTGAATCTAATTATAAAAAAATAATAAAAATAAAAATCGGCCTCTTTGAGCAGTGAGGGGCTCACCCAGCTATTCAAGAGACTCCTCCTCCCCTCATCCTGTTTTCCGGGTGTACCCAGCCTTGAGAAGCGCATGAAAGGTCATCATCTGCTCCGCTACTGGGAATAATGGCTCAGACATAGGGGGTTCAGATTTTTTTAAATAAATTAACACACACAAAAAATAATCACACATTGATTTGCTCGCCACTTATAGTCCTTATTCAGGAGGCCAGCACAACTGATAACAAGCAGTTCATGATGTAGGTAAGTAGTCATTTCTGACCGATATATCATTACACACAACGTATTCACGGAGAGTAGGTCATCAAATGGATTTCCTAAACCTCTTTCTAATAAGCATATACATAAAAAGGGGGCTGGCAGTCAGGCCTGAATGAGTTCTTTGAAGGTAATCCCTTGGAAATAATCGCACATATATGAATCAAGTGTTTGTTCATTTCACGACTATGACCTAGTAAAACTATTCATAGAAAGTCTAATGTTCTACTCACCCGGCCAGTGCCAAAGGTAACAGCTATGAGCGCGCAGCATATTGCCAAGATGATGAGCAGCAGGAGCAGGATCACTGGGTACTGCTGGCTCATACGATAGTGCGACTCATAGGAAAGACCTTCTTTTCCACTTTTCCATCGTGGTGGATAAGGGCCCAAGTGAGCCCTGCTATTCTCTGGCATCTGTGTCAACTATTATTGTCTTTTGCTCCAGGAAAAAGTAGGCGCAAGGTAAAACTGGTAGAAGAACATGAAACATCATTTAAGGTCCTTTACAAAGTTCTTGGAAAAGAGCTGTAGAACCTCCATAGATGGCACATGATGCTGCACGGGATCTGCATGCAATGGCTTCACAGACAACCAGGATCTGGAAGAAAAGAAAACAATGGTCAGGAAATAAATAGGATGGTGTCCTTCACACGCAACCCTTCATGACATGACCTCGGCACCCATGACTCTCGTCTAACCTTTCTAAGGTCTTCCTTCTACAATCTATTCAGTATAATATGAACATGAATAGGAACCTATTAACACATTTGACAGCATTTCTTTTGTGCCTAGGAGACAAAAAGCCTGTAACATGTTGTTGTACACTCACCCTACACCATAGTGGAGGCTTCACACTACTGTAGGAACCTGCAGACTACCTATATCCCTGTCAGATAAATCAAATGTGTATGGAACATGGCCGTGTTTTATTAAGGCTACTCTGTGCTGTCCGGTTTTGAGATATGGCACAGGGTCTCAAAATCGCAGGACAACGCTTCTGTTTGAATAATACAACCGGCTACATCCGTACAGAACGGATCCGGTTGTATTATTTAAAAAAAAAAATTAAAAAAAAAGGGAAAAAAACTGATCCATCTCTAAAACCGTTGTAAGTCAATGGGTGCTGGATCTGGTTTTTCATTGTCCGAAAAAAACTGATCTGGCACCAATGACTTGCATGGTTTTTGATGCCAGATCCGGCTTGTTCAGTTTTCTATGCCACACACAAATACACTGCTTACAGCAGTTTTGTGCCCGGCGCGGTAACAAAATAAACTGGTATGGAATGCTTTCTGATGCACTCCGTCCCAGTTTGTTCAGTTTCCTCCCTATTGAAAATGAATGGGGACAAAACGGAAGCGTTGTGCTACAGTTTTGAGACCCTGTGCTGGATCTCAAAACCGGACAGCACAACGCAGATGTGAAAGTAGCCTAAGACAACCTAGGTACCAACCAGCAGCAGCAATCCAGTGCTTTGGCCCAAAATCTGGACTTCATCCAGCGCAGCTCTGCAAGTGGAAGCAACCTGTTCAAGTCACATTCCAGGACAGGGTGCTGGAGGCCATTTTAATCATTCCAGAAAAACCCATTTAAAGGAAACATAGCTACCCTCACTTTGAGTCTGCAGGATCTGACACAGAGTCTTGTAGACATCCTGCAGGGAACCAAAGGGGTTAACCTCCTGCATCATCAGCTGAGGGGGTAAGATTTAAAGGGCTGGGGATTAAAGGCCTCTTTACACGAATAGATAATTATTTGAAAAATCATGAAATCGTGCAAAAGTGATCAATTATTGATCGGCTCCCTTTAAAGCTTGGCACTGGACCATGAGGATGTGAAGGGGGACACACAGTAAAGATTTTTTTTTATAGAGGTCTCTAATTCCATCTGTAATATCAGACAGAATAGGACCAAGGATAATGAGAAGATAAAGAGAGGAAGAGCTGGAATTTTTTTTTTTACATTTTTATGTTTTCTTACAACTTTTTTTTTTTATTGCAAAAATCAGTAGAACACATGAATATATCAAACTGTGAAGTATATCTTAATAGTGGTACTGTATCTCGCCCCCGGCAGCCTATAGTTGAGGATTTTCAGAGAACAAAAAAGCAACCTATTAACTATTAACCGAACTAGTAAGTAAGTTTGTTCGGAATGTGTGCTTTTGAAAGTATCAAGTTGTGCCCATGGTTAACATGATGCCTTCTAAAAATGTTCTTCCTTTTGCTGATATTCCATTGCCACCAGCATCCCTTCCAGCAGAACCAGTGTCTAAATGTATGTTATGTCATCACTGACAGCAGATCTAACTGGGCCAAAATTGCTGCTACTCACGAGCATCAGCTTCTGGGAAAAGCTCAAAATTAAAAAAAAATATATATATTTTAAGATTCATTTTTTGGGTTCTTGAATACCTGTTTAACCCGTCTGTACACAATGGGTCTGTGCACATGAGCGTTGTTTTTCACACATCAGTTCTGCGTTGCTTAAAAATCGCAGCATGTTCTATATTCAGCATTTTTCACACAGCCCTGGCCCCATAGAAGTGAATGGGGCTGCGTGAAAAACGCATTGCATCCGCAAGCAAGTGCGGGTGCGATACGTTTTTCACTGATGGTTGCTAAGAGATTTTGTTTTTAAACCTTCAGTTTTTTATCACACGCGTGAAAAACGCATCAAAACGCATTGCACCCACGCGGAAAAACTGAACGCAATTGCAGACAAAACTGACTGAACTTGCTTGCAAAATAGTGCGAGTTTCACTGAACGCACCCTGGACGCATCCAGACCTAATCTGTCACGCTCATGTGAAAGAGGCCTAAGTGTTTTTTTTTATTTATTTTTTAAATGCTTTTTCCCCCCCAATACATCTCTACAGTGGATGTGACATTACATTCCTTTAAAATATAACACCAGGCATACAAAAAAAAAAAAACATCAATTGCTAAAGGATACTATATAGGCAAAAACTATACAAAAAAACAAATGCTGCTCAAGTCAGACGCATTTCAAAAAAAATTTTTTGCCCCCCTTCCCCCCCATAGCTGTGTGTGAAGGAGCCCTAGATCTATATCACGTATGAAATGCTATGGGCATAACAGATGTGAACACTAGTAGTGTGTAGGGTTGAGCGGTAAACCGGTGTCAACGATCTACCGCGGTATTAAGAAACAGCAATATCGCCGTTTCCAAATAACTGCGGTATTTGGTGACGTCATAGGAGCGGTCATATGTGTGCTGACCGCTCCTAAATCTGTGTCAGCACGCCCCTGCATCGTGCATATGCATGCTGTACATATTACTTCCTGCAGTGGCCACCCCCGGCTCCTCCTCAATCCCATATTCAAGTCTCCGCCCACGGGCCGAGCACAGGAGCGATGCACGCAAAGTCAGTCAGCAGTCCGTGTCCAAGCCAAGGTGGGGGAAGAGGAGTGAGAGACCCTAACGGCCCAGAAATAAAGGTTGTACTGTCTATGCATTCTGCGGCCCTGGCCCTGCCTGCAAGCTGCATTGCACATGGTGATGGCACTTAATAAACTATAATGTCTCCCTGTTGCCCCCATACAGGAGCAATAAGACATTTCTGTATGGGGGCCACAAGACCGTATACTGATGGCGGAGGGGTTACAAAATGTTGTCCCATGCAGTATAATGTCACCTTGTGGCACCCATATACAGTATAGTTCCTAAGTCCAGACAGTATAATGTCTCCTGGTGGCCCCATGCATTACAGTGACTCTTGTGGCCCACTGCCTGCCGAGCAGCCAGCCCATACAGTATATAAGGTCTCCTTGTGGCTGCCCCACACAGTATAACGTCTCCTTGTGGCTGCTAGGGGTGGGCAATATGGCCTAAAATCTATATTGCAATATAGTTTTAAGCATGTGCGATATGCGATATATTGTTTTCTATATTTGGGGGGGGGGGGGGGTTAAATTTTTTTTATTTTTTTTAGTACTTTTTATTTAATAACTATTAGCCTCCTTAAGGGCTAGAACCCTTGTCGTATTCACCCTAATAGAGCTCTATCAGGGTAAATAGGACTTCACACTCTCCCTGCTGCCTTGTGCTTTGTGCACACAACAGCAGGGAGCTGACCATGGCAGCCAGCCTCTCATGTGCCCCCCAGCCTCGGATCCGCCTCCCAGCCCCTGATCAGCCCCCCAGCCTCTCATGTGCCCCACAGCCTCTCCCTCTTATCAGCCCCCTCTGGTAACTCAAACCCCCCCCCCCCCCCCCAGTATTAATCATTGGTGGCAGTGGCCACAGGGTCCCCCTCCTCATTGGTGGCAGTGGGCAGTTCCGATTGGAGTCCCAGCAGTGTAATGCTGGGGCTCCGATCGGTTACCATGGCAGCCAGGACGCTACTGAAGTCCTGGCTGCCATGGTATGTTAGCGAGCAGCATTATACTCGCGCGCGCCGTGGCCGCCGGGCGCTCCTTCTTCTCATAGGTCTGTGCGGTGCATTGCTAATGCTTACAGCATTAGCAATGAGCCACACAGACAGGAGAAGGAGCGACCGGCGGCCACGGCGCGCGCGAGTATAATGCTGCTCGCTAACATACCATGGCAGCCAGGACTTCAGTAGCGTCCTGGCTGCCATGGTAACCGATCTTCACTACCGCTCCGTGGTCCAATCGCGGTCCAGCGATATGCACAAAATCCATATCGTGGCACAAATTTATATTGCATATCGCCTATATCGCCCACCCCTTGTGGCTGCCCCCATACAGCATAACGTCTCCTTGTGGCTGCCCCCATACAGTATAACGTCTCCTTTTTTCTTCTAAATGGGTATTTATTGCGATATATATCGTTATCGCGATAAATTTCTTAATATAGTTATAGTGGGAATATTTTTTATATCGCATAACCCTATTGTGAATTATACTTAATATGCTTTATTTACACAAAAAATTATTTATTTTTATTTAAACCTATTGTGACATTTTTATTTCATCTAGTCATCTTTTTTTCCCACCTGTAATTCACTAGAAAATTTCACTTTGGCAATACATTACTGAGGTTATAATTAACATTTGTGGCATAGGTAACTGACTGCTCGGTCCTGTTTCCTGTGCAATCATTTTTCAGTCTCCCTTGAAAACTGAGGCATGGAAACATAGAATGTGTCGGCAGATAAGAACCATTTGGCCCATCTAGTCTGCTCAATATACTAAATACTATGGATAGCCCTTGGCCCTATCTTATATGAAGGATGGCCTTATGCCTATCCCATGCATGCTTAAACTCCTCCACTGTATTTGCAGCTACCACTTCTGCAGGAAGGCTATTCCATGCATCCACTACTCTCTCAGTAAAGTAATACTTCCTGATGCTACGTGCTCCTTCCTTCCCATTTCCTCCATTCTCTAAACTATGCTGAAGTCTTATAGTTCCACCTATAAGAAGGGGAGATTCACAAAGCCGAGTGATGGTAAATCCACATGAATCTATAGGCATATATAACTGTTACTGTTTTGTGTATGTTCTAAGCTCACAAGCTTTACTGGTAGCGATTTACACTGCAAGTATTATTTTTAGTATATTAGACTCTTGACAACAACAACAACAACAACAAAAAAAATGCACCAAGGGGAACGGAATGATACTTTCTATGTGTGAATGTAATGATGATTTATATAAGTTATTACAATATTAGGAGGAGCCTTTAGGACCTTGTTGGGCCATCTCTAGCTTGGATACAAGATGAGATACCATTGGGTATGGAGGCACACAAGTTTCTTATTGTATCCTGTATGCAGCACATTTGCCCATCATAGATGTTGCAGCTGGACCGGTAGATCCTGAATGTTGGTAGGTTAATGAAGCTGGTGTCTCAGCTTGTCCCATAAATGCTGGAGATCTGGAGACTGGGCAGGTCAAGGAAGTGCTACAATCTGGTGGAGACATTCTTGGGAAATCCTTGCTGTGTGTTGATGAGCATGAGACTACAAAATACAAGATCACTACTAAGGGTGACTGACTGTTTGATACTGTTCCTCAGATCATCACACTAGCAGTTAGGGTAACGTGACGCTCCACAGCAAAGGCAGGACTAAAGTGTTCACCATGAGGTCTCCAAACTCAAACCCAACGGTCATGGTATCCCTTATAGATGTTGGATTAGTTGCTAAAGACAATACAGTTCCATTCTAGGTTTCCCCAAATGAAGGCGATGGTGGCTGTCTGTCAATGGCAGGACATGTAATGGGTGCCCTGACACCAAATTTCCTCTCCTGAGCACCTAGAAATGGTGCAGGCAGAGAGAAGGGAGTGTAATGAAATGACCATCCTTCTCTCAATCCAATGATGTGCTCCATAAAGTCTTCAAGAGCATTTTAGAGGCAAGTCTAGGTCTCACAAAAAAGTACACTACCCAAATGTAGCCTCTGAGGGCCTTTATCAGGCAGCAGGGGAAAAACATTTATGCCCATTACTCCCACTGGATTATCTCTTGGATTTAGAGAGTATAAATCATCCACTTGAGAATTCTCCCTTGATGCAAAGAGGTCTATTTGTGGACTGCCCCACTTGAGACAAATCAGTTGGAATACTTCCTTGTTGAGCATCCACTCTCCTGGGTTGAATTTGTGCCGATTCAGGAAATCTGCTGTTGTTTTGTATATTCCTTTTAGGTGAATAGCTGAAATGGATAGAACGTTCTTTTCTGCCCATGTAAATATCTGGTCTGCTAGACCCTGAAGAAGAGCGATTCTTGTTCCTCCCTGACCTTCGAGACTGTGTTCATGTTGTCCGAGAGTATCTTGAGGTGTTGGCCCTGAAATAAATGCCCTGCCGCCTTGAAAGTTTCCAGAACTGCTTTTCAGGTCTCTG
This sequence comes from Bufo gargarizans, assembly GCF_014858855.1. Taxonomy (NCBI): domain Eukaryota; kingdom Metazoa; phylum Chordata; class Amphibia; order Anura; family Bufonidae; genus Bufo; species Bufo gargarizans. Next base: position 501,238,343 of record NC_058080.1, on the reverse strand, counting down.
AAATTTGATGATCTTTGACTGTCCTGGATGGAACATTTTCCCTGAAAGAAAAAGCTGTCTTTCCAAAGGGCGCCCCAACCTTTCTGACTTGTGTCCGTGGTGATTACCGCCACTGGAGACATATTCCAGGGAATATGTATATGTAGGTTTTTCAGATCCAACCACCAGGATAGGGAGATTCCTTACTTTTTCTGGAAGGATCATTTTGGAATTGAGGGAGCGGTGGTCTCTGTCCCATCTTAATAGCACTGTCTCCTGTAATGTCCTTGAATGGAATTGTCTCCAAGGGACCATTTGGATGCAAGATGCCATTAGTCCCAGTATTTGCATGGATTCCCTTAAGGTACAACTTTCCTTTCTTTTGAAGGAATCGATCTTCTCTCATCTTTTCTTGCTCCTCTGAGTCTAGAAGAGTTCCCAGAAACATTTTCCTGGTATCTGGGTGCAGGTCTGATTTCTCGTAATTTACTATCCATCCCAATTCTTTTAATAGGGATAAGGTCTGTTGAAGATGATCCTCCAGCAGCTGTTACGATTTTGCTATGAGTAGAAAATCGTCCAGGTATAGCACTATCATTATGTGACTTTGTCTCAAATAGGCTATTATCTCTGCCATCAATTTTGTAAATTTACGTGGGGCTGATGATATTTCAAACGTAAGACGTTGGAACTGGTAGTGGTATATTCTTCCTTTGATTCTTATTGCAAATCTCAGGTATTGTTGGTGAATGGGGATGTGATAGTATGTATACTTTAAGTTTATGGTGCACAAGAATGCTCCTGGAGTGATAAGTGGAGTTGTAGATTTTATTGACTCCATCTTGAATTTGTGGTATATAATCCATTTGTTCAGTAACTTTAAACGTATTATCGTCCTGAATGACCTGTCTGGCTTTTTTATGAATAACAGTTTTTAGTAATGTCCCTTAAATTCCTGTGGATAAGGCACAGGGATTAATGCTTCTAGACTGGCAAGTTTCTGTATGTCTGCTAGAAGCTGCACTTGTAGAGACGTGGTCTGTAATTCCGTAATTTGAAAATTGTTGGGAGGAGGACAACGGAATTCTAGTCTGAACCCCTTGCAGATAGAATCTAGAATCCACTGGTTGTGCGTAATTCGCAGCCACCTCTGCCAGAAGTAACAAAGCCGTCCCCCCACCGGCCTGACATCATTCTTTTCCTGGAATTTTATTGGAATTTGGATTGAAGAGAAATCCTCTTCCTCTTTTAGGATAGTTCCATCTCCCTGTCTTGCCTTTACCTCTAGATGTTGTATTTTGAAACTGTCTAGAGGGTTTCCGAAATGGCTGCAGCTTCCTTTATTTCTCCTCTGGAAAGCCTTTCTTATCCGCTGCTCTTTCTACAATAGTATCCAGGACTGGTCCAAACAGATAAGATCCGGACAAGGGGATTGCACATAGCTTCCAAGAATAAATTATGTCTCCTGACCATGACTTAAGCCAAAGAGCCTGCCTTGCTGTATTAGTTAATGTCTCATTCCGAGCCGAAAAATGGAGAGACTCAGCGGAAGCATCTGCCATGAAAGCTGTAGACATCTTCAACAGTGGTAGAGACTCTAATATCTCCTCTCTAGAAGTTTTTAAATTTGTGATGGTTTTCAAGCTGATCTAGCCAAAGATTAATTGCTCTGGCAACTGATGTGGCAGCAATATTTGTGTTGATAGAAACAGCCAAAGATTCCCAAGCTTTCTTTGAAAATCTATCTATCTTACGAGCCATTGGATCCTTCATCTGAGATGAGTCTTCCAAGGGAATTGTAGTTTTCTTTGCCACCTTTGCTACTTGAATGTCGACTTTAGGGATTTCTTCCCATAATTTTGTCTCTTCCGGATTGAATAGAAGTCTGCATTTAGATTCACATGGTAAATACAGTTTTCTTTTCTGCATCTTCCCACTCCTTTATTATTTCTTTCAAATTTGAGTTTACTGGAAAGAGTTTCTTCTTTTTCGCTCTCAGGCATCTGAACATCTCATCCTGCACAGTTCGGGCCTGTTTCTCATCTTTTAGTTTGTCTTAGGCCCCATGCACATGGCCGTTGTTCACGGCCGTGTGCGGGCCGTGGAACCGCGGCCTGGATCCCTCCTGAGAGCAGGAGCGCACGGCGTCACTGGTTGCTATGACGCCGTGCACTCCCTGCTGCCGCCGCTATGCAGTAATACACTGGTATGATCTATACCAGTGTATTACTGTACTGTGCCGGCAGCAGGGAGCGCACGGCGTCATAGCAACCAGTGACGCCGTGCGCTCCTGCTCTCAGGAGGGATCCAGGCCGCGGTTCCACGGCCAGCACACGGCCGTGTGCATGGGGCCTTACTGCGGTTAGAAGGGGATCTAGATCCTCGCAGGAAAAGAGGTACCTCATCGATTCTTCCGAAAAGGAGGAAGGGAAACGCTGATCATCTTCCTCCAATTCTCCGTCTGAATAATATAAGCCATCGTCTTCAGAGTCGGAACCTATTTGAACCCTGGGTCTCTTAGACGGTGGCGGAGAGGGGACTGGGGATGGAACCAGGTTGGACACAGACCCCTGAACTTCCTCTCCTATCATAACTCTGAAGTCTGACAAAAAAAAGGCTGCTCCTATAAGAATTTGTGTAATGCAGTCAGGGCATAATTGTTTCTTGTAAGACTCCAGAAGTCTTTTAGAACAGGTCGCACACTTTCTAGACTTCATTTTTGTTTCTACATGGGACTTGTGTCCTTTCTCAACCTAAAGGGGGGAGAGAGAGAAAACAAGAGATTCCTATAGTCCATACATTATGCCGGACAACAGGATAGGGAAAGTAACTCGCATAACCCTGGGCAGGGGAATCTGTACTCGCCTCCTGCTTTCCAGATACCTGGACCTCCATGATGTACAGACTGAACCCCTCAGATGCCATCATATAAATAGACTTACCCCATTAGGTCCACCCCCCGCTGCCGCACCGCTCCTCCTCCTGGGGGACTCATTTCATGGTAGAGTCAACCCCCATGCGAAGCCTCACTAAATCAAGCCCTCCAGCATGCAACAACGGGTGCTGCCATCTTCTTTCGGCGCACGCGCCCACACTTCTGGCCATGTGATCTGATCGGCAGTCACACGCACAGACGCACGCCCAGAGGAGATGCAGGAACTCCCTCAGAAGAAGCGGCATCGGCTTCCTCCACACTTCAAGCTCCCTACGGGTATCGGGGAAGAGCTAGGGGACCCCTTCCCAGAGGGGTGCTAGCTTAGGCAACCGGAGACTGTGAGGAAAGGCATAAACCCCCCCGACCCAGCCTTCTTTTCCTAAATAGGGTACTTTTGCTCTTCATCCCTTCTCTGGTTCCCTATCCCTGTAGTTATAGGAAGAACACTGAAGAGTGGGGGCGGGGAGGAGCCTTTTAATCTCTCTCGCTTCCTGACCCTACAGAGAACAATAGGACATCCTCCAGTGGTGCTGTCATGGAAGGATGTCCTGGAAAAATGGCTTTTTTGACACTTTTTTTTTATGGTGTTCACCTAAGGGGTTAGGTTATGTGATATTTTAATAGACCTGGTTGTTACGGACATGGCGATTCCTAATATGTGTACGTTTTTATTTTTTTAACTTTTAACACAATAAAAGCATTTTTGAAACAAAAAAAGTCATTTTTGGCGGGATGAGGTGACGGTTTGATTGGTACTATTTTGAGGGGCATATGCCTTTTTGATCGCTTGGTGTTGCACTTTGTGTGATGTAAGGTGACAAAAATGGTTGTTTTAGCACAGTTTTAATTTTTTCTATGGTGTTCAGGTGAGGGGGTGGATCATGTGATATTTTAATAGAGCCGGTCATTACAGACGTGGAAATACCCCAAATGTTTTTCTTTTTACAATTTAATGTGTTTTATTTTGGCTAAGGGGCTTTTTTTTTTTTTTTCACTTGAAACTTTATATTTTATTTTTTATTATGAAAAACACTTATTTAACTTTTTATTTTTGTCCCACTCTGGGAGTCGGACTTCAACTTCTGGGGTCTGATCTTCTCTGCAATGTATTACAATTCAACCTGTATTGTAATGCATTGGCTGTCAGCTGTTACGCTGACAGCCTGCCTGTGAGACCCAGCCTAAGGGCTGGATCTCACAGGCTTCCATAGAAGGCAAGGCCCGATGCCTATGGAAGGCATCGGGCTGCCATCGGGTCCCTGTCACTGCAGCGCGGGGACCCAATGGAGATGCGGAGGACAACCGCACCCTCCGCATACAAGGGGTTAATAAGCCGGCATCAGTGTTTTCACTTATGCCGGCGTATGCAGCAGGGGCCCGGCTGTCAGTGACTGCCAAGTCTGTGCCGCTGATCGGGCAGGCGCAGCTCCTGCACCCGCCCGATCAGCCCGCTGTAAATGTACAGGGCTGGTCCTTAATTCACGTCCAACAGCGCTGTACATGTACGGCCCGGGTCCTTAAGGGGTTAAAGGCTATGACCACCCCTGGGGCAATATTTTATTCATTTTGGGCTTAAGTAATTTTTTCTCTTGGTCTGTATGAAACATTTCCAACAGTTTGTCCTACAGCCTTCACTTTCAGTTTACCTTAAGACCATTTCCTTCTGCTCTGACAGCTCCACCTGTAGCCGTTAGGCCTCTTGCACACGACCGTATGTCTTTTTCAGTATTTTGCGGCCCCCAAAAAACAGATCTACAAAAAATATGGGATGACATCCATGTGCATTCCATTTTTTGCGGAACAGAACATCAGGCCCCTAATAGAACAGTACTATCCTTGTCCGTTATGCGGATAATAATAGGACATGTTCTATGTTTGAACGGAACGGAAATATGAAAACAGAAGGCATACGGAGTACCTTCTGTTTTTTGGAGGATCCATTGAAATTAATGATTCCGTATAGGCACGCAAAAAAAATGAACGTAATAAAAAAATGTTTGTGTGTAAGAGGCATTCACACCACCGTATGGATTTTACAATCAGAAAAACGTCGACCTGCAAAAAAATATGGATGGCGTCGGTATTTTTGCGGATCCATTGCAACAATGCCTAGCCTTGTCCACAAAACGGACAAGAATGGGACATGTTCTATCTTTCATGCGGGGCTGTGAAATTGACATATGGATGCGGACAGCACCCGGTGCATTGAAATGAATGGGTCTGTATCCTATCCGAAAAAATGCAGATCGGATTTGGAACAAAAATACAGTTGTGTGAATGGGGCCTTATCTCGAACAAAAATACAGTTGTGTGAATGGGGCCTCATCTCTGGTTTCCTGACAGCTCATAAACACTCATAGCAATAAATAAATATATTCAGTTTAATAAGAATACAGCGAAAATGAGTGTTTATGAGCCCTCAGAGGTAAGAGCTACAGACGGAGCCATCAGAACAGCTCCCTGACAATCACTTCAAGACCTCATGTACACAACCGCATCCATTCTGCGGTCCACAAAACATGGATCCCGGCCATGTGCACCTCATACTATTGTAGAAATGCCTATTCGGATGAAAATAGGACATGTTCCTTTTTTGTGGAGACGCAGGACAGACATGCGGATGAGGACAGCACACAGTGTAATAAATAAGTCCGAAACCGATCTGAAAAAAACGCTGATCGGATACAGAGAATATGGTTGTGCAAATACACCGAAAGTAGAACAGAAATGGTTAAACAGGTTTATCAAATGGTGTAAAAGTAATCAGATTCCACCTTTCATTTTCCAAAGGAGCTGTCAAAAGAAAAAGGTGGAATCTGATTGGCTATGGGCGACTAAGCCGGTTCTACTATACACTAGTTTGCTAAATCTCCCTCATGATTTTTAGTCCAAAAGGAGTAAAATGCAATGATAAAAAATAAAGCCAAAGCCTTCAAGTCTGCTCTGTCTACAGAATCAGTTGCAGACCAAGTACACCCCTTGATGGCACGGGGTTCCCGTCACAGGAGCTCAATACTGGGAAAAAAAAAAAACGCTTCAGTTTTATCCTAATGCATTCTGAATGGAGAGCATTCCGTTCAGGGTGCATCAGTTCAGTCCCTCTTACGTTTTTTAGCCGGAGAAAATACCGCAGAATGCTGCAGTTTTCTCTCCGACCAAATATCCCAAACACTTGCCGGCATTCATTTCTATTGAAATGTATTAGTGCATTAAAATTGCCGCATTGACGGATCCGTCCTTCAGGTCCTTGTCAGACCTTTAAAGCTGTGAGAAAAAAAAATACCGGATCCGTTTTTCAGGATGACAATCGGAGAGACGGATCTGGTATTTCAATGCATTTGTCAGACGGATCCGCATCCGAATTGCCGACTAGTACAGGTGGCCATACACTGGCTGAACCGTTATTCCACCTGCCCCCCATACTGGCTAGGCTCAGTGTAAAGTGCATGGAGAGGGTAAGATAACCCAGACACCTCTGAAGGCAGCTCATCTCCATCGAGGGGGATCGGGCAGGTTAAAACTCAACACGGGTCATTTATCATGGCTCCTTACCCGTTTAAAACAAAAAAAAAGTTGCGCAACTTTTTAAAATCCCACAACATTTGTACGGTGTCCTCGTCACTAGGGAGTAGCGGGGGCATGGCAAGGCAACATTTATGCCTGTTTCCAGGGCTGGAGTAGATATCAATCTCGGTGCACAGACCGGCGGAGGATGCCCCTAATTTATGATGAGGTCAGCGTAGGGGATATCAAAGATTGGTGTTTGATAAATGACCCCCAACAAGTCATATCCTTTTTTCCCCTCAAAGAATGTTATACGAAGATCATGTTGACACCTGCTGACCTTAGTCTAATCACGTGCAATCCAAATCGTACGTTTTACCTTTTCTTGAACTTTTTGCTCATTTACGGATAAATAATGTACGAGGCGTTACAAGATGTGCGCACAGCCAATCAGCTCTGCCCCAAATCGAGAGCGATAGTGTTGAGCGAACTTGTGGTTTAAGTTCAGCGTCCAAAGTTAGGGTTATCGAAGAATCCCGTTTCGGATTCCAAATTCCGTTATGATCCGTGGTAGCGGAATCCATAACGTGATTCTTTGATAACCCGAACTTTGGACGCAGTACTTAAAAGTTCGCTCAACACTAGAGAGTGACGTAGATATAACTGCGGCTGTGTATTTACCGTACATCCCATCCGTACGGATCGGATGCAGAAATCCCTATGGACGTACGGCACACCTACGGAAGAGCGTACGGAAATAACTCACACGGCGCCTCTGCCCTGCTACTTGTGCTTTGTGGGTCATATATTCCCACACATTCCATATTTCTTGGGTTCGAAGAAACGCGCCGGAAAACAGGACATGTCAGGGCTGATGTAGAGACCATGGGCTGGCTGCATACATTACAGGGAGATGCCTGTGTAGAGCTCCAGGGCATGAATCCCAGCAGCACACATTATAATGAGGGAGGCAGAAACTGGGACACATGTCGTCAATGCAGCTGCCAGCACCTCAGTGAGGAAACTTTCACCCCCCACTGTGTGTCGCCTCCTCTGCCACCCAGACCCCCTGACATACTCGCCTGCATGCAGGGCTAGTCGTCCGTTTCCCGCCCTCGGTCATCAGCAGCCTCTCTCCCCAGCACTCGGCAGCCGACTTGCCCTTTGCCTCCTCGGGCTGAGCTTTACCCGGGAGGACAGTGCAGGCAGCGCGTGATGAGATAAAGTTCTGGAACTAAGCAGTGCCCCGGTGTTCCCGCCCAGTGCCAGGCTCTAATTACACCCCGCCGGCCGCACAGATCAAGTGGCTGGGAGGAAGCGGGGACGGGGCGCCGAGGACCTGCCGATAGCAGAACGGAAGGGAACTTTGATCTGACAGCGAGGAGTAAATGAGGGAGGGGGAGCCGCACGATGAGGCGCGGGGTGCTCCAGGTGCCCGCGCCTCCTCAGAGCTCCAAATCTGCCTGCTCATAAGAGGTTACATTGCAAAAAAAAAACTAGTCGTTTTTAGGTATTTTTAGTGCGTGGTACGTTTAGCATTTTATACATCCGTATCAGTTATTACTACATGACTGACAAGAATTTGGTTTCGATCCAATAACCAAAAAACGCATGGAAAGATTGTCACCATTTTGATGTTTCAGTCACTTTCCTATAGTTTTGGGTTTGGCCAGGTTCACTGAGGAGAGGACAAAATGGCCAGGTGCTGCCAACCTGAATTTTTATTTTGTCCGGACAAGGTCTCCAAAAATCACAGACAGATTGGAAAACCACAGTGAATGATAAAGATTCTAAGTAATCCATTTCTGCAGCTCGGTATACAGATACCAGCGCCTTGGCAGTCTGGGGCGCATGGACACGCCTGTGGTCCGCAAGACGCAGATTCCGGCCATGTGCTTTCTGCATTTTGTGGAATGGAAGGGCCGGTCCCTAATAGAACAGTCCTATCCTTGTCCATAACGAGGACAGACACAGAATGCACGCAGAGTCATTTCCGTTTTTTTGCAGCCTCGTTGAAGTGAATGGTTTCACATAGGGCCACAAAAAAAACAAATGGTGATCATTACAATCACAATGACCTCAGTTACCATCAGCCACAAAAAAATCTGACATATCAGTTTTTTTATGAACACTGGAAGAAGGTGCCCTATCTTTACAGAATGTCCAGATATTTCTGGATGGTTGGCCATTTGGGGACTTTTTTTTCTTACATTGTACTAACGGGGGCTGCTCACGAGAGTATGTGGTGACGCTCAAAATACCCATAGAAAAAATGTGACTTGTAGCTGCCGTGGACTGACCCTTTCAGCAGAGCGCTGTGCAGCGCACAGTCCTCTCCATCCCCTCCCCACACTCTCATCTTTATTTGCGGATTTGTACAACTCCACAGTAGACCCACCACATGGGGCCATACTCTAAGGGCCCGTTCCTGTGTCAGTTTCTGACGCTGTCAAAATTCACTGAGTATACTTTGGTTATCCACTTCAGACGGCGCTGGCCTACTTCCAGCTTAGCTCCATTGAATGACCATGGCTGACTGCTTGTCACTGTCAGGTCTTGAACTCAGGACCTGCTGTATGGGAGGCACAGGCTTAACTGTAGTCAGTGGGAGGATTTTCTCTAAGGCTACTTTTACACTAGCGGCACGGACCTCCGGCAGGCTGTTCCGTTGGGTGAACAGTCTGTCGGATCCATCCTGCCGCTAGTGACCGTTTGCCCCCGGACTGCCGCTCCGTCCCCATTGACTATACTATACTGCGGAGGCACGGCAGCGCAGAGGCTGCCGGAATAATAAATGTCAGACATGTCAATAGTATTCTTCCCATACATAATGTACTGGTATCTATAGATACATTACCAGATAGCAGTACATTGAACAGGGTTTTTAAGTATGACAGCAAGTATAATTTATATAGTTATTGCAAAAAAAAATTATGGTGTAAAATAAATTACTATATATTATATCTATCAGCAATCTATCTATCTCATATCTATCTATCTTTCACTCTATCTATCCACCCTTCAGTGTATGTATCTCATTATCTATCTATATATCTATCTATCCTTCAGTGTATCTATCTATCTATCTATCCTTCAGTGTATCTATCTATCTATCTATCCTTCAGTTTATCTATCTATCTCATTATCTATCTATCCACCCTTCAGTGTATGTATGTATGTATCTATCTATCTATCCACCCTTCAGTGTATCTATCTATCTCATTATCTATCTATCTATCTACCCTTCAGTGTATCTATCTATCTATCTATCTATCTATCTATCTATCTATCTACCCTTCAGTGTATCTATCTATCTATCTATCTATCTATCTATCTATCTATCTATCTATCCACCCTTCAGTGTATCTATCTATCTATCTCATTATCTATCTATCTATCTATCTATCTACCCTTCAGTGTATCTATCTATCTATCTATCTATCTACCCTTCAGTGTATCTATCTATCTATCTATCTATCTATCTATCTATCTATCTACCCTTCAGTGTATCTATCTATCCCATAAAATGTACCGGTATATAGAGATATTATGTATAATAATATTGAGGTTTTTAGTAAGAGAAACGCTTCCACTGGGTGTAGTGAAAGGGGTATTCCGGTTATGTAAAGTTATCCTCTATCTATCTACATGATAGGAATAACTATTAGATCAGTTCAACTGATCATGAAAACAGAGACCCTGTACCCAGTGGAGGCCCCCTGAATAAATCGGCTGTTGGGCATGCATATGTGTGACCGATCAATTCATTTTTATAGGATTTCCAGAGACAGCGGACAGCTCTTGTGTATCTCTGGAACTCCCATAGAAATGAATGGAGTGGCTGCACACAGGCTCAATTGACCGCTCCGGACATTTTGGGGGGCGGCCCCAGGATACAGGGTCCCCATTCTCGTGATCGGTGTGGGTCCCAGCAGTAAGACCGCTAGCGATCTAACAGTTATCCCCTATCCTATGGACAGGGGATAACTTTCCATAACTGGTAAGGTTTCTTCCTCTCATACAGCTGGTCCTCGGTTCAAGGACACAGCAGGGACAATCTGGAAGAAAATAGAGAGCAGGGCTCCTTATAGTGTCCCAGTGGCCCCATGGTAACAGCTTCTTCTGACTTTGATCCCTCCTTGGAGAATGTGCACCTCATCTTCAGTTATTTACAGTAGGACACCCCACCATTAATACCTGAGGTTTCACATAAAGACCGTAGTTACACAGTTCTGATAACTGTACGGCTCGGAAGCATTTGTGATCTGAAATATCCTAAAGATCCGCAGTTTCAGGGAGGGTTAGATGCTGCTTCATCTTGTGCCATATGGATATGTCCTGGATTTGCTTGAACGTGTTCCAAGTGGATGTAGATATGCCTGACCTACAACGCGTGGTCCTGCAAGCTCCCCTAGCTCTCGTCTGATCCCTGTTGCGGATATATTCAGGCTGTGTCCAGTGGTATTATACTGCTAATGAGATCTGGACGCCTACTCTCCCCCGTCACTAATGAGAGGCTTCTGCATGGCATTGCTGGAGGACTTTCATCATGGTTATTGAACCATTCCCAGGACCAGCATATCCCTTGAGGCAGAGCTGTCACAGTACACTTTCAACACATGGCCTTCTTCGCTGAATTATTTTAATATTTCAAATATGTTTATTGGCATTATTTTTATATTCCGCTGACAAGCAATTAAATGAGATGGTGGAGGCACACTTCCCGAATCAGTCCTGAACGAGACTTCATTACAACACTGCCCGTGTACCGCCGAAGCCAGTGCTATAAATGAAGCAGGAATGAGCTGACACCATTATGTCACTACAGTGCCTGATCATTGTAGTAGGGTTTAACCGTAGAAGTGCCGCAGAGGTTCCTGCATCCTTACTATTTTACCCTGCGCGCCATTTATACTGTGCTGCACAAGCCACCCTTCAGCATCAAATAGCTAAAGACAGGTAAAGCTTCGGGCTGGCAGCAAATCCCATTCATAGGAGGTGGCACTTCCTGCATCACCCAGAATGGTCCTAATGCTTCACGTCTTCGTGACTTGTCATTTGGCTTTACGAGGAGAATGTAATCTTTAGTTTTTGACCCAAAAAACTTTTAGTATTTTCGTGAAAGTTGCAGGTGGCACAAAATACTGTAGTGAAGTTCACAAATGATTAAAGCTTCCTTCCAATGGTCCTCATAGATGGGATTCAGTTTCCAGAGAGCTAACCATAACTGTTCAAGATGCCAGGATAGAAAGGAAAACAGGCATGCCCTAATTAAAATGGGTATTCCAGTGCCATAATCTTAAGGCCTCTTTCACACGACCGTATGGCTTTTTCAGTGTTTTGCGGTCCGTTTTAAACGGATCCGTTGTTCCGTTTTTTGTTTCAGTTTTGTTTCCGTTCCGTTTTTCCGTATGGCATATAAAGTATACAGTAATTTCATAGAAAAAATTGGGCTGGGTATAACATTTTCAATGGATGGCTCCGCAAAAAACGGAACGGAAACGGAAGACATACGTATCCATTTCCGTTTGTGTTCCTTTTTTTTTGCTGACCCATTGACTTGAATGGAGCCACGGACCGTGATTTGCGGGCAATAATAGGACATGTTCTATCTTTCAACGGAACGGAAATACGGAAACGGAATGCATACGGAACATATTCAGGTTTTTTTTGCGGAAACATTGAAATGAATGGTTCCGTATACGGAACGCAAAAAACGGACCGCAAAACGAAAAAAAAAAAAACGGTCGTGTGAAAGAGGCCTAAAGAAGTTTTTTTTTTTTTTTTAAAGGGAACCTGTCACCTGGATTTTGGGTATAGAGCTGAGGACATGGGCTGCTATGGGCTGCTAGATGGCCGCTAGAACATCTGCAATACCCAGTCCCCATAGCTCTGTGTGCTTTTATTGATTAAAAAAGTGATTTTATACATATGCAAATTACCCTGAGATGAGTCACAGCTTTAAAATATGACTCTTCTCTGGTCACAGAAGTAAGATATGACTCTTTTATGTTAATTTGCATATGTATCAAATCGGTTTTTTTTTTTTACACAATAAAAGCACGCAGAGCTATGGGGACTGGGTATTGCGGATGTGCTAGAGGCCATCTAGCAACCCATGTCCTCAGCGCTATACACAAAATCCCGGTGACAGGTTCCCTTTAATATGGTTGACTTTGGTAGTGGTCATACATTATCATCGGAAATACACCGTTTGCCACGGAATCTGTTAAGCAGTTTACGTGGAAAATATGCTAAATGCTTGTAAAATTAATTGTGGGAACACAAGCAGCAGATTTGTTGCAGAGGTTTCTGCAAATGTCCCATTAATCTGAATGGGGCTTGCAGAAATCCATGTGCTAGCTGCTGAAAACCCCCCTGGATGAATGATACTTATTTTAAGTCGCAGAAATGTCTTCAGTGAATTTGCTGCCTGTGAACTCGCCCTGAGGGTATGTTCAAGTAGCGGAGTTCAAACATGGCAGATTAGCATTTCTACATCAAGTCATCTAGCACGTCTCAGTCACATGTAGTTGAGAAAACCATAACGCGGAGAATCCATTTCAGATCCGCAGAGCAACAGTTATGTCACCATATATGCAGTAGTAACCCAGGCCACCTGTGGGGGACGGATTCAATTAGGACCTGGGGAAACAGGGTATCATCTCTCTGCCCCCGAATTGATTATATTTTGAAATCCGCTATCGATTAATTTATTAATGGCTGTTGACGTTTTTGCGGTCCGAAAATTGTGGATCAGCAAAAAACAGCTGTGTGCATTCCGTATTTTGCGTAGCGACATGGCCGGCCCTCTATAGAAGTATCCTATCCTTGTCCATTTGGCGGACAAGACTAGGACATGTTCTGTATTTTTGTAATGGACATATGAATGTGGCCCCATTAAAGTGACTGGGTTCCGCAATACACGTTCATGTGCATGAGCCCTTAGTAAGCAATTGTAGTTACCATGAAATAATTCTGGAACATCTATTCTTAAAACTGTGTTGTTCCTCTGTTATTCCTATTAGAAATGTATTAATTTCAATTCGCCTTGTCAAGGGGCGTGTACCTACACTGCACTCATTGGACAGTGTCACACGATATAGCCCCCCCCCCCCCCCCCCATTAGTAAACCCCAGTGACAAATTGATTGATACATTTCCAGTAGGTATAACAGAGGAATGGCTCAACACTGACTTCTAAGGACCAGTTTTATTATGGGGAATACAATTCTTTACTAAAACCAACGTGCCAAGGGCTCTCTTTAAATCCATAAGAGCACTGTATGTTATAAGAATCCAATAGTGCTGGTGAATTCTGCAAACTGACGCATTCAGAAAAGCCAGAGATGCACTAAACCCTCAGGGTCTCTAAACGATGCAAAAAACGAAAAAGCCTAGCGTGTCAGATATGTTTACTCTGAATCACAGTCTCTCCCAATCGATACCCCGCAATGTGGGTTCCTGCATCCTAGGAAACGACCGTGTTTGTACAAGGTCTGGTTATCCAAAGTTATCAGCAAAGATATAGCTCTTCATATATGATGTCACAGAGTGCAGTCGGGCAGAGTCACTAATAGTGTCTAAGAGAGACTACAAAGTCTAAAACGTGCCAGGCTGATGCTGAGTGAGAACGGGTGCGTCTTTACACTATCTAGTCTGTGGGGGGAATTTGTCACCCCCTTTGCACCAGTTTTTGTTGCAAAGGGGGTGTGTTTGTTTTTTTTGCAGAAAAAAGTCTGCAAATTTTTAGCCGTGTTAATTAGTGCAACTTCTTAAAAAGGCCCGGTCTCACTTTGGTGGCGGAGAGAAGGGTCGAGTATAAATTCTTCAGTTATTCAACCATATGTACAGGGGCAGCCTGATTTAAAGGGGTTATCCCATGACTAATTTAAAAAAATTAATCAGAGCATATAGTACATGACAGTCTCTTTCTAAGGGCTGTTTCACACAAGCGGATGCCATGCATGACATCCGCTGCGTGAATGACAGCCAAGACCCGATGCGGACAGCAGAAGCACGGAGCATTAACATGACTGATAATGCTCCGTGCCTCTCTGTGATCTCTTTACTACAAAATCACAGTGAGATAAAGTTGTCACTGTGATTTCGTAGTAAAGAGATCACAGAGAGGCACGGAGCATTATCAATCATGTTACTGCTCCGTGCTTCTGCTGTCCGCATCGGGTCTTGGCTGTCATTCACGCAGCGGATGTCACGCACGGCATCCGCTCGTGTGAAACAGCCCTAACAAAGCTAGAACCAGCCCTGTACCTCACATAGATCTCCCCAGTCATTGTTCTGCTAGATTTATATCAAGCTCACAGCTCAAGGGGAGTGTCTTTTCTGCTGCAGCTCAGGGGGCGTGTCCATGCTCTACCTATCACAGATCAGGAGCCAGTTGAAGGATGACACTGAGTATGTGCGGCCATCTCAATGAGCAGGACAAAGAAATAAGAAAAAAAACTTACAGCAGGTGGCTCTAAATAGCTGAATAGCTCAGTGGCTATGTTAAATTTTTAATTACATGCTGTGTGGCGAAACCAACCTCGCCACAGTGTTTTGGAGGGGGCTGTTTGAAGGCCTCTTGCCTCAGGATTATGGCCCATGCTAACTTTTGAACCCCTGAACCTATTCAAGTGAATTTTGGATAGGTTTGTCCCCCAAGTTATACTGTTTAAATTGATGTAAGTTATATGTATGGACAATGTAAACTCCCAAAGTTGTAACAATTTATAATAAGTGTAACTTGTCAGCTTAGGAGGAATATGCTGGGTGTGTTTCTATTATCCCATTGTGCCATTGTCCCATTGTGTGTTTAAATGGTGATGTCTGTCCTGTTGTCTCCACATGTGTATTGGCGATCTCCCCTTTGTCCCGAAAGATAATTGGATTGCCCTCGGTTGTCTCTGGGACAGAGAGGAGGAAACCATGATGCATTGTGGGGATGTGTTGTATCTGTTCTGTGTCGCAGTCTCCCTTCTGGTCCTCTAGGGGGCATGAACGATTAGTTGCTGTACATGCATTGTGTGTGTCGTAAGATACTGATTGGTTGGATTTCAAAACCCTGTGGGTAGTACTATGTTTGTTTTTTATGAATAAAAGAGGCTGTATCTGAAGTACAGTCAGACCACTGCTGACCCTCAACACGGAGCCTTGTCTCGTCATTGGGGGGGATTCCCTGTATGCTGTTGGAGACTGATTGCCAGGAGTGTAAGCTGACTGTACGCTTTTCCTGTTCGTCTGCCGGCAGCTATTCGTGAGGTTCCGTCCGGAGTTTGGAGCATTCCCTTGTATGCCGTTACACATGCAATTTCAAATAAATTCTGATCCAGCTGCTGGTTTAACCACTTCACATCCGGGCCATTTGCCCACTTCCTGACCAGGCCTAATTTTGCTAATCTGACATATGTCACTTTATGTGGTAATAGCTTTGGAACGCTTTTACTTATCCAAGCCATTCAGAGATTGTTTTCTCGTGACACATTGTACTTCATGATAGTCATAAATTTGAGTCAATATATTTCACCTTTATTTATTTAACCCCTTAGGGACACAGCCTTTTTACACCTTAGGACCAGGCCATTTTTTGAAAATCTGACCAGTGTCACTTTAAGTGCTGATAACTTTAAAACGCTTTGACTTATCCAGGCCATTCTGAGATTGTTTTTTCGTCACATATTGTACTTCATGACACTGGTAAAATAAAGTTAAAAAAATATTTTTTTTTGCATAAAAAAAAGTCAAATTTACCAAAAATTGGGAAAAATTTGCAAATTTCAAAGTTTCAGTTTCTCTACTTCTGTAATACATAGTAATACCCCCAAAAATTGTGATGACTTAACATTCCCCATATGTCTACTTCATGTTTGAATTATTTTGGGAATGATATTTTATTTTTTGGGGATGTTACAAGGCTTAGAAGTTTAGAAGCAAATCTTGAAATTTTTCAGAAATTTACAAAAACCCAATTTTTAGGGACGAGTTCAGGTCTGAAGTCACTTTGCGAGGCTTACATAATAGAAACCACCCAAAAATGACCCCATTCTATAAACTACACCCCTCAAGGTATTCAAAACTGATTTTACAAACTTTGTTAACCCTTTAGGTGTTGCACAAGAGTTATTGGCAAATGGGGATGAAATTTGAGAATTTCCTTTTATTGCCTAATTTTCCATTTTAACCCATTTTTTCCACTAACAAAGCAAGGGTTAACAGTCAAACAAGACTGTATCTTTATTGCCCTGACTCTGCCGTTTACAGAAACACCCCATATGTGGCCGTAAACTACTGTACGGCCACACAGCGGGGCGTAGAGTGAAAGGTGCGCCGTATGGTTTTTGGAAGCCAGATTTTGCTGGACTGGTTTTTTGACACCATGTCCCATTTGAAGCCCCCTGATGCACCCCTAGAGTAGAAACTCCATAAAAGTGACCCCATCTAAGAAACTACATCCCTCAAGGTATTCAAAACTGATTTTACAAACTTTGTTAACCCTTTAGGTGTTGCACAAGAGTTATTGGCAAATGGGGATGAAATTTGAGAATTTCATTTTTTTGCCTAATTTTCCATTTTAACCCATTTTTTCCACTAACAAAGCAAGGGTTAACAGCCAAACAAGACTGTATCTTTATTGCCCTGACTCTGCCGTTTACAGAAACACGCCATATGTGGCCGTAAACTACTGTACGGCCACACAGCGGGGCGTAGAGTGAAAGGTGCGCCGTTTGGTTTTTGGAAGGCATGTTTTGCTGGACAGTTTCTTTGACACCATGTCCCATTTGAAGCCCCCTGATGCACCCCTAGAGTAGAAACTCCATAAAAGTGACCCCATCTAAGAAACTACACCCCTCAAGGTATTCAAAACTGATTTTACAAACTTTGTTAACCCTTTAGGTGTTGCACAAGATTTAATAGAAAATAGAGATACAATTTCAAAATTTCGCTTTTTTGGCAGATTTTCCATTTTAATATTTTTTTTCCAGTTACAAAGCAAGGGTTAACAGCCAAACAAAACTCATTATTTCTGGCCCTGATTCTGTAGTTTACAGAAACACCTCATATGTGGTTGTAAACTGCTGTACGGGCACACGGCAGGGCGCAGAAGGAAAGGAATGCCATACGGTTTTTGGAAGGCAGATTTTGCTGGACTGGTTTTTTTGACACCATGTCCCATTTGAAGCCCCCCTGATGCACCCCTAGAGTAGAAACTCCATAAAAGTGACCCCATCTAAGAAACTACACCCCTCAAGGTATTCAAAACTGATTTTACAAACTTTGTTAACCCTTTAGGTGTTGCACAAGATTTAATAGAAAATAGAGATACAATTTCAAAATTTCACTTTTTTGGCAGATTTTCCATTTTAATATTTTTTTTCCAGTTACAAAGCAAGGGTTAACAGCCAAACAAAACTCATTATTTCTGGCCCTGATTCTGTAGTTTACAGAAACACCTCATATGTGGTCGTAAACTGCTGTACGGGCACACGGCAGGGCGCAGAAGGAAAGGAATGCCATACGGTTTTTGGAAGGCAGATTTTGCTGGACTGGTTTTTTTGACACCATGTCCCATTTGAAGCCCCCCTGATGCACCCCTAGAGTAGAAACTCCAAAAAAGTGACCCCATTTTAGAAACTACGGGATAGGGTGGCAGTTTTGTTGGTACAAGTTTAGGGTACATATGATTTTTGGTTGCTCTATATTACACTTTGTGCGGCAAGGTAACAAGAAATAGCTTTTTTGGCACGTTTTTTTTTTTTTTTGTTATTTACACCATTCATCTGACAGGTTAGATCATGTGGTAATTTTATAGAGCAGGTTGTCACGGACGCGGTGATACCCAATATGTATACAATTTTTTTTATTTATGTACGTTTTACACAATAATTTCATTTTTAAAACAAAAAAAAGTTTTAGTGTCTCCATAGTCTAAGAGCCATAGTTTTTTACATTTTTGGGCGATTATCTTAAGTAGGGTCTCATTTTTTGTGGGATGAGATGACGGTTTGATTGGCACTATTTTGGGGTGCACATGACTTTTTGATTGCTTGCTATTACACTTTTTGTGACGGAAGATGACAAAAAATGGCTTTTTTTACACCGTTTTTATTTTTATTTTTTTACGGTGGTCATCTGAGGGGTTAGGTCATGTGATATTTTTATAGAGCCGGTATACTTTTTTTTTATTTATGTAAGTTTTACACAATGATTTCATTTTTGAAACAAAAGAAATCATGTTTTAGTGTTTCCATAGTGTAAGAGCCATAACTTTTTCAGTTTTTGGGCGATTATCTTGGGTAGGGTATGATTTTTGCGGGATGAGATAATGGTTTGATTGTTACAATTTTGGCATAGATGCGACTTTTTTGATCACTTTTATTACCTTTTTTGGGAAGTAAGGTGGGCAAAATTCCAATTTCATCATAGTTTTTAATTTTTTATTTTTATGGCGTTCACCGTTCGGGTAAAGTAACATTACCGTTTTATAGATCAGGTCGTTACGGACGCGGCGATACCAAACATGTGTAGGGAATTTTATTTCTTTCATTTTTAATCAGTGATAAATGTGTTTTTTGATTTTTACTTTATTTTTCACTTTTTTCACTTTTTTTTTGACCCAGACCCACTTGGTTCTTGAAGATCCAGTGGGTCTGATGTCTACATAATACAGTACAGTACAATATATAGTCCTATACTGTATTTTACACTTTGTCTGAACAGATCTATGCCTTTCAGCACAGATCTGTTCAGAACCATGGACAGCAGGACGCCTGAGAAGGCGTCCTGTTGTCATGGGAACCTTCCCCGTCTGCTCAGTTATGGTCAGAACTGCGCAGACGGGGAAGGGTAAGGACGGGGCTTGGGGGGGCTGCCTGGGAGCTCTCTCCCTCTCCATTCGGGGGACTGCAAAGGCACAGCAGCCCCCCGATGGGAGAGGGAGGGAGCTGTACGGACCGCTGTATGGAAAGGGTTAAACGGCTGACATCGCATCACCGATGTCAGCCGTTTATACCAGGGTGCCAGCAATGTGCTGGCACCCTGGTATACCCACTAGACGCCAACGATTACGCAATGGGAGGCGGGCAGGGGATCGCGATCCCGCCTACCGCACCGCCCGCCTCCCGCACCGCCCGCACCGCCCGCAACCCTCCCCCTGCACCTCCCACGTGCCCAAATAACTCAGGGGTGCAGGGGGAGGAATACTGGACAAAGTTTTGAATCCTAAAGTTTCTGATCCCCGCGGTCAGGGACCGCGGGGATCATAAACTGCAGATATCGCAGCAAACCGCAGGTCTGAATTGACCTGCGGTTTGCCGCGATCGCCGACATGGGGGGGTCACGGGACCCCCCCGCGCATTTAGCCTAGGTGCCTGCTCAATGATTTGAGCAGGCACCGGGTTCCGATCACTGCCAGCCGCACGGCAGTGATCGAAAATGCACAGGGCGTACATGTACGCCCTGTGTCCTTAAGTACCAGGGCACAAGGGCGTACCTGTACGCCCTGTGTCCTTAAGGGGTTAAAAAATACCAAATTTACCCAAAATTTGAAAAATTTGCAATTTTCTAAATTTCTATTTCTCTGCTTTTAAAACGGAAAGTGATACCTCATAAAATATTTATTACTTAACATTCCCCATATGTCTACTTCATGTTGGCATCATTTTGTAAATGTCAAAATTGCCAAAACCTATTTTTTAAGGACCAGTCCAGGTCTGAAGTCACTTTGTGGGGCTTAAATAGTGGATACCCCCTATAAATGACCCCATCGTAGAAACTACACCCCTCAAGTTACTTAAAACTGATTTTACTAACTTTGTTAACCCTTTAGGTGTTCCACAAGGATTAAAGGAAAATGGAGATCACATTTTTAAATTTCACTTTTTGGGAAGATTTTCCATTTTAATCCAGCCAAACAAAACTCAATATTTATTACCCTGATTATGCGGTTTACAGAAATACCCCGCATGTGGTCGTAAACGGATGTAAGGGTACACGGCAGGGCGCAGAAGAAAAGGAGCATCATATGGTTTTTGGAAGGCAGATTTTGCTGAAATGGTTTTTAGATGCCATGTCCCATTTAAGGCCCCCCTGATGCAACCTTACAGTAGAAATTCCCAAAAAGTGACCCCATTTTGGAAACTAGGGGATAAGGTGCCGGTTTTATTAGTACTATTTTGGGGTACATATTTTGGCACTGTTTTTTTTTTTGCAACATTCATGTGACATGGTAGATCATGTGCTATTTTTATAGAACAGGTTGTTACGGATGCAATGATATCATATATGTCTACTTTCTTTGTTTCAGTTGTACATAATAAAGCATTTTTGTGTCTCCATTTTCTGAACGCCATATTTTTTTTTTTTTCATGCCGATCGTCTTGTGCAGGGGCTTGTTTTTTGCAGGAAGAGTTGATGTTTTTATTGGTACCATTTAGTTTTTTTTTTTATCATTCATTATAACACTTTATGGGGCAAGGTGACCAAAAAATTGTTTGTTTTAGCACAGTTTTTATTTATTTATTTTTACAGCGTTCACCTTAGGGGTTAGGTCATGTGACATTTTTATAGAGCAGATTGTTACGGATGTGGCGATACCTAATATGTATACTTTTTCTTATTTATTTAAGTTTTACACAATAATAGCATTTTTGAAACCCTAAAAATTATGTTTTAGTGTCTCCATAGTCTGAGAGCCATAGCTTTTTTATTTTTTGACCGATTGTCTTAGTTAGGGTCTCATTTTTCATTTTTTGCGGGATGAGGTGATAGTTTAATTGGTACCATTTTGGGGGACATATGCCTTTTTGATCGCTTGGTGTTGCACTTTATTATATAATAAAATTGCTTTTTTGGCACAGTTTTTTTTTTTTATTACAGTGTTTACCCGAGGGGTTAGGTCATGTGATATTTTATAGAGCTGGTTGTTGCAGACACTGCGATACCTAATATGTCTACTTTTTTTTATTTATTTCACTTTAACACAATAATAGCATTTTTGAAACAAAAAAAAAGAGCTATAGTTTTTATTTTTTGAGAGATTTTCTTATGTAGGGGCTCATTTTTTGCGCGATGAGGTGACGGTTTTATTGGTACAATTTTTATGGACATATGTCTATTTGATCACTTGGTATTGCACTTTTTGTGACAAAAATTGCATTTTTTTTTTTACACAGTTTTTTTTTTGTGGTGTTTATCGGACTGGGTGGATTATGGGAAATGTTTATATAGGACGCGGCAATACCAAATATGTCTATTTTATAAAAAATATTCTATTTTCCTTTTTTTTTTTCATTCCTTGCTTGGGTAATTTTTTATTTTACACTTTGCGTCCCCCATAAGGTCATACAAAACCTTTGGGGGACATTTA
Source organism: Bufo gargarizans (assembly GCF_014858855.1). NCBI lineage: Eukaryota > Metazoa > Chordata > Amphibia > Anura > Bufonidae > Bufo > Bufo gargarizans. The sequence goes on along the minus strand of NC_058080.1, from coordinate 501,216,559 downwards.
ACTTCACTTTTATTTCCCCACTATTGATTTCTGACATAGTAGCCCCAGTTACAGGGGAAATACACCCCCCAGTATACAGTGCTGTACAGCCTCAGTGCAGGGCTGATCGAGGTCTGTAGAAGACCCGATAGCTCCTGCACTCTCCCGCTATGCCCTTCCTGATCTGTACACACTGTGCTCGTTGTAGACATGCCTATTGTCGTCCGCAAAACAGACAAGAAAAGGACATGCTATATTTTTTTGCGGGGCCACGGAACGGTGCAACGGATGAGGACTGCACACGGAGTGCTGTCCGCATCTTTTGTCGGCCCCATTGAAGTGAATAGGTCCGCACCCGAGCCGCAAAAACTGCGGCTCGGATGCGGACCCGAAAAACGGTCGTGTGCATGAGGCCTTAATGACATTCTGGGCTTTGAAGCCAAAGAGGCGGTCCCATCAGTGGTGGACGGGCTTCCCTCTATGACTGTGAATAAAGAGATAGCTTACACAACAATTTTCATGGTGACAGGTCCCCTTTAACGCGGACAACCCCTTTAATAAATGTGGTGGATGGCCTCTGAGCCAGAAATCTGCCTCATATTGAATTCTGGCACCTTTCCAATAGCAGACCTACCCCATCCTCTCTTCACATGACCTTGAACCAGGCCCTTGTGTTCGCTTTCTCTAATGCAAGCGTGTCTCCACGTCTTCATCTTTGACAAGAACCATTAAATTAGCACATGTATGACACATAACACTGTGAAACCGAGCCGAGGAACCTAAACACAATGTGAATCATTTACAGCACGTCCTGTAAAAAGACAGCACTAGGAAATGACAGCCACTACCTGCACTGTGGGATCTGATGTCTCCGTTGTATCATGTAACCCATCATTTAGCTCCTTGTTCAATTTCACACACAGCACCAGATTCTTTCCGCTACTTCCAAGGTAATTCTGTCTGCTAACCCACTTTCCAGCTCTTCTATCATCTGCTGTCCTACTTTCTTTGGACAGAGAAGCTTATGAATGCTTCCACACCATTTCGTGGACAATAATCTTTAGCATTTAATTTTCTGCCCCTCGAGTTTAAAATCAATAATGTTTTCATATTTACCACCATTTCTCAGCAAACATAAGGCATTCAGATTTTCCATGATGTTTTATTTTATAGACATTCAGTCGACTGTTTATGGTGGCGGCCAGACAAAAATTTAACAGACTGGATTTCTACATATCTACCCTCTCTATGGAAACATCACATGGATTTGGCTTAGGTCAACTTTCAAGATGGAGTAGTTAGTCGCCTGGTCATTCGGGTGACCAGCTAAAGATACAACACATTGACAGATACAGCAAGCAGTGGTTTGTAGGACTCACCAGCATATAAAGGCTTTTTATATAGGGCATGAATCACCCATTACCCAATGTGCCCATGCCCAGTGACTGAACATTAAACAATAATTTGCTTGATTGTCGTTTATGGCATCTTTCATGCTGATGTAAAAATCCCCATCTGTTGTCAGCACGTCCCCTCATGTAAACTGCCCATCATATAGACTCTATGGGGGGGTTGACAATCCATAAAAAAAAAATCCAAATTACTGTGTAACATAAGTGCAGTAATTGAGCACCGATGGACTTGCTATATCATCGATCGGGGGTTGTTACAGTTAATTTGCTGCCACTGTTCAAGGACCCATATACCATAATAATTTCCTAGGAAAACAGTCTCACCAGAGATATTTGTTGCATTATTTTCTCAGTCCTAAAAGGTTTCAAACTGCTTTTCAGCAAATGACAGAAACAAGAAGAAAGCTTTGAAGAGGTTTTGGTCACTGGGTGACACACTGAAGCTTTTGCAATACTCAGGTACACAATACAAAGGCAAATAGATGCCTCATGTTGGAGGTATTCCTGATCCACCTTGAGACATTCTTATACATATGTTGCATGGCCGGGACAAGAACAACAAAATGCACTTTAGAGCATCGGTGATCAACTCATATGACCAACCCTGATGACAAGAATCTAATATAAAAAGTATGACTCCATTGCTTTACTAGTGATTCAGTCCTGTAGCTCACTAGTTAGTAACTTGCAGAGCAGAACTGAAGAGCCGGGCATAATCTTTACCGAGAAACCTGTAGGTTCACACAGGTTTCACCACGTATCTTGCTTCACCATCAGAACTCATATACTGTCTTATCCTGCCCTCACGTCCTGTTATTTTTATACCTTATATTTATATAGCACCAACATATACCAAATACCTTCCAGCCAGCGAGATAAAACAACCTACGAAACTCAACTGAAAGGAACAACGAAACAAAAGACCATGCCGATCCTGGTTGCAAGAGCTCACAATCTTATTAGATTTCCTCAAGGAAGTTTTATGTACGGCAGGAACTAATCCATTGTCATCCTAGAAAACACAGTCCAGAGCCCCCAAATCAATCATCATTCCCTCAAACACCACAGAGTTCACAGCACCTTCTCACCAGTTAGGATCTGCTAGTCCTTGTCCTCCCAGCATCAGCTTGGCCCCCTCTCACACCAGCTAGATAATGCTTTTCTTTCTCCTTGCCTCTCTTCGAGATTGCCTCCAGGTTGCCTCTAAACTGAATCTTCAAAGCTCAGAGTCCCTCCCTAATCCTCATCCCTCCTTCTGCCTTACTAAACATTCTCTCTCACATTGCTCTGGGTGGCAACTCTCTTTTCCTTTCCTGTATGTCTCCTAATGTTGTCTGTATGTCTCAGTTTGTGTGTCCCTGTCAGTCTCTTTGTTTCCCTTCCCTTCCTTGCGTTGCCTGCCCCCCCCCCTTTCCCTTCCACAGCTAATTAGTTGTCATTAGCAGAGTTTATTAGTATTTTCCATCTTTGTTTCTTGTTGTCTGATGTCTGACCCACCCTGCGGTTTCCTGTGTATCCTTTAACTCTTCCTGCTGTGCTTCTGAGTCCTGGAGAACACTCCTAATATTCCAGGTCTAATCCAATGCAATCAGGGCTCGGCTGAAGTACCTCCATCGCGTTTCAAGTCCAATCTGCTACTTGTGTGCTGACAGGCGCCTTCCTCCTGTCTCATATCACAGCCTATTCCAGCGCGCCTTCATCCTGCCCAGCACTTTCTATGCTATCCACCTTTGCAGACCTTTTGCCCTAATTCTAGTGAATATCTTCTGCACTGTTATCATACTTATTTCTACTAGCCTGTTTTTCTCCCATTATACTAACCTCAGCTCAAAAACACCCTGCTAGTCTACCCCCAGTCCAAGAGCTGGGCACAACTAAGCATTGGCATAGCAAAACACAAAAGCACAAATAATAATTATATTGTTTTGTCAGCACACAATGTCAGCGGATGTGCTACAGCTGGCATGACAGGATGCCCAGTGACGCCAGTCATGTAATACCAGTAAGAAAGTCTGCTAATTGCCTGCAAAAGTGGCCAAGGGATGGTTTTGTGCCTTTTTGTTTCCTGGCATGGAAAGAGTTATACCAAGGACATTGGTAAAGTGCAATGAAGCTAAATCTGTCTAGTCATGTGCTTCAAAGTCATTAAGGTGTGATACTGTGCAGGCTCCTCAATAGGAATCCATAATTATCTTGCTATCTGGGGCATTTGATTCAATTTTAATTAGATGTCATGAAAAGCAGAAGACATAAAGGCAGGCAAGAAAGCACAGATGCTTAGCCGAGGGAAAGCAGAGAGACAGGTAAGAGGCGGGTGAACGGAGAAGCCTAGGTAAAACATTGTGGATCAGAACAAATGCCTCACAAGAGATAGAAAAGAGACAGACATGAGTGCTGAGAACTTCAAAGACATGTAGGAGCATGGGCTAGAGCGTACAGGCAGAGGTGCGAGCTGATGATTACAAGCATCTACTGAAGAGACAATGGCAGAGCGCCACAAGATGCAGCCAATTTATCTCTGCTGATTTATAATTCCAGATTCATTTGGAGATAAGCCCAAAGGAGAATGACATGAGCTCCTTGTCACCTCCCTCCTATTCACCGCTCCTTCTTGTCTCTGCTGGCCCATCCACTCTTTCCACAACTATTTGCACTTGATAATGTCTGTCTGCCTGCCTCCTTTATCCTTCACACGTCTTGAGCGCCTTCTGTGTACCCAGTCTTATTTTTAGGTCTTATTTCCTCCACTTCAGACCCTGCCGAGTTCTATTTTGTTCTGGATTATTTTATTTTATAATTACCTGGAGAGTAGGACTATTCTTCACTCTTCGCCATCTCTCTCTCTCCAGGTTTCCTGCTCGCAGTCTCACCTACGCAGGACGGAAAGAGTCAGCCTGGATTCAGAACTTTACGTGAGGGTGTCAGAAAAATCATCTGCTCTCTACCTGACAGCCAGAGGCCTATGGAATGAGGTAAAACCAGTCGCTGCTTTAGAGAAGACAAACTATAGCGCCTCTCTGGTATCTATTTTTAACCCTTTGTCAGATAAAAAGAATTCATGAAAAGGTCAGCAGTCGTGGTGAGGCAACAAGGAACTGGGAGTGTTGGGTTACCAGAGATTACAGGAGAAGCTGCTTCAGTGATGAACAGGTTGTCGGTGAGCGCAGTCAACTCCGTTCTATCTGCAGTTACCTTGAAAAAAATGGATCCTGTGTACAAACAAGTAGGCAACGCAATTATAGGATGATTTATCAATTTTTTTACCTGTACATCTGTCAATTTCTGAATGCGAAGGAATCAAGCAGTGGCTGGATTTCGACTACACAAAAAATAAAATTTGGGACTGCTTTGTAAAGAGAAGAAAGCTACATGAGTGACATTATAATTAGCTTCCTTTTGTTTTCATTTTGTCTGTCACGAAACATGCTGGGCTATTTAAATTGTTCCTGTCATTACAGGTGACTTTTCAGAATACCCTGATGTGTGTGTAGGTGAGGAATAACACTATATCTGTCCATGATATGATGTGTATCCTGCATTTTTCACTGGTTTACCCTCTTGAGACGCCATCTTTAATTGTCCCTAGTTGTTTCTTAGCTCAGATGCAGAGTGGACAGAGACCTAGCTGCTATAATGTCTCCTATACACAGCACACACACTATATATGTCCATTATATGATGTGTGTCCTGCATTTTTCACTGGTTTACCTTCTTCAGGCTCCATCTGTAATTGTCCCTAGTTGTTCCTTAGCTCAGATGCAGAGTGGGCAGAGACTAGCTGCTATAATGTCTCACATACACAGCACACATAGAGAATCAGAGATCCTGCTGCTATGTATGTCTGTAGCAGTAAATTAAGGGTGAATGATTAGTTCAGGAAGTGGAGAAGCAAAAGAAGTGACTCAAAAGTGAGGCATTTTCTTCTAAGATATATTACAAAATATTCATTTGAACTATTGATTTATGCACAGTTTGTTGAAAGTACAGTCTCTATTTAAATATTCCTTTCATGCACACAATGCACAGAAACAGAAAAAGAAGGCTTACTTTACTGTGGTTCTTCTAGTTAGGCCTCATTCACATGATTGTATTTTCGGCCCCCATCTGATCAGCATTTTTTGCCTATCGAATGTGAACCCATTCATTTCTATAGGGCCATAAAAGATGCAGACAGCACACGGATGTCAGTCGTGTGCTGCCCGCATCCGTGTGGCTGTGTATTATAGAACATGGTCTATTCTTGTCCGTTTTGCCTGTTTTACAAACAAGAATAGGCATTTTTACAATGGGGCCCACAAAAAGTCCAGGATGCACATGGACCACATGTGCATATTGCGGATCAGCGATTTGCAAACTAAAGAACGGATATGGTCATGTGCAGGAGGCCTTAGTCACATGTTAATATGCATCACTCTGTAATGCCTCATTTTCTGCAGTCCATCGCAGTTACTTATCGTTTTCCACTGAGTTGGTTTCCTGTCTCTATGACTTTAATTTATTGAAATTAACGCCCTAAATAAAACTTAACTTTTATTTCAATCCTGATAAAAAATCCCCAAAAACATAAGTACCGGTACATAAATCCAAAAAATGGATATAGAGGTGAATTTGGGATCAATAGGTTTGGAACCAATTTATATACTATTTATTAAGCTGTGGGGCAGCACCATACTGGCTCCAGAACATCTCTGCCGCAAATGCAAAGCAATTAGTCATTATTCGTCACTGGAATGCATAATTACTCATGATCAGATGACCTTCTCATTAAGGATGTGATTCATGCAAATTACCTTCTCCTTTAACAGGTAAGAGGCGTCAAACACAGGATGGTTCTGTATATATGATCCAACATCCTTAACACGTTTCTTCATATCCGAGGAGCATGTACGTAGATGTGCCAACAAAAACTTGTTAAGAGTTCATTTTCATCCCTTTCTTCGTAGAATTCCAGAGGAGTCGACTAAGGCGCTGTCTCCCCAAGGAGAGATAATACCCCCCAGAAAACTAAAACTTCCGCTCATCAGGCATAAGGTCATGGGGCTCGTGGCCCTATTGATAACCAACTGTTCTTGGCTAAAAGTCGAGTCATTGCCCTGAAAGACACTTATCGGTCCCTGTCACTAAAACATCCTTCCAACATTAACGTCCTAACGTATTTACCCTGTGTGTTTATTCGAAGCACCTTTCGCAGCGATTACAGCTTCCAGTCTTCCTGGGTATGATGTCACAAGGTTTGCACACCTGGATTTGGGGATTTTTTTTACCATTCTTCTCTGCAGATCCTCTCAAGCTCTGTCAAGTTGGATGGGGATCATCAATGGACAGCCATTTTCATGTCTCTCCAGAGATGGTTGATTGGGTTCAAGTCGGGGCTCTGGCTGGGCCTGTCAAGGACATTCACATAGTTTTACCTAAGCCACTCCTATGTTTGCTTAGAGTCAGTGTCCTTGTGGAAGGTGAACCTTTGGCTCAGTCTGAGATCCAGAGTGCTCTGGATCAGGTTTTCATTAAGGATATCTCTGTACTTTGCTGCATTAAGCTTTACTTCAACTCTGACCAGTCTTTCTGTCCGCTACCAAGGAGAGGCTTCTTTTATGCCACCCTGACATAAGGTTCAGATTTGGACAGAGTGATGCAGTTCTGGAAGTTTCTCCCATCTGCACATGGGAAGTTTGGAGCTCAGCCAGAGTGACCATTGAGTTTCTTGTTAATCTCTCTCACCAAGGTTATTCTCCCCCAATGACAGTTTGGTGGGGAGGCCAGCTCTAGGAAGAGTCCTGGTTGTTCCAAACGTCTTCCATTTAAAAATCATGGAGACCACTGTACTCTTGGAAACCTTCTATGCAGGAGATATTTATTGTACCCTTCTCCCGATCTGTGCCGCCACACAATCCTTCTTTGAGCTCTACAGGCAGTTCTTTCTTCCCCGTGGCTTGGTTTTAACTTTGATATGTTGAGTCATTGTCAGTTGAGACCTTGTATAGACAGGGGTGTGTCTTTTCAAATCATGACCAATCAGCTGAATTTACCACAGGTGGGCTCCAGTCAGGATGTAGAAACATCTCAAAGATGATCAAGAGAAATGGGAGGCCCCAGAGCTAAATTTCAAGTGTCATAGCTAATGGTCTGAATACTTATGTCCATGCAAAATTAAAATGTTTCCTTTTTAATAAATTTGCAATATCAAATTATCAGATTGATGGAGGTCTGACTCCTGGCACCTCGAATAAACAGCTGTTGTGCAGTAGCTGCAGCGCTGGTCATTGGTGCTGGACCTACACAGCTTTGTCACTGAATAGCAAGTGAATGGTTAGTGCTACAGGAACTAGCTTCTTCCAATACACAATCATTGGAGCTGTGTAGATCTGGAGCTAGAACTAAAACAGCTAATTGTTGGAGGAGTCAGATGTGATATTGATGACCTTTGCTAAGGATAGACTATCAATATAAAAATTCCTGAAACTCCCTTTAAGACTGGAATATGAAAGGCTAGTCTTAATAAAGCTCCCCTATTGTGTTACCCATTGTGTTTTCAATGGTTGCTTCTCAACACCACACCCAAATAAACATTAACATTTATGATCATCTGAGCATTGCTTTGCCACAACAAGGTTTATAGTTGTGCCCTGGATTTTAATACGGTAGGTAGAACGCTTATGTACACAGCACTTGGAGGTCACTGACAGTCCCAGTTTCTTCTGTAATGCTGGAATCACACACAGATTTAGTGGCAGTTTACTGAGCCAAAGCCAGAAATTAATTTGATAGTTTTGATAAATATAAAGGAAGGGCTTTGACTCGTAAGCGATTATCTGGTGGTATAAAGGTGCCGACTATTAGCGATGAACGAGTGAACCGCTCATTTGTCAGGCAATTGGACAGTTTGTCTAGGCATCTAAATCGTCTTTTACTGGCAGTAGATCGTGCAATGATTCTGTAAGTATCCTTAGGATAGGTCATCAATTTCAACTGGTTGAAGAGAGGGCCGCGCTCCATGTGGGCACTGCCTTCCCTTCTCAGCCGCGAGCAGGTGTAATTACAAGAAGCCACCCCATTCACTTTTATGGGATGCTAGTTCCTATACACTTGAATAGGAAGGAGCTGTCCCACTGAAGTGAATAGGATGGCTTGTAATTACACCTGCTCGTGGCTGCGATGTCTACAGCGAGCAGGTAAACAATGAAGGAAAGGCAGCGCTCGCATGCATGCACCTTTCTCTACAATGAGCTGATCGGTGGGGGTGCCGGGTGTCGGACCCTTGCCGATCTGATATTGATGACCTATCCTGAAGATAGGTCATCAATATTAAAGGGGTTCTGCAGTTTTTTATGGTTCACAAACTTTTTATTCAGGTAGGTATATGTAGCAAACTACACCAAAAAGGTGTGAAATGGATTGAGCATCACATATCGGATATAACATATATTGTTTCAATACTAATCCACCAGTTTCGTGTATCAGAACAAAGAAAGTAAAAGGCAGATAATATGCAGGTGGTCTCACAATGAATACAGTCAGTGTATATCTCTAGTAAAGGAAAAGAACAAAGAATCCGGGGGAATCCCGGTGAACACGTAGACAGACTAAAATACACACGACGAGGGGAGGACAACACAGAAGGATCAGCAGGGAGGGACGGGAAAGGGAGGGGTGGAGAGTATCTGTATGGTTCTGCAGTTTTTTAAGCTGATGATCTATCCTCTGGATAGATCATCAGCATCTGATCGGCAGGGGTCCGACACCCGGGACCCCCCGCCGATCAGCTGTTTGAGAAGGCAGCAGCGCTGGCAGTAGCGCCGCGGCCTTCTTGCTCTTTACCGCAGGCCCAGTGACGTCACGACTAGTATCAATGGCCTTGGCGCCATTCAAGTGAACAGAGCTTAGCCCCACCCAGGCCATTAATGCCTTCTCAAACAGCTGATCGCGGGGGTCTCTGGTGTCCACTTGAGCGAGAGAGAACACTTGCTCCACACTGGAGGCAGCAGGACCTGATGCTCCCAGCATTGTGACGTCACATTATGTCATGTTTTAAAAAACGTCTGTTAAATATGGATAGTAAAAACTGATAAACGACTAGAAAATAGATGCACACATGGATGCAAAATGGCCATGAAAAACAGTTTATCCATTTTGTAACGTCCATTTTTTTACTGTCCTGTGAATGCAGCCCATGGCTTCATGCACATGAGTGTGTGCCGCCTGTTCCGTGCATTGAGAACCGCATTACTTCCGAAGAGCAAAAAAATACTGCATTTACGGTGTGGAGACACGGACAGAAATGCCATGGAAGCGCTCTGTAGTGTTTCCATGGCCTTCCGCTCCGTATGTTCCGGATTGCAGACCCATTTAAGTGACGCAATACGGGCACGGCCGGCACACATTTGCATGCCCCAGGTGGTGATCTAGAAGGGAGGGTTACTCCCATCAGTTCTGGAGGCTAAAGTGCTGAATAGGTAACAATCCATGTGTGTACAGATAGAGCAGTTCGAAACTTGAGTGTGATATCACATCAAGGCGCACTATCACATCACAAAAGCCATTGAAAAAGTCAATGAAAAGTTTCTTGCTATTGTTTACTTAACTCGTTAAGAATTAAGATGATGATTGCTGCCCTCAGGGGCAGACTGGGAACATAGAGTGGCCCTGGATACAAAAAACAAAACAAAACAAAAAACTTGAAGTGGCCCCATGTTGAAGGCAGGGTCAATAGAAGTAGGGAATATTGTAGTGCAGCACAAAATGTTGTCCCAGGAGAACCAAATACCCCACCGATCTAATAGTTATCCCCTAGCCTGTACATAGGGGATAACGTGAAACAACTGGAATACCCCTTTAAATGTGTATTATATTTGGATGTGGATTTTCTGCAATGAGTAAAATCTGTTGCAAATCTGCATCTAAACCCACGTTAGGCTTCTTTTACACAGTCAGTGTTTGATCAGGGATTTCCATCAATGATTGTGAGCCAAAACCAGGTGCAGGTTCAAATATTTCCATCATACCTCATCTCTGTGTAGGCTTCATACTCAGTGATGGAAATCACTGATCAAACACTGACCAGATACTGACAGTCTGAAAGTGGCCTGAGACAGATTTATCTAAAGCATAACATTATGCTATGGCCTCATGCACATGACCGTTGTTTTATTCCGTGTCCGTTGTTCCGTTTTTCGTGATTTTCTGCGGACCCATTGACTTTCAATGGGTCCGTTGAAAACTCGGCTAATGCACCGTTTGTCATCCGCGTCCGTGATCCGTGGTTCCAGTCCGTCAAAAAAATATAACCTGTCCTATTATTTTCGCGGAACACGGTTTGCGGCCCCATTCAAGTCAATGGGACCACAAAAAACCGCGGAGGCACAAAAAATTGTCATCCGCGTCCCTGCGTCCACGTCCGTTTTTTTCCTATCATTTGCATGGCAAACCTGACTTTTTTTACTTTCCTTTATGTCTGGTGGTCCTCCAAAAATAAAGGAAGACACACGGAAAAAAAAACAGAAACGGATCACGGAACAACGGAACCCCATTTTGCGGAACGGAACACAACAACAGTTGTGTGCATGAGGCCTATGGGTGAATCCACCCTGACATTTCCCACTACTACCTCACATTCATTGGACTCTGCTGATGGATAGAGATCTGTTGGGAAATGGATTTCCCTCCATTACTCCACCATCTAGTGTTGTACTGCTGTGTAATACTGTTGAGGGGGCCCTGACAGAGGAGTCTTCCTCCTGGGTCAGGGCCCCACAGCAGCCGCTTCCTCTGCTTCCCCTATAGCTACGAGCGATATTCTATGTCTGCAGTTTCCTGAATATACACTACGTGCAGAATTATTAGGCAAATGAGTATTTTGACCACATCATCCTCTTTATGCATGTTGTCTTACTCCAAGCTGTATAGGCTCGAAAGCCTACTACCAATTAAGCATATTAGGTGATGTGCATCTCTGTAATGAGAAGGGGTGTGGTCTAATGACATCAACACCTAATATCAGGTGTGCATAATTATTAGGCAACTTCCTTTCCTTTGGCAAAATGGGTCAAAAGAAGGACTTGACTGGCTCAGAAAAGTCAAAAATAGTGAGATATCTTGCAGAGGGATGCATCACTCTTAAAATTGCAAAGCTTCTGAAGCGTGATCATCGAACAATCAAGCGTTTCATTCAAAATAGTCAACAGGGTCGCAAGAAGCGTGTGGAAAAACCAAGGCGCAAAATAACTGCCCATGAACTGAGAAAAGTCAAGCGTGCAGCTGCCAAGATGCCACTTGCCACCAGTTTGGCCATATTTCAGAGCTGCAAAATCACTGGAGTGCCCAAAAGCACAAGGTGTGCAATACTCAGAGACATGGCCAAGGTAAGAAAGGCTGAAAGACGACCACCACTGAACAAGACACACAAGCTGAAACGTCAAGACTGGGCCAAGAAATATCTCAAGACTGATTTTTCTAAGGTTTTATGGACTGATGAAATGAGAGTGAGTCTTGATGGGCCAGATGGCTGGATTGGTAAAGGGCAGAGAGCTCCAGTCCGACTCAGACGCCAGCAAGGTGGAGGTGGAGTACTGGTTTGGGCTGGTATCATCAAATATGAGCTTGTGGGGCCTTTTTGGGTTGAGGATGGAGTCAAGCTCAACTCCCAGTCCTACTGCCAGTTTCTGGAAGACACCTTCTTCAAGCAGTGGTACAGGAAGAAGTCTGCAAGGTAAGAAAAACATGATTTTCATGCAGGATAATGCTCCATCACACGCGTCCAAGTACTCCACAACGTGGCTGGCAAGAAAGGGTATAAAAGAAGAAAATCTAATGACATGGCCTCCTTGTTCACCTGATCTGAACCCCATTGAGAACCTGTGGTCCATCATCAAATGTGAGATTTACAAGGAGGGAAAACAGTACACCTCTCTGAACAGTGTCTGGGAGGCTGTGGTTGCTGCTGCACGCAATGTTGATGGTGAACAGATCAAAACACTGACAGAATCCATGGATGGCAGGCTTTTGAGTGTCCTTGCAAAGAAAGGTGGCTGTATTGGTCACTGATTTGTTTTTGTTTTGTTTTTGAATGTCAGAAATGTATATTTGTGAATGTTGAGATGTTATATTGGTTTCACTGGTAAAAATAAATAATTAAAATGGGTATATATTTGTTTTTTGTTAAGTTGCCTAATAATTATGTACAGTAATATTCACCTGCACACACAGATATCCCCCTAAAATAGCTAAAACTAAAAACAAACTAAAAACTACTTCCAAAAATATTCAGCTTTGATATTAATGAGTTTTTTGGGTTCATTGAGAACATGGTTGTTGTTCAATAATAAAATGAATCCTCAAAAATACAACTTGCCTAATAATTCTGCACTCCCTGTATTCGGTAAAGTAGCTTCAAGGTGATATTACATTTTAAAAGAACCTATAGCAAGAGCCGCCATTGTGCATCATGCTGATATCTGGATACACGAGCGCCTCACGGGCCTGAAGAAGGGTGGATAAAAGTGCAGAAACATCCTTTCATCCGGCGAGTCCCTATAGTATTTGCTGAAACAAAATCTTATCACTGAAGAAACCAATATGGCCTCATGCACACAAATCGAGGATCCGCAAAACACGGACAGCCTTTACATATAACTACCTATTCTTGTCCGCAAAGCACGGACAAGACTAGGACATGTTATATTTTTTTTGGCGGGGCCACGGAACAGAGCACTCTGTGTGCTGTCCGCATCTTTTGCGGCCCATTGAAGTGAACCAAAACAACGGCCGTGTGCATGAGGCCTATGTGTTACTCAAAGACTGGATTGAGCACCATACTCATGTAACCTTTAGGCTACATTCACACGACTGTATGTGTTTTGCGGTCCGCAAATTGCGGATCCGCAAAACACGGATACAGGACATGGCCGTCACTTTGATAGAAAATGCCTATTCTTGTCTGCAATTGCGGACAAGTATAGCACATGCTCTATATTTTTTGCGGGGCCGCGGAACGGAACAACGGATGCGGACAGCACACGGTCTGCTGTCTGCATCTTTTGCGGCCAAATGAATGGGTCCGCACCCGTTCCACAAAATTGGGGAACGGGTGTGGAACAAAACATACGGCCGTCTGAATGAGCCCTTAATGTGCTGAGATCCAAAATCATGCCTTACAATGTGTAGACCTGCTGTAATACTTCATCTAAGTAGTATGTGCAATTCTGTCACGCCAGCCTAAAACCGCACAAAAGCTCTTAGCCACCTCTGTCCCCGACTTTTCTGTTTCATTCCACGCACCATGGGAGTTTGCTTTTCTATTCTTTCACTGCTGGAATTGTCACTAATTAAAGTCCCTTCGCTCATGGAGACCCGAGAAGTTTCCCAGAATGCTTTGTCATGCTTCATCTGCTAATGAATATAGACACAGCGGTAACTGTATGGTACAGGGACAGAAGAGGGCACACTGGGGCCCAAGGTGTAGGTGGACGGGGGTTAACTCTGAGTAAGGGAGGGTGTTGACAGGAGGGCAAATATTCTATTTTCGACTTCTAACAGTTGCAAGGGATTCCGTGTTTAGCCCTGAATGTATTTAGTATTTCTTTAGCTTTACTTCCGTTATGTACTTCTATTTATATAGAGGCCATATGAACAATATGGCATGGTCTTTCCTTAAAGGGCTTCTGTCACCCCCCAAAAGTCATATTTTTTTTTAGGCTAAGTAAAATCCTTATACTGCGATTTTTCAATATATAGGGCTCTTACCCTTTTCTGTTGGCTAGTTTCTTAAAAAACGGCACTTTTATAATATGTAAATTACCTCTCTACCAGCAAGAAGGGCGTCTACTTGCTGGTAGCCGCCGTATCCTCCTTTAAAAAAACGCCCCCTCCTCCTGCTGATTGACAGGGCCAGCGAGCGCTCTCGTCCTCCGGCTGGCCCTGTCTGCAATTCAAATCGCGTGCCTGCACCTCATTCGGCGCAGGTGCTCTGAGAGAAGGACGCTCGCTTCCTCAGCACTTCCTCAGGGCGCCTGTGCCGATGACGTCATCTTTCGGGTGACCTCACTGGCGCAGGCGCACTGAGGAAGTGCTCAGGAAGCGAGCGTCCTTCTCTCAGAGCGCCTGCGCCGAATTAAAGGGAACCTGTCAAAGTTAAACATGCGGTCCAATCTGCTGATATCTATAGAGCGGGAGGAGCTGAGCAGACTGATATCTAGTTTATGGGTATAATTCAGAATCATTTGTAACGAATTGACTGAAATGTCTGCTCTTCCAAAGCTTAGGAGTCCAGTAGCTGGCCCTAAGCAGTGATTGACAACCATCACTGTATGCATACTCATCCGGGAAAGGTTGTCACTCAATGAGTGAGTCTGCCTAAGTCAGGCTAGTTTCACACTAACGTTAAAATCTTCATTGTAGATAATTGTATACTGCCTTTCCCCGCTGGAACCCACTGACTATAATGGGACCCGATTAGTACTGGGGATTCAGCCGGACAAAAACACTGCAAGTAGCGATGGGCGAAGTATTGTAAAATCTGATTCGGCTGCTTTGCTGAATTTTACTAAAGCGTATTTCTTTGTAAGTAGTGGGTGCAATGACAGGGAGCGGCACAATCGCCATACTACCACTCAGATGCCGCATTCGTAGCTGAAGCGATATCTAATACTTACCTCAGCCATTTGATCGCGACAAGCCGGCCACCTCCATCTTGATTGAAGATCTACAGCAAAATGTTGCACGGCCTGTGATTTCGTGCAAGATCTTCAATCAAGATGGTGGAGGCCGATGAGGTAAGTATAATTAATTTTTTTTTACCTGCCATTCAGGGAAAATCGATTTGTTACCACGAAGCACGAGGAAATTCGGCATCTCCGGCAAATCAAATTTCCCCTGAAATTCGGATCAAAGTAGTCAACTTTTTGGACATCAATTCACTGAACACTAGCTGCAGGCACCGGATTTTGTCCAGCCCAATCCTGGCACTAATGCTGGAAACAGGCTGGATCCCCACCATAGCAGTTAATGGGGTCTGGTGGCCCCCCAGCCCGTTCTGGCTACGCCAGATGCAATGAACTCCGGCAGGCTGTTCCTCTGCCAGAAGATTTTAACGTTAACGTGAAACTAGCCTTAGGGTACTTTCACGCTAGCGTTATTCTTTTTCGGTATTGAAATACGGAAAAGAATGCATCCGGTTTGTCCTAATGCATTCTGAATGGAAAGCAATCCGTTCAGTAAGCATCAGGATGTCTTCTATTCTGTTCCTTTTACGGTATTTGACCGGACAAAATCGCGCAGCTTGCTGCGGTTCTTTTTCCGGACAAAATACCGGAACAATGCCGCACTTGCCGGATCCAGCATTAATTTCCATTGAGATGTATTAATGCCTGATCCGGTACCAAGTTTTCCGTAAATTTCCGGATATGGTTTTCCGGTCTGCGCATGCGCCGGGATATAGAAGGAGCTAGTTTGGCTTTTGATCTTTGTAAAAATGTAAATACCGGAAAAAAAGCTATCCGTTTGTATACGGTTGGCAGGCAGTTCCATTGCCAGAACTGCCTGCCGGATTGTAACAACTCTAGTGTGAATGTACCCTTAAACGTTTACACACAATTCTATATCATCTGCTCTATCACAGGGCGCTGGGGGGTAGAATAGCCTTTTCATAGTGATAGGTCCACTCTAACTGTGGTGGTTCAGAAGTGTTTTTCATGTTGACTACATGGAAGCATCCAGGAGACGTTGCAGAGCAACATAACCTTGTCACTGTGGCACACGACTCGCTTGAGTAGCAGTTGGTGGTCACCTGCAGACTCAAATTTGCAGCATGGCCAAAAATAATGTGATAAATTTAGTTTCAGCTATTTCTGGCAGTCATTGTGGGGTCATACACCAGTCTGTCTCAGTGTGTGCTATCTAAAGTGGTCTACGTTAGGTCAATGATTCAAGGCACGTAGTCAATCAGTTAGTATAACCCAATCATGTTACCACGGAGGCTTGGGTAGACATACATATGTTAAACCTTGCAAGAGCTGTCAAGGCTTCGTGCCACCCTAGTTATGGCATTTCTCCATCTCATCTGGCACTTTCCTGCTAAAGGTGGGGTCTGACCTTTACCCCTCTTTCTCAAGGATTAAAGTATGTTGCAGGGTGGAGGGGGCTCTTTCCTGTTTAAAGGAACATCAGACAAGAGGCTATGATGGTAGCATTGATTGTGAAAGCTATTATTAGTATGCCAAGCCGAGTATCAGCAGAACAATGGTGGGATAATTGGCATCATTTATAATGTGCCAGCACTGTGGGGAGAGAAACAACCCTCATGCTCAGGATCTGTCTCGGAAACCAGAATGTAAATGTGTTTAGGTCTTCCTTTCACTAAGTTGTTTAACCGGTTAATCACCAGAAGTGATAGAGACATTCTCATAACTTGTATAGAAATAATATACCCAGCAGGTATCTTTCAGACCATCTTCTCTACGTGGGTGTGAAAGGTCTTGCCAGTCTCTCGGAAGTGATACTAAAAAGTTGTGGGAGGATAAAGAAGAACTGTGATAAAAAAAAGGTGCAATGATCTGCATATTCTAAGCTTGACCCCCCCTTCCTTCTCCACTATAGATGATGGTTCAGCAGGGAGTGGGGGCTTGTGGACTCCTATGTCCTTCCTGTCATTGTGTGTGATCAGTACACGCCTGTCCTGCATCACTGCCGCTTCCCCTGCCAGCACTCATTAACCTTTGCACAACTAGAGCTTTTAGTACTGGACCTATAGTACGTATTCTGTGTTACAGCTAGATTTTGAGGCTGCCCCTCATCGCCATGTTTGACGCACTGAACACGATTTCATACCTTGGAGACGTGTGGTCAGAAATATGGGCACATTACACAATGAAGTTTAAAGAATGGACAGAACAATGGAATTCTTAAGTGGGATTTTTGGAATAATCTGCAGATATTTAACAGGATTGAGCCGGCATTACTCTGCAAGTCTCTAAACCACAGAAACATTTCAGTGTTCTTTAGTTTTAAAAGCACAATGTGCTAATCCATCAAAAAGTGTACTCAGCATTGAAAGATTGGGAGTTTCCTGTTTTGGGTGAGGTCCTGTTAGTTTATGCAGAGGTTGAGCTGATGATAAGGTACCACCACACGAATTATCTTGCCACAGGCTTGGATTGAACCACAGGGTAACATGTGAAACCTCCTGTGGGCCCCTGAACAAGAGTAGGCCCCAGTCCCCCAACCCTTGTATTTGTATAGGGCACATGGCACAGTAGACTGACTGCACTACTGTACATACCAATAGGCCAGGCATGGCCAACCTGCGGCTCTCCAGCTGTTGTAAAACTACAATTCCCACCATGCCCTGCTGTAGGCAGTCTGGGAATGCTGGGAGTTGTAGTTTTGCAACAGCTGGAGAGCCTCGGGTTGGCCATCCCTGCAATAGGCACTAAGGGGCACATTTATAAAGACCGGTGTTCTGCTAGATCTCTTTACCTTGCAAAAAGTCTATACCGGAAGTGACGCAGCCGCACATGAATCAGCTGGAGGAGGGTGTACGCGGCACTGCGCAAGCGCACATTCACCGGGCGCACATTCTTCGGCTTAGCAAAGAATCATTGCAGTGCCGCGATAGAAGTACTTCGTGCACCGCGCGTGCGCACTTAGGGGTATAGAGATTTAGCAGCGCAAAATGTTGCATCAGATCTCCCTACCCCAGACTTTTCGCAAGGTATAGAGATCTGGCAGAACACCGGCATTTTAGATGCCGGTCTTAATAAACCGCTAAGCTGGCGGTGGATCGGCAAAAGTTATAAAAATATGAAGCTCCACTTTTTTAGACCTGGTGAGTGGGGAGAAGTCGCAGATTGCGGGGCATCGGTCTGCGCCTGAAATGCCACTAATTTAGGTGTATTTCAGCTTGATAAATGACCGCCTAACTTCTTTTCCAAGAGTTCTGCCTTCTTGAAACTGCTAGAAGAACCCCATAATTATTTTGACCGTTTCGCTGCTGCCTGCCACTATGTGAGCAGGTAGTATTTGCATGTAGCTGTCCATTGGGCCCCCAGAATGAATTTTACTGGTGGGCCATAGGCACCCCAGTCCGACACAGTCATGCAAGTTCTATATTACATTGGACAATGCGTGTGACTCGGTGTGACTGCGATGTCACCTAACAATGCAGCAGGCTACACCTTTTGTGCACTGTCATGCAATTCAACAGAAAAGAACATTTTCATGTGACAGTAATTCCATTTCCCGAGACAGAGTCCATAACACTGAATGTTATGCAATTGTGTAGATCTATCCTTCTACTAAGTTTACTTTCACACTAGTGTTTTGGCTTTACATTTGTGAGATCCGTTCAGGGCTCTCACAAGCGGTCCAAAACGGATCAGTTTTGCCCTAATGCATTCTGAATGGATATGGATCCGCTCAGAATACATCAGTTTGCCTCCAATCAGCCACCATTCCGCTCTGGAGGCGGCCACCAAAACGCTTCCTGCAGTGTTTTGCTGTCCACTTGACGAAACTGAGCCAAACGCCAGATTGTGTCAGAGAAAACGGATCCGTCCCTATTGACTTAAATTGTGTGTCAGGACAGATCCGTTTTCTCTGACACAATCTGACACAATAGAAAACTGATCCGTCTCCCATTGACTTTCAATGGAGTTCATGATGGATCTCTTTTGGCTATATTACAGATAATACAAACGGATCCATTCATGACGGATGCATGCGGCGGTATTATTGTAACGGATCCGTTTTTGCAGATCCATGACGGATCCGCCCAAAACGCGAGTGTGGAAGACCTTGTACGATGTAGGCAGGTAGCAAATTCCACATGTTCTCACTGTGATAACCCGTAGAATAATCAGTCTGTATATTGACTATTCTCCCATTTTTAAGTCAAGAGAAAAAGGTAAGAATTTATTAACTACCGTATGTTCTTTTAGCATAGCAGTGGGCACTGGAGTGGCAGCAGTGATGCCCAAGGAAGGGCAGAGAACACGTGTAAGGCTACTTTCACACTAGCGCTTGATCGGATCCGTTCTGAACGGATCCGATCATATTAATGCAGACGGAGGCTCCGTTCAGTACGGA
This sequence comes from Bufo gargarizans, assembly GCF_014858855.1. Lineage (NCBI taxonomy): Eukaryota > Metazoa > Chordata > Amphibia > Anura > Bufonidae > Bufo > Bufo gargarizans. The sequence goes on along the minus strand of NC_058080.1, from coordinate 501,197,093 downwards.
TCCGTCTGCATTAATAACTTAGAAAAATTTCTAAGTGCGCAAGATGCCTGAGCGGATCCGTTCAGACTTTCAATGTAAAGTCAATGGGGGACGGATCCGCTTGAAGATTGAGCCATTAGGTGTCATCTTCAAGCGGATCCGTTCCCATTGACTTACATTGTAAGTCTGAACGGATCTGCTCGCCTCCGCACGGCCAGGCGGACAGCTGAACGCTGCAAGCAGCGTTCAGCTGTCCGCCTGTCCGTGCGGAGGCGAGCGGAGCGGAGGCTGAACGCCGCCAGACTGATGCAGTCTGAGCGGATCCGCTCCATTCAGACTGCATCAGGGCTGGACGGAGGCGTTCGGGTCTGCTCGTGAGCTCCTTCAAACGGAGCTCACGAGCGGACCGACGAACGCTAGTGTGAAAGTAGCCTAAGCAGTATACTCTTTTTTGGAGAGACAGTACCTCTTTTTGACCCAAGTCCCTCTGTCTCTCTTTGCCACCTAAAGGTCCATCTTTTTGATCTGGGAAGTAAATGTGCGCTAATGAACTTACTAAACTTCTCCAGAAACAGATCTGTCTCATTCCTACCTTTATATCAGACCTCAACTTATATATTTTTTAATTATCTGGTGCAACTTGGACCTTAAAATGTCTATAATCAGATGTTTTTTGTGCTCATATTTAAAGGGGTATTCCAGCGCAAGAAACAAATCTGTCACAGGAGCTGCACATGCTGTAAAAAATATAACACAATGGTACCCCCATGCACCCCACTTTCTGCTACTGTCTCAACACAGCAGGAAATGGCTGTGAATGCTGCTTAGCCAATCACTGGCTGCAGCCATGACCTGCCTTACCAAGTGACTGGATCTTACACACAAAGCCATAAGTATCCCTCCTTGACCACCCAAAAGGTTGGGTGGTATGCGTGACCTTGACAGTCAAAGGGCAATACTGAAGTCACCAGAGCAGGGTCTTCAACCTTGCAGTCCCAGCATAAAGTTTTTGCAAGCTTCCATCCAGACCAAGTGACTTGTCCCCAGAATCAGCTGAGCTTTTTAAGCTTGGAGGCAAGCAAAACCAATGTGTGTGACGGCACTTTGGAATGAAAGGGATGCAAATGAGCGGGGAAGAGGTCAGCTCTGAACCTGGACAACCCCTTTAAATAGGCCATGAGACATGACTAAGATAGTAAGCCAGCATCCCATCTGCAGACAGCTATTTCAGGGCGATTGCCCCTCATCAGTGCAGAGCAGAGAGTACTGGCTTAACTAGGTGAAAGGCCTAAGTCAGGATTTGGGGAGTACTATCTCTCCTTGGGGAGAACATCCAATGGCCTTCCATCCAGAAAGGAGTACCTGGTGGACAGAGGGACTAATACCTATTGTCCTCTGAATGTTGGAGAAAGCCCATTACTGTTATCACTGCTGAAGCTGATCCGCTCAATTGCACCAGATGTCTAAGATTACAGGTGGTGGATCCTCTGCAGATTTTCCAAAGCAGAATTACATGCAGAAAACCACCATCCACACAATGCATAAAATGTCCCCAACAAAGTCTGCTCCTAACTTGACGTTACAGATTTTAAATATGCAGCATGTTAATTTATGCTGTGAATTTCTGCCATAGATTTCACACTTTGCAAAGCAGTGGATGAAATCTGCAGCGAAACCGTAGCATATTCACAATTAATTTTATTGCCGCTGTGGAATTCTGGGCAATACATGGCATACGTGTGGCCATACCGTAGACTGTTTGCCACATTCCAAATGCAATATTTTGTAATAGTTTGCAGCCAAATACAGTTTGCAAGTACTATAAAGGTAGAAAACATCAACAGGAATCAGGAAACAAATCGCTACAACTTGCTCATGCTACGTTTCACACTAGCGTTACCGGTCTCCAGCAGGCTGTTCCGGCAGAGAACAGGCTGCCGGAGCTCTCTGCATCCGGCGCATGCTGTGGTTTTTGTCCAGCCGAATCCCGTCATATTTGACGGAGTGGTAGCGACTGGATCTCTCCGCTGGATCTAGGAAGGCTGTTCTCTGCTGGAACGCAGGAAGCAAGTGTGAAGGAACCCTAAAATATATCACAATAAAGTATTTAGCTTCAAACCTCTAGTGTAGGCATTGTTACATTCATGCCCTTAACAATATGGTCATTGCAAATTTTGTTGCATGGATTTTATTTTATTATTCCCTATGCTCTGATGGTCATAGATGAAGCTAACAGGCCATGAAGAAACAGTATGTTCCTTACTAATGAGGAACAGACTTTACATTGAAGACACAGTTCTGCTGTGCGGCGAGTGTAATCAGTGCTGAATCACTTCCCAAACACTGTAAAGTTACAATCAATGTTGCTGCTTCTTCTGCTGATAATGACCTTGACAATAAAATATTGGGATTTCAAGTGTTAACACTTTGGTAGAAATACCACTTTTTTTCTTTGGTGGTAAATTCCTACAATCTCTTCTAGCAAATCCCAATAACAGTTTTTAACGCTGCTTTATTGACAACCATTTACCTAACTAATGATATCTTGGTTGTTCTTGCTGGATCTATACCAATTTTCCCAGCTCAAGCCTATATTTTAATGATCTTTTTCATTCAATTCCAACACCCAGTCATTGTTCGATCCAGGTAATTTATCTTGAAAATATCTCACAAATCCCTCACAAATCCATACTTTAGTGAATGAGGCATAAAAATGTAAAATACATAACAAAATTACTATATGGGCAAAAGTATTAGGACAGCTACACCATACACCTACAAGAGCTCTATTATTGTTATAAATTCATTGGCATTAAAATGGAAGTTCACCCCTACCCTTCCTATGCAGCCAGAACAGCTTCCAATCTTTTGGGATGGCTTTCTACAACATTATGAAGTCCATTTGTCCATTCACCCAGAAGAGTATTTGTGAGGTCAAACACTGATGTTGGATGAGATGGCCTGGCTCATAATCTCTGTTCTAGTTCATCCTAAAGGTTTGAGATGGGGTTGGAGTCAAGGCTTTGTGTGGGACAGTCAAGTTCCCATCCATGCCTTTATGGACCTTGCTTTGTGCTCTGGGGCACCGCCATGCTGGAACAGATAAAGGCCTTCCTAAACTGTTCCCACAAAGTTGGAAGCATACATTTGTCCAAAATGTTTTGGTATGCTGAAGAATTAACATTTTCCTTTCACTAGGGGCCTAGAGCAAACCTATGAAAAACAATCCCATAGCATTATTTCTCCTAAAAAAATAACCTTTAAAGTTGGCACAATACAGTCAGACAGATGACATTTTGCTGGCATTCACCAAACCTAGACTCATCAGTAACACTACAAGATAGAGAAGCATGATTCATCACTCCACAGAGCATGTCTCCACTGCTCCAGAGTCCAGTGGCAGGATACTTTACACCACTGCATCCGATGGTTGGCATTGTGCTTGGTGATGTAAGTCATGCATGCAGCTGCTTGGCCAAGGAAACCTGTGCAATGTTGTTCCCGGTACACATCTTTATTTTGCTGATGTTAAAGGTAATCCGTCAGCTCCAAAACACCCATCTAATTACAAGTGTATAGTGTAAATAACACTGGGATCCATTATGTCATTTGTATCTTCATATTTACTAGCATTCCGACACTGTCCTTCTACAAACTGGCAGTAAAATGCATTGAGAGGATGCAGAGCATGCACAAATAACGAGAGGGGGCTCCAGAAGGATTTATTTGAGTTCAGACCTCAACCCAATTAAAATACTGTGGCGAGAATTTAAGAGAGCTGCGCATAAATGAATGCCCACAAACCGCAATGAACTGAAGCAAGGTTGTAAAGAAGAGTAAGCCAAAATTCCTCCAGAATGATGTGTCTGTTGCTATTCCGCTATCCGGAGCAGGTTCGGGTGCTTTATCGCTCATCTCGCTTCTACCTGGAGCTGGCCGGAAGACTCCTGGATCCCATGTTGCAGGCTGCAGCCTGACTGCTAGGTCTCTTCCTGTATCTATATTAGTGACTATTCATTGAACCTCTTTTTGAAGCACTGCAAGGGTTAATTCCCTTTTGTCACCGTGTTCAGCTGTTTGACTAATGAGCCATCCTATATATGCTGGGCTGTTTTTTTCCACCCTTTGCCTGAGCAATCTGCAAGGAATAATTCATCTTGTTGCTCTTTGTTAAGCTGTTTGAATAATAGTTCATCAGCCCTCCAATATATGCTGTTTTTGCACCCCATGCCTGAGCAATACATTCTTTTTAGTTTCACTTGTTTGCTAGGTCTGCATAAGAGCTATAATCTGTCTGTCTATGTACCGACTTCTGCCTGTTTCCTAACTCTCCCCCACCTGCCCTGACCTCTGCCTGTTTCCTAACTGCCTGTATTGCCTGATCCCTTGGTGCTTTTTCACTGGGGTCTCTGACTGCAGTGGGTTGGCAGACAACCATGCCAGTACTTTTCCTCTGGTGGATCCCTCACAGCGAAGGCCAGATCCCTGCATAAAGGGTGAAAACCAAGGGACCGCCAAGATAACCTCAGGGCTGGCCCAAAGTCAATCCAGTCCACACTCACCGCCCATAACATAAAGCCATACAGAAAAAGATTACTTCAAGCTAACGGAGGTTTCTACAAACTATTGAATCATAGGGTGTACTTATTTTTTCACACATGGCTTTTCCATTTTGGCCTAAAAGTTGTGTAATAGATAATAAAATAATGGAATTTGTTGTGTGTTGTTCATCTGAGGTTGTAATTATCTAATTTTAGGACCTTCTAAGAACCAGATTTTTTTTTTTTTTATGTCCTTACATACATAAAATCATAGAATTCAAAGAGGTTGTACTTTTTCTTAAGACCTTGGATCTTGCTGTGGATTTTCAGTATCTTTCACACAATTTATTGCAACGGGTGAAATCCACAGCATGAATTCCACATGGATTCCGCACAGATTTATTTTTTTACGCAGCATGTGACTAAAATTTTTATACATCTCATCCACTTTGCTGATTCTGTAAAATGCCCCATGTAAACATATTTCTAATTATCCTGATCCTTTACAAACCTTCCCTATTATGATGCAAATTCCAATTACATAATTATACTAATGTTTTTGACATTATGAGAACTATATGAACTCAACTTACTGTAAGTGTTTTTTTCTCTTGTTCCTATAAACATATGTTGGCAGATACTCTATGTGGTTAAAATATGTGAACACCTCTCCAAACTAATGAGTTCAGGTGTTTCTACCACACTAGTTGCATAAACTCAGGCATACAGTACAGCCATGAAAACCCTATATACAAATTTTGCCACTGTCATAGGATGCCACCTGTGCCAAATGTCAATCTTTGAAATTTCTGATAGATCTACCCCAATCAACTGTAAGTACTATTATTGTAAAGAGAGTATGCAAATGAGCTCCTAACAAGCTCTGCCTAATGCCACCAGATGTAAGGAGCTATCCTATAAGTCAATGTTCGGCCTTTTAAACAGACCTTGAGACATGACTTGGATAATAATTAAGCCAGCATCTCATCTGCATACAGCTGTTTCTTGGTGATTGCACCTCAATGCAGACCAGAGAGTCAATGTTCAATCTTTCACCCCGAATCCTCACCTAGGCCTCTCACCCAGTTAAGCCAGTTCTCTCTGATCTGCACTGATGAGGAACCCCCCCTCCCCCGAAACAGATGTCTGCAGATGAGGTGCTGGCTTATTTATTATCCAATTCATGTCTAAAGACCTGTTTGAAAAGGTTGAACATTGACTTATAGGATAGCTACCTTCCAGCATTGTCTGACCTATAAGACTCCTCATGCCACGTAGGCACTCTCCATAAGGAGATATATTATTCCTCAAATACTTTTATTATTGTGAAATGGAAATGTCTAGGAATAACAACAGTTCAACCATGAAGAGGTAGACTGTGCAATATCACAGATTATAATCCCCTGTATCACTCAGCACTCCCACAGACACACTCCAAAATCTTCTGAAAAGAGTTCCCAGGAGATCGAAGGCTGTTATAACCGCAAAAGTGGTCCTGACTCATATTAATGGCCATAGTTTTTGAATGAGATGTTCAACAAGCTCATATAGGTGGGGTTGGTAAAAGGAGATAAGCAGTTGCCAGCCATCTGCCACTACTTATGCTGGAGAATATAGAGGTTCAGAAAGGTACATTCCAACATTTCGCACCGTCCCTATAAACATTATATTGTCATTCTGCCAACCAACATCTAATACCTATAGTGATTTTTACTCCATAAAAGTTTCACCTAACATGAGTGCTCTTAGACTTCTCAGGAAGATTTATTAGAATGTCTTGGCATCCAGCCATTTTCTTAATGATCTCTACTCCTCTCAGACTATCTTCTAGGTAAATTATATCTACACGTCTGCTGGTCAGTAGCCAGAATTCCTTTGAGAATACATTATATGAGAACAGTAAAGGTAAAAAAAAAAAACGGAAGTTAGATGTCAAACATTATATGATTAAAAAAGAATTACTAACTGTTGTCTAAGTAGGTAAGTGACAGAAGTCAAGGCTTTGTATTATACATGTGCTCTCATTCATTTCCAGTTCTTGATAAACTCAGGGGACAGTTTGCAGTATCTGGTGACCCAGTAAGTTGACAGAAGCTTATTGATGACCCCTTTTTTCCCTCCTGGAAGCATCAATTTAAGCAATCCACCCCTTCTGAATTAAGACTATAAAAAAATGGTGAGAATTTACTAGTACTGACATTTCATATGAAATCTATGAAGTGGGACCAGAGCTCTCAGCGTGATTCCGGTCCTGCTTCATTGACTCTTCCTGTTTAAAGAATGGTAATATTGTCTTGAAACGTTGCTGAATTCTTAATGTTTTCAATGGAGCTGCCATAACAATACCACACCATCATTAAAGGGGTTGTCCCATGAAAAATATTTTACAGTTTTCAAACCAGAATCTGGACCTGAATACTTTTGTAATTGCATGTAATTAAACAATGAAATGTATCTGTACAGCGCCACCTGCTGTTTCTTTTTGTTCTTATTTCTTTGTCCTGCTCACTGAGATGGCCGCACATGTTCAGTTTCATCCTTCAACTCTCTCCTGAGTTGTGATAGGAAGAGCATTGACACGCCCCCTTAGCTGCAGCAGAAAAGACACGCCCCCTTAGCTGCCAGCTTGATATAAATCTAGAAGAACAATGAATGTGGAGATCTCTGGATCCATGTGAGGTAGAGGGTTGGTTCCTGATTTGTTAGAAAGAGATTGTCATGTACTATATGATCTCTGTGTCTCTGTATGTGTACTGTCCCACTTCTTTGATTCTGTGTTCACAAATGACACAGAAAAGGAAGTCACTGCTGTCCCAAAAAAATATATAATTGCGGCCCCCTCAAGACAGAAGCTGAAATTTTTAGCAAAAATGGAAAGTATTATGTTTGGAGGAAAAAAAAAAAAACACTGCACACCGACCCCAACACAAATTCTCATCCCATGTGAAGCATGATGGAGAGGGCATCATGGTTTGGGGCTTTTTTGCTGCCTCAGGGTCTGGATGCCTTGTGATCTTTGGTGGAACAATGAACTCTAAGGTTTATCAAAACATTTTACAGAGAATGTAAGGCTATTTTTACACCTGTGGTTAGGTATCACCAGATTCGGTCTACCCTGATAGAATTGCACCTTTTATAGTGAAACCTGTGTCACATCAGCAGCATTTCGGCCACAAAATCAAGAAACTTTTCTGCTGCAGATTTCAAGCGACAGTTTTTCTACTGCAGAAAATCTACAGCATTTTAGTCACATGTGAACATACTCTAACCCTATCGAGATGCTGTGGCATGACCTGAAAAGGGCTGTGCCTGCCTGATGAACTGAAACACATTTGCAGGGAGGAAAGAGCAAAATTCCTTCTCAATTGTGCAAATCTTATTTGCTGATACAGGAAATGTTTGGTGGAAGTAATTGCTGCTAAAGAGGCTAAATTAAATTCAAGGGTTCACTTACTTGTTCTTTGCACTGCTACATGTATTAAAAAAGATCCAATGTTTGCTGTCTGTGTCTGGGGTAGATCTGAGGATGGATCTACAATGCCAGTGAGTAATATACTGGGCATATTGACACTGCTGTGACTTTTGTGCCACATAGATCAGTATTAAGGCTTAGATACACATTTTTCTTCTGAAGCCACAGAAAGCGGCAGGTTCAGCTGACTGTCTAATGTGTATGGGGAGCTCCCAACTCTCCTCCAACGGATGATATTTAGGGAGAGAAGGATTGGGCAAAATTTTACCTGATCTTTTTGTTCTCCCAGTAGATAAGTCGTTGCTAGAGCTGTCTGGGAACGGCTTTCCCTCCTCTCCCTTTAAATAGATATACATGTTCGCTCAAGCCGGAATGGGGCACCTGGGAGGCATTCAGGAGTGATAGTTGTCGGTCGAACAATGTTTTGGATGACAGCTATTGGATGTGTATGAGGGCCTTTAGAATTGGTTTCCTGTTTTTGCCTAAACTGTAAAAGTTCTGGTCTTTGTTTTCTTCTGCTATAACAAAAATGGCAGGTCTAAGTTTGGATATACATATTAGAGTACTTTCACACTAGCGGTTTTCTTTTCTGGCATAGAGTTCCATCCTAGGGGCTCTATACTGGAAAAGAACTGATCAGGTATATCCCTATGCATTCTGAATGGAGAGAAATCCGTTCAGGATGCATCAGGACGTCTTGCCTGAATGTCGGCTTTTTTTTCCAAAGTAATGTATTCAAAATACCGGAATGCCGGATCAGTCCTTCCAGTCTGCGCAATCCTGTCTGCGGATCCTTCCTTCCGGATCCGTTTTGCCGGATGACACCGGAAAGACGGATCCGGCATTTCAATGCATTTCCAGGCATTTTTAAGACTGATCAGGATCCTGATCAGTCTTACTAATGCCATCAGTTGGCATACGTTTTGCCGTTGTCACTCATATCCCTAACCAGTCCAGACTAAATGACATGTGGGGAAAGAGGACAACTGCTTATACGAGTTTGCAAAATAATGTTTCATAGTTAATACAGTTGAAAAAAGACATACAGTACAGACCAAAAGTTTGGACACACCTTCTCATTCAAAGAGTTTTCTTTATTTTCATGACTATGAAAATTGTAGATTCACACTGAAGGCATCAAAACTATGAATTAACACATGTGGAATTATTTACATAACAAAAAAGTGTGAAACAACTGAAAATATGTCATATTCTAGGTTCTTCAAAGTAGCCACCTTTTGCTTTGATTACTGCTTTGCACATTCTTGTCATTCTCTTGATGAGCTTCAAGAGGTAGTCACCTGAAATGGTTTTCACTTCACAGGTGTGCCCTGTCAGGTTTAATAAGTGGGATTTCTTGCCTTATAAATGGGGTTGGGACCATCAGTTGCGTTGTGGAGGAGTCAGGTGGATACACAGCTGATAGTCCTACTGAATAGACTGTTAGAATTTGTATTATGGCAAGAAAAAAGCAGCTAAGTAAAGAAAAACGAGTGGCCATCATTACTTTAAGAAATGAAGGTCAGTCAGTCTGAAAAAATTGGGAAAACTTTGAAAGTGTCCCCCAGTGCAGTCACAAAAACCATCAAGCGCTACAAAGAAACTGCCTCACATGCGGACCGCCCCAGGAAAGGAAGACCAAGAGTCACCTCTGCTGCGGAGGATAAGTTCATCCGAGTCACCAGCCTCAGAAATCGCAGGTTAACAGCAGCTCAGATTAGAGACCAGGTCAATGCCACACAGAGTTCTAGCAGCAGACATATCTCTAGAACAACTGTTAAGAGGAGACTGTGTGAATCAGGCCTTCATGGTAGAATATCTGCTAGGAAACCACTGCTAAGGACAGGCAACAAGCAGAAGAGACTTGTTTGGGCTAAAGAACACAAGGAATGGACATTAGACCAGTGGAAATCTGTGCTTTGGTCTGATGAGTCCAAATTTGAGATCTTTGGTTCCAACTACCGTGTCTTTGTGCAACGCAGAAAAGGTGAACGGATGGACTCTACATGCCTGGTTCCCACCGTGAAGCATGGAGGAGGAGGTGTGATGGTGTGGGGGTGCTTTGCTGGTGACACTGTTGGGGATTTATTCAAAATTGAAGGCATACTGAACCAGCATGGCTAACACAGCATCTTGCAGCGGCATGCTATTCCATCCGGTTTGCGTTTAGTTGGACCATCATTTATTTTTCAACAGGACAATGACCCCAAACACACCTCCAGGCTGTGTAAGGGCTATTTGACCATGAAGGAGAGTGATGGGGTGCTGCGCCAGATGACCTGGCCTCCACAGTCACCGGACCTGAACCCAATCGAGATGGTTTGGGGTGAGCTGGACCGCAGAGTGAAGGCAAAAGGGACAACAAGTGCTAAGCATCTCTGGGAACTCCTTCAAGACTGTTGGAAGACCATTTCAGGTGACTACCTCTTGAAGCTCATTAAGAGAATGCCAAGAGTGTGCAAAGCAGTAATCAAAGCAAAAGGTGGCTACTTTGAAGAACCTAGAATATGACATATTTTCAGTTGTTTCACACTTTTTTGTTATGTATATATTTCCACATGTGTTAATTCATAGTTTTGATGCCTTCAGTGTGAATCTATAATTTTCATAGTCATGAAAATAAAGAAAACTCTTTGAATGAGAAGGTGTGTCCAAACTTTTGGTCTGTACTGTAAGTCCATTTAAGTTCAACCAAGGGATAATTGGGGATGCGAATCCCAGAAGGAAGTGAGATACAGATTTCTACACATTTTCATCAGCATTAATGTAATTTACTTTTAAGAATTCATCTAAACCCTTTTTAAAACTGTCCACTGTTCCTGCTGTGACCACGTCCTAAGGAAGTCTATTACAAATGCAAAGGGCTGCCTCCCCCCAGGGCCCTCTATCTCGTGACCCAGGTTTAGTAGGAATGCCGAGTGGTGTAGTGCGGCCTAAATGTCTCTTATTGTGTGTCAAGGTGCTCCTACCTGGATATCGCTGGACCCCAGTCTTTGGCTCCGAAGCAATAAAAGGGGGAATAATTGAGAGATTTGAAAGAATAACTTGAGTCCAGACCTTGATATGAAGTTCAATGGCATCTTTACTTGAATAAACGTTTCTTTAAACAGTTTTCAGGCTTCGTCTTGGTTCCAGCAGGCTTTAGCATGAACTGGCAGGCAAATTCAACTCTGCTTTCACTCTCTGCTGTACTGACAAGCTAGCTTAATGGCTTTGATTTCTTCTTTATGCTGCACTTCTCTCCTTAGTCGGACTTTGGTTCTGCCAAAAGACTATGCTCTTGGCTTCTGAGGCTTCAAGTTTCTGCCTCCTTGGCCGGCAGAGCTCCTGTCTAGGGAAAACTGGAACTGACTAGAACTACCACACCTCCTTTGGTAGCAGGCAGGACTCGCCCACTTCTGCCCAAAGGGGGGAGAATGGAATGGTGAGTTCCATTCTGTCTAAGATAGCTCTGCCATTTGCTGGTGAACCAAGCACATTGCATGTGATAAAACAGTTGCATAATAATATTATACAGTAGATGCACCTTGTGGTGAACCTGGAACAGAATTACACAGATGACATTTATGTTAGACCATTAAAGACAGTAGTAGGGTACAGGAGTGGTAACACCACTCTGGGGTGTTACACACAGATTCACAGTTTTTATAGTAAAGAAGCTTTGAAGCTTTTAGAGACTGAACTTTTTCTTCTCCAGTCGGAGGCAGTGGCCCCTTTTGAGGGCATTTGACATGGACCAGTTTTTCACCGTATGTTTTTTATGGCCCTTTTATATACTTGTACAGGTTAATCATGGCCCCCCTTAGACGTCTCTTCTCAAGACTAAATAAATTCAATTATTTTAATTTTTCTTCATAACTAAGACCTTCCATCCATGCCCCTTATCAGTTTAGTCGCTCTCCTCTGTACTTTTTCCATCTGCAGAGCGTCCTTTCTATGGACTCGTGCCCAGAACTGGACTGCATATTCCAGATGAGGCCGCACCAGCGCTTTGTAAAGTGGTAGTATTACATCCCTGCCCTGTAAGTGCATGCCTCGTTTAATGCATGACAATATCCTGGTGGCCTATCACGACCGGCGTGCCGATCACATATGTTACGCAAAGGGAGGGAAAAAGGAAGGCCCTGTCCAAGGGAGAGGGAAAGGTGGTGACCCCTAACTCACCTTGAGACTGGCACCTGACTGCCCTGACGTCCCTAGACGGGTTTCTCACCCGTACGCCGATCACGTGCCTAAAACCCTGGCTTTCCCTAAGATAAGCCCTAGGTAGTGAATAGGGCGGTGGGAACACTAGTCCGCACCACTAACACTAAAGGAAAACACCAAGGAGAGGACAGACAATACAGACAAAACATATAATCCCAGGTGGGGAACAACAAAAGCCCAACAGGGATCTGGAGGGTAACGCTAGACACAGCTACACAGCTCCAGTGGGTCAGTATAGAAGTCCAGGCAGGAAGCTCTATATCTGGCAACCAGAGAAGTGGGAGAGGAGAATATAAGGAGGTTGGGAGTGACAGACAAGAAACAGCTGAGGAGAAGAAGCTACGGATCCCTGAGTGAGACAAAAAGGATTGCAAGGCAAACACAGAAAGCTATCATTAAGAAGCAGCATGATCTTTAGACATAGAGTGCGCAGCCACCCGCTGCGACTTCCTGACCCCGGGTATAACGGAGTCAGACTGTCACGGCTGCGGATGGGGGAAACCCCCAGCCGTGCGGTGCCAGGAGATGGTAGGGTTACCACTTGGCCAGGACCACAGAATTAGGGAGCAGGTCACCTCCTATTGCGTCCCTAACGCTGACCCCGTCTCCTGTCAGTATGAGCCGACCTTGATGGTAGGAGGGCTCATACGCTGGAACCTATAGTCCCTACAAGCCCTCAAGTCAGCCCTGAACTAGAGAACAGGGTAGACAGCCCGTTCCTCCTGGAGACGGAGAAACAGGAGTCTAATGTGGCCAAGCTACAAAGGGAAACAGAAACAGCTATGGCAGTGACAGGCAAAAGTAATCCACACAACACTCACCTGCCACAGACAACACAACCAGGAACCCATGTGCAGGTGCTGTTAGTTCAAGACACCAGGGAACACAGCACACACCAGACATCACACAGGAACCCTGGACCATAAGCTGCAATAACACAAAACCCCACACACACCTAGGTAACATTGTGTAACAAAGATTTATGACCAGAAGGGAGGCCCCCACTGGTAGATGGTAATATACAGGAGGCTGCTCCAGCTATGCCTGGCTGAAAGCAACCTACTGAGCCAAGCCAGAGACAGAGGCTTTATAGGCCTAAGTGGCCACACCCACCGGTCAGAACACACCCAGTGACATCACACACACTGGGAAGAGAATTAACCCTTCCAGCACCACAGGAAAGGGAAAACACACACATAAAGGGGAAAGCACACAAACTCACTCACCTGTTACCGCCAGCAACGGCATGCGTGGCCAACATGTTCTGGGGAACAGCCAGCAGGCCGAGACCCTGCCACCACATGCACACAAAAACAACGTTGCCGCGGACAACCGCAGGTGAAGGGAGGTGTCTACGTGCATACAAAACATGAATTCGTGCACAACAAACAGACAAAGGAAGTGCACACAAAAACACATTGCCAAGGGCAACCGCACGCATGCCTGTTGTCCGTGGCAACCGCACCTGAGGCAAACCACTAAGTGCCCCCAGCTGCGGTTGACACAACACTAAACCACGGGCAACTGCATGCGGCTCAAAGAGTCACGACCATGACCAAGGGTCGTGACACAGACGTGGCTCTTGACACCCTCGTGACATGGCCTTAGAAGCAGCTGATTGACATTGTATGCTGCAATTTAATCTATGATCTACAAGGACACCCAAATCCTTCTCTATCAGTGACTCTCCCAGTGTTACATCCCCTAGTATATATGATACACAGAGATTATTACTACCAAGATACATAACTTTACATTTGTCCACATTGAACCTCATTTGCCAAGTTGATGCCCAATCACTCAGAATCTTCAAGTCAGCTTGTATTTTATGAACATCTTCCATGAAATGTATAAGCCTCCCTCTGAATAAATTAAATAAATTAAATGCCAGAGGGGATCAGGGAACAAAAGCTTAAAGGATAACTGTCACACTTAGACCCTAATTTAAATTTTCATATATGTAGTTACTAATAACATGATATTCCAGAATCCGTTACTATTAGACTGACTTACCCCATATTTAATAAGATTCAGCCCTTAGCAACCAGTCTGCATAAAACTGCAATCTCGCTATTCAGTTAAGATGGCCAGCACTGGCCTCCCCCTGAGGCTAATCCTGCCTGCCCTCACTAGCCAGTAACAATAGCCCCCCAAAAGTGTCAGTAACCAGAGCCCTCCCCCTAAAGGGTTAATCTCCTGCAGCACAAAGGGGTCCTCTTACCACATGTTGCTTTCATTTATACACTGAGCAGATGGCAGATCTCCCTTCCCTGGTCTGCGCTGCTTCAACTCTGCATTCTCCAGCTCTGCTGAGTGAGGGAGCGTCTGCCAAGCGCAGGGACAGGGAGAAGTGCACACAGCCCAGGCACTGTTATCAGCTGCTGGGGAGGACCTGGCTTTAATCATTTACACAAAGTCCCTGCGTCCTTCAACACATAGACGGACCCTGCATAGCAACCTGATTTTAAGCAGAGGTAAAAGTAGGCAGTATAGCGAACAAAAATGTGGAATTAAGGGGTCATTGAATACACAGTGAAAAGTTAAAATAGGGCCACCGAGGAGATATTAATCACCACAATCCAATACTCCAAAAAATATATATATGACAGTTATACTTTAAGATAGTCGTAGTTATCTCTCCCCCACATTAGATGGTGAGCAGTGACGCTGACATTTTTGGGTTTAAACAATATTCATCTAATGTGTATGGCTACTTCAAACCTCAGTATTATTAAATAACCTCATAATGTTCAATAATGTTTATAGTCATACTGTCTCACAAAAATCTATACTGTACCACTGAAATCAGTATAGCTGAAAAAGATTGAACCTGGTCAGTATAAATAAATCATTGCCAAAGTAAATTAGGTAAAGCATTGAAGTGAAAATGATTGGTTTGCAAACCCATTTTAAGTACTCTTTTAGGGCATTCAGGCTTAATGGAGGGGAGTTCCTTATTCTGAACTTCCATCAATTAGATATAGTTGAGAACCCCAAAAATATTTTCATTACCTGGAGTGTCATTTATTTCAGTAGAAACCAAGTAATGCTTGATCTCTACTATGGCAATGCTGCAGGGAAACTGAGCACTTACTGCCAGGTCACAGATGAATGCTGGATGTTCTTAGCAAGACACCCTGTAATCAGCTTGTCTTCAAGTTATCCTTCTAAAAAAACAGGATTGTCAAGTGCAGCACACCAGGGCCCTTTCACACCTGCGTCATAGTCTTCCGGCATAGAGTTCCGTCGTCGGGGCTCTATGCCGGAAGAATACTGATCAGGATTTTCCTAATGCATTCTGAATGGACAGTCCGTCCTTCAGGATGCATCAGGATGTCTTCAGTTCCGGAACGGAACGTTTTTTGGCCGCAGCAAATAGCGCAGCATGCTGCGCTTTTTGCTCCGGCCAAAAATCCGGAACACTTGCCGCAAGGCCGGATCCGGAATGAATGCCCATTGAAAGGCATTGATCCGGATCCGGCCTTAAGCTAAACGTCGTTTCGGCGCATTGCCGGATCCGACGTTTAGCTTTTTCTCAATGGTTACTATGGCTGCCGGGACGCTAAAGTCCTGGCAGCCATGGTAAACTGTAGTGGGGAGCGGGGAGCAGCATACTTACCATCCGTGCGGCTCCCGGGGCGCTCCAGAGTGACGTCAGGGCGCCCCAGGCGCATGGATGACGTGATCGCATGGATCACATGATCCATGCGCATGGGGCGCTCTGACGTCATTCTGGAGCGCCCCGGGAGCCGCACGGACTGTAAGTATACCGCTCCCCTGCTCCCCGCTCCTACTATGGCAACCAGGACTTTAATAGCGTCCTGGGTGCCATAGTAACACTGAAAGCATTTTGAAGACGGATCCGTCTTCAAATGCTTTCAGTACACTTGCGTTTTTCCGGATCCGGCGTGTAATTCCGGCAAGTGGAGTACACGCCGGATCCGGGCAACGCAAGTGTGAAAGAGGCCTTAGAGAGGTTGTCCTATGGGTAGATTTCTTACAATAGGCTCAGAATGGGTTAAAAAAGAAGCAACGTATTGCTCATCTCCCGTAAACGCATTCTAAGCCTTTTGTAAAACAAAAAATGTCCCTACTGGATAACTCTTTTAAGGACATTAGTAGAAATATATTAAAGGCATTTTCCAGGCTCCTGATATTGATTAACTATCCTCAGGATAGGTAATTAATAGCCGATCAGTGAGAGTCCGTCCCTGCACTCCTACCGTTCAGCTGTTACCTGCAGCCTCTAGCACCAGAACTAGCTCTTGAACGGAACAAGAAGCACAGCTCCGTTCAAAGTGTAGTGGCCGGGCTGTGGTACTGCAGCTCATTCACTTCATTGAGAGCTGAGCTGCAGTAACCCAGAACGGCCACTACAGTTTGAACAGAGCTGTGCTTCTTGTTCCATTCAAGAGCTAGTTCTGGTGCCGGAGGCTGCAGGGAACAGCTGATTGGTAGGAGTGTGAGGACCCTCATCAATTGGATATTAATTACTTATCCTTAAGGATCTAGGACATTTATGACACATCCTGTTGGTATACCATAAATTTCCCAGAAAAGACAACCCATTTCGACAGCGAGCAGGTAAACAATGAAGGGAAGGCTGCGCTGAGACGGTGCGTGGCCTTCTCTTTAACCAGCTGATCAGTTGATCCTGAGGATAGGTCATCAATAAAAATATCTCAGAAAACCCCTTTAAATAAATAACTCACTCAAATTCACATGTTACTACTACATTAATTCTCCATTCAAATTTATTAGTTGTAGATTTAACCCCTTTTATGGCGTCCCAGTCTAAACACTGCACGGGTCTCCCATGCAGCAGGGAGCAGGTGCTCAGCTCTCACATGAGAGCTGCCCTCCTGCTTGAATGGCTCTGACCAGAATGAGTGCCGATCTGGGCCATTGAACCCCTTATATGCCGTGGGCAATGTATTTTAGAAGCGATCAAAATATTGCCTATAATATTCCCCTGGTGGGACTATTAAATGGTTAAAAAAAGTTTAAAAAAAAATGCCAACAAAAGTACGCTTTTTTTCATTGAAAAAACACTTTTCAATAGAAAAAAATAAAAAAATTAAATCCCCACATATTTGGTATCACCACATCTGTAACAACCTGTAATACACAAGTATCATGTAAATAATCCCGTATGGTGAACGTCGTGAAAAAAAAAGCCAAAAATAGCTTTTTGCTTAGTTGCCACACAAAAACTAAATAAAAAGCAATCAAAAAAGTGTTGTGTACCCTAAAATGATACCAATGTTCTGCAAAAATCAAGCCCTCACACAGCTCTGTAGAAAGAAAAATAAAAAAGTTATGGGTCTTAGGATGCAGCATTGCAAAAACATTTTCTTTAAAAAAAAAGTTTTTAATGTACATAGGAAGTAGTGAAACATAATTTTTTTTTGTTTGGAATCGCTTTAATTGTACTGACCTAAAGAATACAGTTATCATGTTATTTATGCAAAAAAATTAATACTGCAAAATTTATAATGTAAAAACTTCTATCCTCCTACCAAAAAGAGTTAATAAAAGTTAGGCTTCTTGCACACAACCGTATGTATTTTGCGGTCCGCAAAAAATACGGATGACGTCCATGTGCATTCCATATTTTGCGGAACGGAACAGCTGGCACCTAATAGAACACTCCTATACTTGTCCGTAATGCGGACAATAATATGACATGTTCTATTTTTGTTTCGGGAAGGAAATATGGACATACGGAAACGGAATGCACACGGAGTACAGGTTTTTTTGCGGACCCGTTGAAATGAATGGTTCCGTATACGGAAAAAAACGGAACGGACACAGAAAGAAAATACGTTTGTGTGCAAGGGGCCTTAATCAGTAAGTTATGTGTACCCCACAAAGTCACCATTACAGACTATAACTTGTACTGCCAAAAACAAGCGCCCATAAGGCTACATAGAAGGAAAAAGTTATAGCTCTTGGAAGGTGAAGATGAACAAATGCAAAAAAATCACTTGGTCAGTAAGGCCCAAAACAGGCTGGTCACCAAGGGGTTAGAAAATGTATTTTCCACATGTGATGCTGGCTGTCCATGTCTGCAGGCATCTCCTCTTTCCCAAGCAGGCACGGATAGTGGAGTAGTCCTCAATCAAATCATATTGTTAGTGGCATAAACATTAATCGCACCACAGGACCACAGTGGTGCAAAAACGTAGATATCCCAACTCAGCTTGAATTCAGACTCAGAGTAAAAAACGCACCAAAAACCAAATTCTTTATGTTTCTTTATCAAAAATACTTCACATTATAGTGCATCCGAAAATGACTCATGATCAAAAGCACATACTTATCAGAAAAGTCCATTCCTAGCAATAAAGTCCTGTGTGCATAGGGTCCATCTGAGGTTCAGCACCTGTGGTGCCTAGCAAGCATGTAGCTACGTTTCGGGGGTCCGCCCCCTTTGTAAAGTGGCTAGTGGAGTACTCACCCTCTCTGCTGCTTCTTGCTGCAGGGGATCACGGCCTTCCCAGCCTGCTTCCTGGTGCTTGCTCCGTTAGGACTGTTCCCAGACCTTAAGGCTGGGTTCAGACCTGAGCGTTTTACAGCGGGTTCCTACGCGCTGTAAAACGCTCAACAAGGAGAAACCAATGCTTCCCTATGGGAATGGTTCTCACCTGGGCGTTTTACAGCGCGTACGATCGTGCTGTAAAACGCCCGACGCCCCAAGAAGTACATGAGCTTCTTTGGGGCGTCTTGTCGCGCGTTCCCGTACATAGACTTCTGGGAACGTGCGACAATGGGCATTCGCTTGTCTCTGTATGCGCAATTGCAAACGCCCGTACAATCGCGCATACAGAGCGCTCCATCGCAAACGCTCAGGTGTGAACGCTCAGGTGTGGGTCCAGCCACTGCC
The DNA here is from genome assembly GCF_014858855.1 of Bufo gargarizans. NCBI lineage: Eukaryota > Metazoa > Chordata > Amphibia > Anura > Bufonidae > Bufo > Bufo gargarizans. The sequence continues at coordinate 501,178,009 of NC_058080.1, read as the reverse complement.
AGCGTTCCCTAGGTGTCTGGTGTCTCTTAATCTGCCACGCCGACTACTCCTAGAGGTAGTGGCTTGGTGGCCTGCACAGCAAAGTTCAGACCCCCCTGGTCTATCCCCCCAGGAGCAACCCCAAGCCAAATCCGTTCGGTGGCACAGTGGGTGCACACCCCTGTGTTACACCACACCTATGGAATCCTTTATATGGCAACAATGCTATGCCATTACAGTTGAAATTTGTTTTGTGATTGATGATGCCGCTGATTGATTCAATCCTAAATTGGGAGCTCCAGTGTACACTCTAGGTGAGTTGGGAATTGGACCAGATTTTTAGGCCTATAAATTATGGGGGTCATTTATTAAGACCGATGTTTTAGACGCCAGTCTTAATAAAGCCCTGCACTGACGAACCCTATAATAGTCAAAGAGGTCCATCAGATGCTACTTAGTTCAAGCGCTTACATTATTTTTTTTTATTGTTCCTCTCCTATAAAGGAACAGAACAAATAAAATACTGTAATTCACAAATGAACTGAGCCTTAGGCCTCTTTCACACTACCATATGGCTATTTCAGTGTTTTGCGGTCCATTTTTCACAGATCCGTTGTTCCGTTTTTTTGTTTCCGTTCTGGTTCTGTTTTTCCGTTCCGTTTTTCCGTATGGCATATACAGTATACAGTAATTACATAGAACAGATTGGGCTGGGCATAACATTTTCAATAGATGGTTCCGCAAAAAATGGAACGGATATGGAAGACATACGGATGCATTTTTCCGTATGCATTCCGTTTTTTTGCGGACCCATATATATAGGCCAAATATAGGACATGTTCTATCTTTGCACGGAACGGAGATACGGAAACGCGGAAATGGAATGCATACAGAGTACATTCCGGTTTTTTTGCGGACCCTTTGAAATGAATGGTTCCGTATACGGAACACAAAAAACGGCCCGCAAAACGGAAAAAAAAAACGGTAGTGTGAAAGAGGCCTTAAAGAGGACCTCTAACCTCTCCTGACATGTCTGTTTTAATACCCACATGCATTCACCAAGTAAAAACAATTCAGGAGAATCTATTCTTATGACTCTGTGTTGTGCCATTCCTTTATTATTCCTGCAAGAAGTTATGAATTGCTTGTAGTTTGTAATGACGGTCCAGATGGGTGTTACCAGTTGGCACAGCGTCCCTGCATATTCTAATGAACTGGATGTCTGGTGTAAGACTGTGCAGGGACATTCCCACAACTGGAAACACCCATCTGGACCGTCAATCCAGACTGCTGGCAATTCATTCAAAGCTTCTAGTAGGAACAATAGAAGAATGGCGCAACATAACGTCATAAGAATAGATGCTATAGAATTACATGGGGAATGCAAGTAGTTACTACAACAGAGATGTCAGAAGAGGTGACAGGTCCTCTTTAAAGGGGTTGTCTCATCATAGACAATGGGGGCATATCGCTAGGATATACCCCCATTGTCTTATAGGCTGGGACCCGCACCTATATAGAGAGTGAAGTAGGGCACACTGCACATGCGCAGCCGACCTCCATTAATTTTATTTCCATCGAGCCTATAGAAATGAATAGGAGCGGTGGCCGGTCATGTGTGACACGCTCCCATTCACTTCTATGGGGAGCCGGCTTGGTGGTGGCCGACTGGAATCCTCCAGCCACCACGTTGCGGGGCTCCTTTCCCGATATAGGTGCAGTTGTCACCTCTATAAGACAATGGAGGTATATCCTAGCGATATGCCCCCATTGTCTATGATGAGACAACCCCTTTAAGTCTTTTACACCTGTATATTAAGAATTCCTTTAAGTTTTAGTGTAATTGCTCTTTAAAGGATTAGCTTCATTTTAATATAAGTATGTTTTGTCTGAACAGCCACGCCATATTTGTTACCTTGGTGATGAGCTTACAACCACTTTTAAGACTAGGTCTCATTATTGAGAGATTAGGTCCTACTTCACAGCCTGCTATTTAAACAAAGTGATTGGCGGCCTGTGCTATCAGGGACACCGATTTCACATCTAATGGCCTATGTTTAAAATCTGGCTTTTAGCTTATCTCTTCTAGCAGAAAAGCAAATATTCCTCTCACAGCCCACCCAAATACATTTCTGTTGAAAAGGAATCAGGCTCCACTCCACTGTAGTCGGGAAAATCAGGAAAGATAGTATTTTTTATTATTATTATTATTTAAAAGTGCCATTCATTCCATGGCGCTATATATCCAGACGGGTTACACAAATATAAAAATACAATAAACAAGAAACTATTAACAGACTGGTACAGAGGGCTAGAGGACCCTGCCCGCAAGAGCTTACAATCTATAAGGGAAGGAGAGGACATAGTATTTATTTACTGCCCATTCTGACTTGAAGAAATGACGGTGACTTTCGTGACTCTTCCAGTAATTATTCAGATACCTTCTATGGATCCAAGTATACTTATGATCTATTTAAACATAGGGTTGTATGCAATCATCAATGCCATGGAAATAAGGCGTTTCTGGGTCCGCTTGTGAGATCCGTTTCAGGGCTCTCACAAGCGGCCCAAAACGGATCAGTTCAGCCCCAATGCATTCTGAATGGATAAGGATCCGTTCAGAATACATCAGTTTGGCTCCGTTTGGTCTCCGTTCCACTTTTCAGGTGGACACCAAAACGCTGCTTGCAGCGTTTTTGTGTCCGCCTGATTAGGCGGAGCCAAACGGATCCGTCCTGACTTGCAATGTAAGTCAATCTGTACGGATCCGTTTTCACAGACACAATATGGTGCAACTGAATACGGATCCGTCCCCCCATTGACTTTCAATGTAAGTCAAGACGGATCCGTTTTGACTTAGACTTTTTTTTAAATGAATAATGCAAACGGATCCGTAATGAATGGATACAAGCGTTTGCATTATTGGTGCGGATCCGCACCGAACACAGGTGTGAAAGTAGCCTAAAATGTTAGTATTTACCACAGTATTTTATTGATTTTTCTCAGCCCATTTCTGCCGCCGCACTCCTTTCCTTAATAGCCTACAATGAGACCTAATGGGATCACACCTCCATCATGAAACAAAACCTAAAAAAATTGGTGTGCATACTCAACAAATTAGCACATGAGTCCAACAACGTAGCAAAATGTAATTTATTAGATATCACTTAACCGCTTTAAGTCCGCCCATAGGATATAAACGTCCTATGGGTGGACCTCTATTTCTGAAAGCACGTTTTAAAACGTCCTTTCAGAAATAGCAGCTGCACGCTAATCGTGCAGCTGCTGATCGGGTTGCCCGCTGTCAGTGACAGCAGGGCAACCCAGAGACAAGGCAGGGACAGTTCCCAGGTGTCCCTGCCTTCTAGATCGCTGCAGACACAGCGCTCACCGAGCGCTGTGTATGCAGAGCAGGAAGCGCTATGCGCTTCCTGTTCCGGCCCGGCGGTCATGTGACCGCCGGGACCGGAGCGTGCAGGAGCTGTGTGAGGTCTCTCACAGACCTCGATCAGCCCTGCTCTGAGGCTATACAGCGCCGAATCACGCTGTACAGCCTCTCTGGTGGGTGTATTTCCACTGTAACTGGGGCTACTATGTCAGCCCCAGTTACAGGAGAAATCAACAGTGAAAAAAAAAAGAAAAAGTGAAGCAAATGTCCCCCAGAGGTCTTGTATGACCTTATGGGGGACGAAAAGTGTAAAAAAAAAAAAAAAAAAAAAGTTGAAAAAAATAAAATAAAAAAAGTTTCACATGTAAAAAAAAAAAAGGTCCCCAAGTAAGGAATAAAAAAAAATTGAAAAAATAAAATAAAATAGACATATTTGGTATTGCCACGTCTGTAAAAACCAGCTCTATAAAAATATCACATGAGCTAACCCCTCGGGTGAACACCGTAAAAAAAAAAAAAAAAAAAAAAAAACTGTCAAAACAAGCAATTTTTGTCACCTTGCACCTTGCACAAAAGGTGCAACACCAAGTGATCAAAAATGCGTATGTCCCACAAAATGGTACCAATAAAACTGTCACCTCATCCCGCAAAAAATGAGCCCCTACATAAGAAAATCTCTCAAAAAATAAAAAAAACTATAGCTCTTAGAACATGGAGACACTAAAACATCATTTTTTGGTTTCAAAAATGCTATTATTGTGTTAAAGTGAAACAAATAAAAAAAAGTATACATATTAGGTATTGCCGCGTCCGTAAAAACCAGCTCTATAAAAATATCACATGAGTTAACCCCTCAGATGAACACCGTAAAAAAATAAAAATAAAAACTGTGTCAAAACAAGCAATTTTTGTCACCTTGCATCACAAAAGGTGCAACACCAAGTGATCAAAAACGCGTATGTCCCACAAAATGGTACCAATAAAACAGTCACCTCATCCCGCAAAAAATGAGCCCCAACATAAGAAAATCTCTCAAAAAATAAAAAAACTATAGCTATCAGAACATGGACACATTAAAACATAATTTTTTTGTTTCAAAAATGCTATTATTGTGTAAAACTTTAATAAATGAGAAAAAGTATACATATTAGGTATCGCCATGTCCGTAACAATCTGCTCTATAAAAATGTCACTTGACTGAACCCCTCAGGTGAACGCTGTAAAAATAAATAAATAGAAACTGTGCTAAAACAACCAATTTTTTGGTCACCTTGCCCCATAAAGTGTTATAATGAATGATCAAAAAATCATATGTACCCAAAAATAGTACTAATAAAACTGGCACCTTATCCCCTAATTTCCAAAATGGGGTCACTTCTTGGGAGTTTCTACTGTAAGGGTGCATCAGGGGGCTTCAAATGGGACATGGCATCTAAAAACCATGTGGAGTTCCTTTTCTTCTGCGCCCTGCCGTGTGCCCATACAGCAGTTTACGACCACATGTGGGGTGTTTCTGTAAACCGCAGAATCTGGGTAATAAATATTGAGTTTTGTTTGGCTGTTAACCATCGATGTGTTAAAGAAAAAATTGGATTAAAATGGAAAATCTGCCCAAAAAGTGAAATTAAAAAATTTGATCTCCATTTTCCTTTAATTCTTGTGGAACGCATAAAGGGTTAACAAAGTTAGTAAAATCAGTTTTGAGTAACTTGAGGGGTGTAGTTTCTACAATGGGGTTATTTATGGGGGTATCCACTATGTAGGCCCCACAAAGTGACTTCAGACCTGAACTGGTCCTTATAAAGTGGGTTTTGGCAATTTTCTTAAAAATTTGAAGAATTTCTTCTAAACTTCTAAGCCTTCTAACGTCCTAAAAAAATAAGATGACATTTCCAAAATGATGCCAACATAAAGTAGACATATGGGGAATGTTAAATAATAAATATTTTATGAGGTATCACTTTCTGTTTTAAAAGCAGAGAAATTGAAGTTTAGAAAATTGCAAATTTTTAACATTTTTGGGTAAATTTGGGATGTTGTCATAAATAAAGGTGAAATATTTTGACTCAAATTTATGACGATCATGAAGTACAATGTGTCACGAGAAAACAGTCTCTGAATGACTTGGATAAATAAAGGCGTTCCAAAGTTATTACCACATGAAGTGAGATATGTCAGTTTTGCAAAATTAGGCCTGGTCAGGAAGGGGGCAAATGGCCCAGATGGGAAGTGGTTAAAAAATACATATAGCAAGGGGAGTAAACATGAACCAGTGTGGTAGCAAGAATATGAGGAGAGCACATGGGAAGGGGATAGTAATAATCATATACAAGGGCAGAGAGTCATATGTGGTAATACTGAATGGAGGCTGCAACGTGCCTGGTCCACTGCACACCACCGGCAGGTGAGGTGACACTGGGAAGGGGATCACTATCCTGTTTGATTAACTTTGTAACTTGTTGACTGTGATTGTATTTCCATTCTGTAAACCCTGTGCAGTACTGCTGTTAGGTCCCTTTCACACGAGCGGGTTTTCCGCGCGGGTGCAATGCGTGACGTGAACGCATAGCACCCGCACTGAATCCTGACCCATTCATATCAATGGGTCTGTGTACATGAGCGTTGTTTTTCACGCATCAGTTCTGCGTTGCGTGAAAATCGCAGCATGTTCTATATTCTGCGTTTTTCACGCAGCCCTGGCCCCATTGAAGTGAATGGGGCTGTGTGAAAAACGCATTGCATCCGCAAGCAAGTGCGGGTGCGATGCGTTTTTCACTGATGGTTGCTAAGAGATGTTGTTTGTAAACATTCCGTTTTTTATCACGCACGTGAAAAACGCATCAAAACGCATTGCACCCGTGCGGAAAAAACTGAACAACTAAACGCAACCGCAGACAAAACTGACTGAACTTGCTTGCAAAATAGTGCGAGTTTCACTGAACGCACTCTGAACGCATCCGGCCCCAATCCGCAACGCCCGTGTGAAACCAGCCTTACACTTGCAGAATGTGTGCTTGCTTGATCCCTGCACATTTTCCTCATGCCGGTGGTGTGCAGTGGACCAGGCACGTTGCAGCCTCCATTCAGTATTACCACATATGACTCTCTGCCCTTGTATATGATTATTACTATCCCCTTCCCATGTGCTCTCCTCATATTCTTGCTACCACACTGGTTCATGTTTACTCCCCTTGCTATATGTATTTTTTAAGTGATATCTAATAAATTACATTTTGCTACGTTGTTGGACTCATGTGCTAATTTGTTGAGTATGCACACCAATTTTTTTAGGTTTTGTTTCATGATGGAGGTGTGATCCCATTAGGTCTCATTGTAGGCTATTAAGGAAAGGAGTGCGGCGGCAGAAATGGCAGAAGTGTGCACACCAATTTTTTTAGGTTTTGCCACACTCCTTTCCTTGTAGTAATCCTTGTTGTGCTGATTTAATTAAAGGGATTCTGTCACCAAGTTTTGGCCTATAGAGATGCGGACATGCACGGCCAGATCGCCGCTAGCATGTCCGCAATATACCCGTCCTATAGGGCTGTGTCCTATTATTTTCTTTAAAAAAGAATTTTAGAGATATGTAAATTAGTCTTGTAAGGTGCCCAAGGGTCTGTACGAACCTTCCTGGTGCCCAGCCGTGCCCGCCTGTGAAGGAGCCCAGCACCGCCTATGTCCTCCGAATCTCCTCCTTTAATCACCGATAGAGTCGTAATCGAGCTCGCGCATGACCAGTGTCGGTGTAATGTTCCTTCCCTGTGCTGGCATAAGCCTCAGGGAAGGAACTGCGCATCGCGAGATTACGGCAATCTATCATTGATGAAAGGAGGAGATTCGGAGGACATAGGCGGTGCTGGGCTCCTTCACAGGCGGGCACGGCTGGGCTCCAGGAAGGTTCGTACAGACCCTTGGGCACCTTACAAGACTAATTTACAGATCTCTAAAATCCTTTTTTAAATAAAATAAAAGCACACAGCCCTATAGGACGGGTATATTGGGGACATGCTAGCGGCGATCTAGCCGTGCATATCCGCAGCTCTATTGCCCAAAACTTGGTGACAGAATCCCTTTAAGTCTGTATACATAGGGCAAGCTTTGCAGCATCTGAGTAGATTTGGTACACACACATAAAGTTCATTATTGTTAAAGCCTTCAGTTTATAGCGCTGAAAATAATGTAAAAAGATTGACACAAACCTCTTTTGTTCCACACTGATATGTTTAAATCACTGACAGTCTGTAGCATGCAATCAAATGTCTTATCTCTTACAGATGACCGCAGACAGTAATGATGGCCAGGCACAGCCTGATTTTACAGCTTGATGATTTACAGCCTGAAAAATCGGAAACACTCACTATGGCATTATGGGATTTTCCAGCACACTAGAAAGGTTTCATGTGATGAGGAACGAAGGAGGGCGTGCTGCACTCAGTTCTGCTTGGTGGGGCATATACCTCTCTATGGCCACATTTCAGCTGGCTGTGAGCGTGCAGTCGCTGCCAGTCAAGCGTTGTTGTCACCCACAGTCTTCCCTGTATAGGCACTATATTGTCAATAAACTTTGCCTAAATCAACAATATAAGCGGATATAAGAAACCCCACAATTCATCTCATTAGAGAAAATGCCTTGTTCTCCACTTATTTGACACTTTCTTCTACCCATGCTTTAAGCATATCAGTCACCTCCAATTTACTGCTCAAATGCGTCTTGAGAGATGACCGAGGGGCCGCGTTATGCTGCTGATATGAAGGGAGGGGGGCAGCTGCAGATTGAGAGAGGGACACAGAGAAACAAAGAAGCTATACCTCCCTGCAGTGTCCCAGGGGGTCAGTAGTGTGTGCTGGGCTTTGTAGTGCAGATTGACCACTAACCTGGGATCCACTGTCGTCTTCAATTGGGGCAAATACTGGAACAGGCAGGTATTTAACAGTTCGTGACGCCAGTGTCAATTAAACGGTGACACGCCGTGTAAAGTATGGTGGACGCATGAAGCAAGCACAGGATAGCCAACAAAAACTGGAACTTTTACTGAATATCAGTCAGGATAATACATGGACACAGGTACAGCACAGTTCCATGAAAGACGGTTGGTTTCTTATAACAATACAGGTGGTTCTTGGGAGTTACAGAATGGCCGGTCTTAGCAAGGCATTATACAGAGTGTTGATTACAGGAGATGCAGTACAGGCGGATTGCTCAATATTCCTGACTGGTCCTGCTACATGTGACTTTCTCTCCAAGGTCTAATGCCCTTTATCTGGCGTACCCTTGAATCTGTCCTTATCTAGTACCTCCTCTGTTGTCTTGAGTACCTCTTGCTTTCTCTGATCGGCCTCTGTGGTATTCTGTGTCTTCAGGCTGATTAGTTATGCCCTTCTGACTTCTATGCATGGACTCAGGAGGAAAACCTCTCTGCACTGAGTCTGGAAACTTCTCCCTTCTGAGCTAGGCCCTAGCCTATTTATACTGAACTGGGGGCTCCCTCTGCTGGCTGTGACAAGAATTACCGGTAACCGGCCTGACTGGCTTAAAGGGAACTACACACTCAAATCTAGCAGTGTCGGGTAGCCTACCCGTATGCTGCACACCCCCAGACTTTAACGTGAGTAAGGCCTCGTACTCACACACATGCCTGAACCAACATAAGCTGCTGCATAATTTAAACATTGCATTATAAATATAATAAACAACTATTTCACATAAAAATATAACATTTGCAATAACTGACGCAAGAAAAAGGGGCGTCTTCTTTCTTCTTAGGCACGGCCGCTGACCTGGCACAGCGGACTTAAGGTGAACCAGGTTAGTCTATTTTTCTTGACTGAGGTATAATAAGGAACTACACAGGGTTTCCCCGTGGGTGTAGAACAGGCAAGGGCTCACGTGGAGGAGTCCATTCTTGCGCACACACGTCAAGCAGGCTATTTCTAGTAACAACTGTTCGGGAGGAGACACCACCAGCATAGTCAAAGTCTCTTAAATGGACTGGCGGACGTCCCCTGGTCATCCGGGTGGACCTTCTCAACACAGGGGTTTCCTCTTCCCTTAGCACCGAGGTAGAAGAGGGAGTAGCAACAGGAGGATCTCCATCCGTGAGACCTTGGTCAGGAACAACGGGAACAACAGGAACAACAGGAACAACAGGATCCACTGGAGGGGGAACTGGATCCGGGGCATCTTGAACCGGCTCTTCTGGAAGTAAAGGTACAGTAGGTGCCGGAGCGGGCACCAACAAGTTCAACCATGGTGTCAGAAGCCAATGCATGGGATCGGCGTCATACCTTAGATTTCGGACAGCCTGCATAGGATCCTCGGGCTGTATCGATGACTCTGACACAGGGGGTTCAGATATAGCACTCTCGGCACTGGGTCCTGGTGTCAGGCAGAGCTTTAACCGGTTTCGGTGTACAATTTGGGATCCCCTGCCCTCCCGGGTGATCTCATAAGTGTGAGTTCCAACATTTGGGATTGCAGTGACAACATAAGGACTTTGCTCCCATTTACTGTCCAGTTTACTGGTACGGCGGTTATTTTTTAACCATACCACAGCCCCTATTGTCAAGGGTTCTGCATGGGCTGCTTGGTCATAGTCTCTCTGCTGCCGGTCTCTAGCATAGTCCATACGTTCCTGGACAATAGCTTGGGCTGTATTCAATCGCCTTTGGTGTTCAGCAACCCAGTCGGTATTAGGGAATGGGTTGATGCAATCAGGTACGAGTACATCTAAGGAGTGGTCAGCAGGCAATAATCCTTGGCGCCCAAACATCAAATAAAAGGGGGTATACCCGGTGGAACAGTGTATGGTATGATTGTATGTGAACATGAGTTGTGGCAACAGATTAGGCCAATCTCCCCGGGTTTCAGGAGGCACGGTCCTCAGCATCTCTATCAAGGTCTGATTCATTTTTTCACATAATCCATTACCTTGCGGATGGTAGGCCGTCGTCCGGATCTTCTTACAGTTGTGCAGGCGGCACAGTTCATGGAACAGATGGGACTCAAAAGCAGGACCTTGATCGGTGAGGATCTTTTCTGGACAACCGTAGGGCAGGAGGAAGTGTTTCCAGAACAGTTCGGCTGTAGTCTTGGCCGTCTGGTCTCTCACAGGCACCGCTACAACAAACTTAGTGAAATGGTCAATAATAGTCATAGCGTACACATACCCTGAGCGACTAGGCTCCAGTTTCACATGGTCGATGGCGACAAGTTCAAGAGGACGAGTACTTACAATGGGTCTCAGTGGTGCCCTCTGATCATGGTGTTCACCTCGTTTCAAGGCACAGGCTACGCACTCCCGACACCACTTCTCCATGTCTTCTCTCATGCCCACCCAGTAAAACCGCTGGCGGATATTTGCCTCAGTCTTTTGGACCCCAAAGTGACCGGATTGATTGTGGTACATCTCCAACACCATACCTGCATCTCGTCGGGGTATGAGAATTTGATGCACTCTTTCGTTGGACACTGGGTCTAGGCTTCTCCGTAGCAACAGGCCCTTTTGTATGAAGAGTTGATTGCGTTGTCTCCACAGTTTGATGAGCTCAGGATCTGTACTCTTACGCCGAATCCTCTCAGGGGTTCTGCCACTGGTAATGAAGTCCAACAATTCACCCATCACTCTACTTTCAGACTGTAGTTTCACCCACCTTTCTTCTTTGAGTTCCGGCCTACTGGAGGGTGAAGGAACTGCAGCTCTGTTACTGGTAGCCCGAGCCTGATCCTGTTGAGCAAATTTATGGTAGAAGGCCGGCATTTCTACATCTTCCCAAGCATCTCGCACATCATCAGGAGCTGTCTCTGTGGGGAGTCTGGATAAAGCATCAGCATTGTCGTTAGTACGTCCAGCGCGATATTTTACAGAGAAATCATAGTTGGCGAGACGAGAGGCCCATCTTTGCTCCAGAGCCCCCAATTTAGCTGTATTTAGATGTGCCAGAGGGTTATTATCAGTGAATGCAATGAATGGGGTAGCGGCTAGATAATCTTTGAATTTTTCCGTCACTGCCCACACTAATGCCAGGAATTCTAGTTTGAAGGAACTATAATTCTGGTCATTTTTCTCAGCTCCTTTCAGGGAGCGGCTTGCATAAGCTATCACTCTTTCTTTTCCCTCTTGAATCTGGGCTAACACAGCCCCCAGGCCTCGCTTGCTAGCATCAGTATACAGATGGAAGGGCTTGCTGTAGTCGGGATAACCTAACACGGGAGGCTCGGTCAGTTTCTTTTTTAACAACTGGAACGCTATCTCTCTCTCTTCATTCCACTCAATGAGCACGGGAGTTCTAGGACTTTTCTTGGGCTGCCCCCTCAAGAGTTCCTGGAGAGGATCGGCTATTTGAGCAAAATGGGGGATGAAACGTCTATAGTAGCCGGCAAAACCAAGGAAACCCCTCACCTCTTTGACGGTAGTGGGTACCGGCCAGTTACGGACAGCCGCTAACTTATCAGGGTCAGGTTGTACGCCCTCTCCGCTTACCACATGCCCCAGGTATTTTACCGCAGGTTTGAGCAAGTGGCATTTAGATGGCTTTACCTTCAGGCCATATTTGACAAGGATTTCAAAGACCTCTGCTAAGTGTTTCAGGTGGTCTTCATATGTTTTTGAGTACACAATGACGTCATCTAGATACAGCAGCACTGTTTCGAAGTTTTTGTGACCCAAACACCGCTCCATTAGTCTCTGGAAAGTTCCTGGGGCATTACATAACCCGAACGGCATACAATTAAATTCAAACAGGCCCATGGGAGTGGTGAAAGCAGTCTTTTCCCTATCTGCCGGGGCCATGGGTACTTGCCAGTAGCCACTGGTCAAGTCCAATGTGGAGAAATAGGCAGCGGAGCCCAGAGCAGTTAGTGACTCTTCAATGCGGGGCAGTGGGTACGCGTCTTTGTGGGTTATTTGGTTAATTTTTCTATAGTCCACGCAGAAACGGATACCACCATCCTTCTTCTTTACAAGGACCAGGGGTGCCGCCCACGGGCTACGACTGTCCCGGATTACATTAGAGTCTTTCATCTCTTGGATCATTTCTTTTACAGTCTGATAAGAAGTAGGCGGTAAGGGTCGGTATCTCTCCTTGATAGGAGGATGAGAGCCAGTAGGTATGGTGTGTTGTATGGCATTAACCTCTCCATAATCAGCAGCATGTTTACTGAAGGCCTGGTGGTGCTCTTTGACAAGCCGTAGTATCCCTTCTTGTTGATGTTGGGGGGTAGTCTCGTCCCCGACATGTAGCTCTTCCCACCAGGGTACTTGTGACTGGGGCACCGGCGGACATCCGCTGACTGCAGCTGGCGGCTTTTCTGTCACTGGAAGACGGATGATGTCTTGGAAGAACACCTGAGAAAGCTGGGCAACAGGGTAATGCTTAGTAAGCGCCACAGGATGATCACTCAGGTTAATCAGACGGACAGGTACTTTACCTTGGGAGACGTTCACCAGGCACTTGGCAGCTCTCACATAAGGGTAGTTCTCCATCTGGATTGGCTCCACCAGGGCTGGATAATCTTGGCCTTGGACTCCCAGGACAGCACGACACCATAAGAGAGTTTGGGAATTAGGAGGCAAAGTCACAGGCTTATTATCACGAATCTTGGCAGTACAAATTTCTCCTTTCCCGTTAGCAAACCTCTGCTGGGCACTTAACACAGTGATAGTCTTTTGAATCACCCTCTTGGACGCAGAGGAAGCGGTGGGCAGAGTCTGATGTAATACGGCAAGTATTTCAGCATAACAGTTTTTGAAGACATTGGTGCCTAGAATGACAGGATGTCCTCCTCTGTCGCCGGCCTGTACTACTATCACCCCCTGTTGAGGCAAGGTGACTTCTCCCACCTGCAGGGTGGGTTCCCAGTATCCATGGATCTTTACCGGTTTGCCATTGCTGGCGATAATCTCTACCCAGGATTCGGGCAGCTGGGTCAATTGATTGGTGTCCCAGAATCTTTCAAAGGCGGGCAGCTGAATAGTAGTGACCTGAGACCCAGTATCTAATAGGGCTTCAAAGGGGACCCCGTTAATCTCCACATTGATTTTAGGATGGGATCCTACATACCGTGGCATCCAATTTGGATCTTTTGGACCTAGTGTTCTACCTCCCGAGGGGTGGTCCTCAGCCTCAGGGGTTGCCCGTTTAACTGCCAGCAAGTGGATTCTGTGTGTCCCATCTTTTTGCAGTATGTACACACGGGCCGCTGGCGACCCCTATTGCGCCTCCCCGGATCCCTGGGGTGAGTCTCTTGGTATGGAGGTGGGAACGGCTTAGAGGGTGACAGGAACTCCTCTTCTGACATCATAGGTTTTTCCCATTCCTCCATTTTTCTGCACACTCTCTCTAGGCTTTTAGTGAGGTGATTTACTTGCTCTGTCAGCATGGCGATAGTATCGGTAGCTGTAGCTTGAACAGCTTGACCGGCCTCAGCTCGGTTAATGATAAGCGGTTTTGACCTGCAGGCTGATAACTCAGGTGGCGTGCTCAGCTCTGTAGATACTGCTGACCCCAGAATTTTTATAGCCAGCTCTTTAAAGTCCAGAAAGGTACTGTTAGGGTGTTGGGCGGACAGCATCTTTAATTGGGTCCTTATTTGCTCACTAGACACTCCGGTAATAAATTGTTCCCTCAGGGTCTGATCCTGGTTATCAGCTTCCTTGGGATCTATCTGGATTACAGCCCCCAAAGCCTCCTGAAGTGATAGGGCATAGTCACGGAGGGACTCACCGGACTTCTGTTTCTTGCCAAAGAAGTGCATCTTTATCTCTGAGGCAGTCCTCGTTTCAAAAGTGGCCCTGAGGCGGGTGAATATCTGCTCCAGAGTACTCCTTTCAGCAACAGGCCAGGATAATACCTCTCTGCGGGCAGCCCCCTCCAGTTGCGCTAGCAAGATTTCCATTTGCTGATCGGCATTTATGGGGTACAGTTTGAATAAGGCCAGCAACTTTTCTTTAAAGTCTCTTAGGGTATGGGCCTCTCCGTTATAGCGGGGAAACCATGGGGCCCCAAAATAGTAAGGCATGGTAAAGGGCATCATGCTGGGGGCTATAGGATGATTAGGAGCCGCAAGCTCTCCCGGGTCCGGCCGCTCGGCAACTCCCGGATCTGACATGTTAACTTATTACGAGGTGGCCGCTGGTGACTAAAGGGGCCGGAACAATCCCCTTCCCTCCGGATACAAGTTCTTACCGGTATCGCCGGGTTCGCGCAGGCCAAATCTCGTGAGACTCCGGACGTCCTGTGTACGCGGTGACGTTGCTGACGCAGGAAAAGCAGGGCCGCGGCGGTGCGATGATGAAGAGGGGCGGGATTCTCTGTGTCTTTGAAGGGATCCGCCCACGGAGGTCCTCAGCAGCGCGGGAAACTTTACTCCAGGCGGCCGGTGGCCATCTTGATCACGATTCCCTGACAGCAAGCAGGGTGTTGCAAAGTCCAATAAATCACAGTCCACAAATACGATTTTCCCTCTGGGGGTAGCGCAACACAGTACAGCGCCTCTGATTCCTCCCAGGCACAATTTTAATCCACCGGCTTGGAAATAAAGGGTTACAGTCTTTGCCATACGGTGGTGAAATAGTTAAAGCACACAGTTCACACTTCTCTGCACTGTAGAAGTATGCGGATCCTGTTCGTGACGCCAAAAAGAGCGATGCAGTGTCCCAGGGGGTCAGTAGTGTGTGCTGGGCTTTGTAGTGCAGATTGACCACTAACCTGGGATCCACTGTCGTCTTCAATTGGGGCAAATACTGGAACAGGCAGGTATTTAACAGTTCGTGACGCCAGTGTCAATTAAACGGTGACACGCCGTGTAAAGTATGGTGGACGCATGAAGCAAGCACAGGATAGCCAACAAAAACTGGAACTTTTACTGAATATCAGTCAGGATAATACATGGACACAGGTACAGCACAGTTCCATGAAAGACGGTTGGTTTCTTATAACAATACAGGTGGTTCTTGGGAGTTACAGAATGGCCGGTCCTTAGCAAGGCATTATACAGAGTGTTGATTACAGGAGATGCAGTACAGGCGGATTGCTCAATATTCCTGACTGGTCCTGCTACATGTGACTTTCTCTCCAAGGTCTAATGCCCTTTATCTGGCGTACCCTTGAATCTGTCCTTATCTAGTACCTCCTCTGTTGTCTTGAGTACCTCTTGCTTTCTCTGATCGGCCTCTGTGGTATTCTGTGTCTTCAGGCTGATTAGTTATGCCCTTCTGACTTCTATGCATGGACTCAGGAGGAAAACCTCTCTGCACTGAGTCTGGAAACTTCTCCCTTCTGAGCTAGGCCCTAGCCTATTTATACTGAACTGGGGGCTCCCTCTGCTGGCTGTGACAAGAATTACCGGTAACCGGCCTGACTGGCTTAAAGGGAACTACACACTCAAATCTAGCAGTGTCGGGTAGCCTACCCGTATGCTGCATCCCCACTTAGAAAAAAAAGCAAACGGGACAGTAGCAGATATTTTATATATTTTTTGCTTTAAGCCACTTCTCTGACCCCAACCAATTCCTATCCATATCCAGTTTGTAGCCCCACACAGTAATAGTGCCTCTCTGTGCCCACCACTCATTGAGGTTGCCCATAAACAGTAACACTGCTCCTTACTCTCTCTCAGACTATAATGATGGCCCCTTTCTGCCCCCAGACAGTATAATGCCCCGTTAGTGCCTCCTCCATCTGTATTGTACCCCCATGCAGAATGATGCCCCCTTAGTGTCCCCATGTAGCATGATGACCCCTTTGTGCCCCCCAAGCAGAATGATGCCTGTGGCGAAACCAACCTCGCCACTGGGTTTTGGAGAGGGCTGTTTAAAAGCCTCTTGCCTCAGGATTATGGCCCATAGTAACTTTAAAGGAGAAGACAGACCGGCCGCACAGCTTAAATCTGTCTGTAGAATTGTATTTTATGTTATTATGCGTTCGGTTAAATTGTATGTTATGTGAGGGCACCCAGATAGCTAATATTATTGTATTCATGTATTCTGAGTGCCAGTCACCTAATGATATGCACTCAGACTTGAGCTATCTGGGGATATGTTAAATGTCTGTGTTTGCTGTGGGGGTGTGCCATTGTGTGTTTGGGTGGTGATTCCTGTCCTGTTGTCTCCACATGTGTATTGGTGATCTCCCCTTTTTCCTGAGAGATAATTGGATTGTGTTCGGTCGTCTCCGGGACGGAGGGGAGGAAACCATGATGCATTGTGGGGATATGTTGTATCTGTCCTGTATCTGCAACAAACTGTAATAAAAACCAGGCTGGGTGTGCCAGCACATGAGAGCACTGCTTGACCCTCAACACGGAGCCTTGTCTCGTTATTGGGGGGATTCCCTGTATGCTGTTGGAGACTGATTGCCAGGAGTGTAAGCCGACTGAATGCTTTTCCTGTTCGCCTGCTGACAGCTACTCGCGAGGTTCCAGTTTGGAGTGTTATTTTGTATCCAGTTCGGGAGGTTGGTGTTCTGCAGTAGCTGTGCCTGTCTCTCGGAAAGGGGCATATCGCCTAAACGGATTTTAACCCCTTGTCTGCTGAAACCGTGCCGTTACATTGGTGGCAAGCAGCGGGATCGTTCCTACAGCCAGAAGGACAGCTACAGGAGACACCATTTCTGTGGATTCTACAATTTAAGGGCAACGCATGTCCCAGTACAGCGACCCTAAAAGCACCAGGATGGAACCAGCAGTGTTATACGAGGAGGAGGACCTGGATGGCCGGGATGCATTAAGGAAAGGCATCTGGTACCAGGCCCTGGATAATCTACAATACCAGCGGGGTGAGAGTCTCCCCAGTGAAGAGCAGCGGTTGCAGAAGCAAGTGGCCCTGCGGATGCCCTTCCTGGGAGAGCAGCCCCTGGAGGAATGGGTGAAGGAACTAGAGCACCGGGTATGGCAGGAGCTATGGCTGGAGGATGCCTACCAGGCGCTTTGGTGGTATATGGCACAGTATATACCCTGGACAGCCGAACATGACAAGCCAGAGGGAGAGGAGTTTGATGGTCCTGGCTTGTTATGGGAGTCCTTTGCAGAGCCTGACTTCGGGAGCCCTGCACAGTCCAGACTTCAGGACATTTTTTATGAGAGGGAGGCTAGGCATGAGTGGGATGACCCCCATGAAGTAGAGCAAGACCTGGCTCACCTAGCAACCCTGGAGTGGGAACTGGAGCAGGACTACCGAGATCTCTTCCACTCCATTGAGAAGGCTCAGCAGGACGGTAAGGTGACAGACCCAGATCCAGACCCATTCCGCTGGGCAGATATTGTAGAGTGTTACTGGGAAGGACCCCAGGTGGCCGGTAGAGATGGGACCGAGGTCTCTCCACCGGTCCTGCAGGGAATTGGGAGCCTAGTCTCCATTCCCCAGCGGCAGGCTGAGTTACAGGGGGCAGAGGTAGTTATTCCTGCCCCCCAGCAGCAGAGTGATATGCCGGGAAGGCAGTGTGAAATGCAGGGAGAGGAGAGCAACGGCCTCCCTTCCCAGCGGCAGGCTGAGTTACAGGGGGCAGAGGTAGTTGTTCCTGCCCCCCAGCAGCAGCATGATTTTTTGGGAATTGGGAGCCTAGTCTCCATTCCCCAGCGGCAGTGTGAAGTGCAGGGAGGGGAGAGCAGCGGCCTCCCTCCCCAGCGGCAGGCTGAGTTACAGGGGGCAGAGGTAGTTGTTCCTGCCCCCCAGCAGCAGCATGATTTTTTGGGAATTGGGAGCCGAGTCTCCATTCCCCAGCGGCAGACGGAGTTACAGGGGGCAGAGACAGTCGGTCCTGTCCCCCAGCGGCAGAGTGTCCTACAGGGAATAGAGAGCCCAGTCTCCTTTCCCCAGCAGCAGGACACTGTATTGGGAGCGGAGGCGGTCGGTCGCCCTCCCCAGCGGCTGGAAGTATGTATGGGAGAGGAGCACGTTACCCCCTCTTCCCAGCGGCAGCTTAACACACCAGGGGGAGACAGTAAGCCCCACAACTGTGCAGATGGGACCGTGGTCTCTGCACTTACAGCACAGGGGGTAGGGACAGTCGGTCCTGTCCCCCAGCAACAGGGCTGTTTAGCCAAAGGGGAGACAGTCGGTTTCCCCCTCCAACAACCAGACTCCAACCAGGCTTCTTTCGTGGTAACGCTGGCACCAGGACAGAGTCCCGCTGATACCTGCCCACAAAGCAACCTCCACTCCAAGCCAGGGAGCAACACAGAGACCGGGAGTACCAGCTACCAATATAATCTTGGTGGATTCACTGGACAGAGACAGTCTACTAAATTCTACAGGTCCAGTATTGGGTTGTGGGTGGCCTGCCAGACTAACTCAGGTACCGACCGGCGTGAGGTCAGGTATCTGGTTAGTCTTCCCTGGGGGGGGGAGATGTGTGGCGAAACCAACCTCGCCACTGGGTTTTGGAGAGGGCTGTTTAAAAGCCTCTTGCCTCAGGATTATGGCCCATAGTAACTTTAAAGGAGAAAACAGACCGGCCGCACAGCTTAAATCTGTCTGTAGAATTGTATTTTATGTTATTATGCGTTCGGTTAAATTGTATGTTATGTGAGGGCACCCAGATAGCTAATATTATTGTATTCATGTATTCTGAGTGCCAGTCACCTAATGATATGCACTCAGACTTGAGCTATCTGGGGATATGTTAAATGTCTGTGTTTGCTGTGGGGGTGTGCCATTGTGTGTTTGGGTGGTGATTCCTGTCCTGTTGTCTCCACATGTGTGTTGGTGATCTCCCCTTTGTCCTGAGAGATAATTGGATTGTGTTCGGTCGTCTCCGGGACGGAGGGGAGGAAACCATGATGCATTGTGGGGATATGTTGTATCTGTCCTGTATCTGCAACAAACTGTAATAAAAACCAGGCTGGGTGTGCCAGCACATGAGAGCACTGCTTGACCCTCAACACGGAGCCTTGTCTCGTTATTGGGGGGATTCCCTGTATGCTGTTGGAGACTGATTGCCAGGAGTGTAAGCTGACTGATACACTTTTCCTGTTCGTCTGCCGGCAGCTATTTGCGAGGTTCCAGTTTGGAGTGCTATTTTGTATCCAGTTCAGGAGGTTGGTGTTCTGCAGTAGCTGTGCCTGTCTCTCGGAAAGGGGCATATCGCCTTTTAACCCATTGTCTGCTGAAACGGTCCGTTACAATGCCCACTTAGTGCCTCCCCCCTCTGTATGATGCCCCCTCTTGCTCCGATGCAGTATGATATTCCCTTGGAGCCCATAGAGACTGCCCACTTTGTAATAGTCATCCTTAATGCCCCATGAAGTATTATGCCCGTTAGTTCCCAACATGAAGTTGTATGCCCTCCTAGTGCCCACATGAAACATTGTGCCTTCTTAGTGACACCATAAAATACGTCCCCTTAATATCCCATGTAGTATGATGACCCCTTTGTGCCTTCCCACACAGTATGATGTTCCCTTGGTACCATTCCATGCAGTATGATACCCCCTTAGTGCCCCCCACACAGCATAATGCCCTCTTATTATCCACATGCAGTATGATGCATCCTTAGGGTGTCCATACACATAAGTCAATAGTTGATCAGAACAGAAAATTTTTAACCAAAATGAACATTTGTTGGTTTAAATTTAACAATGAATGATTGTTTTAGTTGACTGATGAAAAAAACATTATCATCTGGAAAGACGTCTGCCCTGTTTAATATTCTTGTCCGATAGTTAGACACAAAAGTTTCGTTCACAGAAGGATCATTTGTGAACTAAAGATCCTATAAAGAACTTTTGTTATCGCCCAGTTTCATCGAATGTGTATGGGCAGTTTAAACCACTGAAACAACCAATATGGACTTGGACATGTGCATAGCCGTGTCTGTGAAACAAACATTCACCAGTTGATTGTATGTTCAACTGCTGTTCAACCATCAACCAACTTCTATCTAATGTGTATGGCCATCTTTAGTGCTATCCATGCAGTATGATATCCCCTTAGTGCCTCCTCACACTGAATTATGCCTCCCCAGTGCCCCCATGAAGTATGATGCTCTGTTAGAGCATGCTCACACTCTATTATACCCCTTTAGTGCCCCCGATGAATTATTATTCCCGCTTAGTACTTCCAAACTTCATTCCTAGCTCCCGTGATGAATGGAGCTCACCAGCTCCACAGGACTCTTCTGACCAGTCCTGTATGCAACTCACAGCAGGCATGCAGGGCTCCCTGCTTCACCAGTATGGTCAATTGTATCTACGTCCTCATGACACAGATATAGTTGAAAGTGGGAGCTACTGCAGCTCTCCCAGGACTGCGGGACAATGCCGAAAATCTAGTACTGTTCTGTGGATCTGGGATGTTTTGGAGGCATGCAGAGATGCACTAGTAAGTTTACTGCCGCGCCTCAGTGCAAGATTCACAGCTTCACTCTTCAGTAGTGCTGTATGATGTCCTCCATACTGTTGCTGCTTCTGAGGGTGTGTGACAAAGACATCAGAATCTACTATTCTCTTTGGGTGCTGTGTATGGGAGACATCTTAGCAGCTAGTCTCCACCTGCTAGTTTATGGAAAGCTGACAATTGCAGATAGAGGTTGTATACGGGAAAAAGCATACAGCAGCATACAGTATATTGTACTGTACACACATGACAGTATATGCTGAAAAGTCAGTGACAGGTATTCTTTAAATACGCAAAAATTGAAAGAAGCTGGTTGATAAAAATCTGGTTTGTCAATCCTCTTTTCTCTGGTAAGGCTCTAGTGCTTATGTTTTCACCGGATTCCTGAGAAATCCATCATAATCCTTTATCATTTGTTTGGCATATCCTTCATAAACTCATTTTTCGCCTCATCCACTTAGGGTCTACCTGGTTTCCATTCTGTTACTTGGTCAGCATGCTACCCTATTAGATCATACCAGATGGAAACGGACTAATGCAATAGGGAACACATTTTGGTAAACAGGGTTGATTCCTGTCAAACATTTACAGTCATGTCATGTTTTTTTTTGCTGCAATTTGCCGAATCGTGGCCAAACTGCTGCGTGGTGTAGTGTGCTGTAGGTTGTGATTGAGCAGGCTTCTGCAGTCATCCACACAGATTAATTGAGGTCATGCTTTCGTCTCACGTGATCTGTTATATAACAGTAATGCTCAGATCATTATTAGACATGGTAGGGGCTGCTTAGCACTAATGCTTAGTATAGCTGAGGCTCTGTAGTGTCTTCTTACATAGGTCACGTCTATAGTCAAGAAGAAATGAGTACTGTATGTGCAGCCAGCTTCAGCGCCCACTGTTCATGCTGCATGTCCATAGACGAGGGTTAAATAAGTAGGTCGCCATGCCTTTTGGCTAGCAATTAAAATGTCATATAGGCTCGGCTGAATATTTATTCAATGGAGCAAAGAGAGCCAGATACTTCTGAACCAATCCATAGTCTCCACAGTATATGCTGTTAGAGGATCCAGTAGCTCTGTGCAAGCGTTCCAATGATATAACCAAGTATTCTGGGGATTGCCCAGGCGTCTCAATGGAGTTTTGTTAGATTTAATTAACTATATTACTGAAAACCATGACACTCGCAAGCAAACACTACACATATTATGTCTACCAGACATTTGCAGAAAGTAGTTTGTTCCCAGAAGAAATAATTATACGTAGCTTTCTATATTGAAATAATCTGGTTCTGTCATGGGGTGTCCATCTGTTCTCTCCCGAGGGAGAATTATAGGCTTGGTCGCTGTGCAGGTAATATCTTTCTGAAACGTATATTTCCATTACTAAAATAATAAAGTATATGGATTGAGAGTACACAGATGCACTGCAGGGGTTTATCGGTAGATTGCTATAGCAGAGCTTTCCATGGATTTGTGGTACAGAATGTGAGAAAATCAAAATGACCGTGCTCTCAGAAAATGTACTTTGCTACGCAGGTGTCTTTAAATTCCAGCTCGGCGCTTGTTTATTTTGAGCACAGTTTTTTCCTGTCTCAACCTGATATACGCTCCACACGATTTATGAAAACATTTGATTGGAACTAGGCTGCCCTCTGGTGATGGCATTGTTGTTTTGTGCCAGTGAACATAAACTGGGCATAAAACAATAAAAAAAAGGCATAACCCACCTTTATTCAAAATGAAAATATTACAATTCTATGTCAATTAATATTTTTTTCTAAATAATATAAATTACGGTACGTCTGCAGATTTGCTGATCTGGGCAGTGTTTTATGGTACCTCTAAATTAGATTTTTTGAAATCTGCTGGAAAAATCCACAGTGTACCCTAAGAAACCAGATTTTAACACTGCCAAAATCTGCCACTTATGCCGTGGCATAAACCCGATCGGTTTCTCTCGCAGTTGTTCAGCTTGGAAGCCACTCAAGGCTTAGCTCTTTTGGATGGAGCTAAATTGTTGTGGCTCCAAGTGGCAGCTGTCCACACACCATTTCAAGAAGAGACTACTGTTGAATATTTGAATCGCAAATTTGAGAATTCGCAAATATTTAGAATATAGTGCTATATTCTAATTGGGAATTTATCGCAAATTTATTGCAAATATCAATACCAATAGGAAAGTTGCCTACCCCTTAGGTCCCTTTCACATGAGTTTTCCGCGCAGGTGCAATGCATGACGTGAACGAATAGCACCCGCACTGAATCCTGACCCATTCATTTCAATGGGTCTGTGTACATGAGCGTTTTATTTTTCACGCATCAGTTCTGCATTGCGTGAAAAACGCAGCATGTTGTAGATTCAGCGTTTTTCACGCAGCCCTGGCCCCATAGAAGTGAATGGGGCTTCAGTGAAAAACGCATTGCACCCGAAAGCAAGTGCAGGATGCGATGCGTTATTCACTGATGGTTGCTAAGAGATGTTGTTTGTAAACCTTCAGTTTTTTATCACACACGCGGAAAAAACTGAACGGAATCGCAGACAAAACTGACTGAACTAACTTGTAAAATGGTGCGAGTTTCACTGAACGCATCTGGAACCAATCCGACAAGCTCGTGTGAAAGAGGCCTTAGGCCCCTTTCATATGGGCGAGTATTCGGCGCGGATGCAATGTGTGATGTGAACGCACTGCACCCTCACTGAATCTTGACCCATTAATTTCAGTGGGGCTGTGTACATGAGCGATGTTTGTCATGCAGCACTTGTGCGTTGCGTGAAAATTGCAGCAGATTCTGTATTCTGCGTTTTTCACGCAACGCAGGCCCCTTATAAATGAATGGGTCTGCATGAAAATCGCAAGCATCCGCAAGCAAGTGTGGATGCGGTGCGATTTTCACACATGGTTTCTAGGAGATGATAGGGATGAGCAACCCCGAACCCCATTAAAGTGTATTCACTGTATTATTTTCCCTTATAACATTGTTATAAGGGAAAATGATAGCATTCTTAATACAGAATGCTTAGTAAAATGTCAATTGAGGGGTTAAAAACAAAAAACAAAAAACTCACCTCATCCAATTGATCACAGTCTTCTTTCTTCTTCTTTTAGGCCCTGCAAAAGGACCTTTAATGACGTAATCTTCTATCTTCATTCAGCAGGACCTGCGCTGACGTCCCCACACTTACCACGTGGTGAGCGCAATTATGTCAAAGATCCTTTTGCAGGTCCTGAAAGAAGAAGAAAGAAGACGATGCCGGCTGCGCGATCAAGTGGATGAGGTGAGTTATTTTTTTTATTACCCCTAAATTGACATTTTAGTAAGCATTCTGTATAAAGAATGCTATTATTTTCCTTTATAACCATGTTATAACGGAAAATAATAAAATCTACAACCCAAACTTCAGTGAAAAAGTCTGGGTTCGGGTCTGGGTATCACAGTTAGTTTCTATCACACGCGTGCAAAATGCATTGCACTCATGCAGAAATAACTGAACAACGTAACGCAATTGCAGTCAAAACTGACTGAAATTCCATGCGCACTCGCGCAGGTTTCCTACAATGCACGCGCGACGCATCCGGAGAAAATCCGGGAGGACCGTGTATAAGAGGCCTCAGTGTTGATTGTAAATATTCTAATCGCGAACTTTTATCGCGAATATATTTCATTGCCGATTTTTCGCAATCAAGTAAATAATGGTTGGAGATCACGAATTCTCTATAATTTGCGAATTTATGGTGAATATTCAACCAAAAATTGGCGAAATATCGCGAATTTGAATATTGTCTATGCAGCTCATCACTAGAAGAGACATGGCTTGGTCATGGCTTTAAACTGCTGGCCTACGAACTGCAGCCCTGCCTCCCACTGAAAACAACAGGAGGCAGAAACCACAAGGTCGCTGACAGAATTTGGTGCAAGGTCCACGTTTTTTTCTCTCGTTGATAAAATAGTTTGGTTTGTTCCACCTATTTCAGATAAATCTGCGTAAGCCTGTGTTCACATCTGCATTGTTAATTCCTTTGTACTGCTCCACTATAGGTACAAAAATAGGGGCAGTGTTGGAGTTCCTCATGGTATCTATAATTTTACCGGACAGAATAATGCAACTTGCTGCTCTTTTTTGTCCAGCATTTTTATCATAGAATCTGCGATGGAGTCTCTTAAAGGGGTTGTCTGGGTCAGAGCTGAACTTGGACATACCTCCATTTTCACCCCGGCAGCCCACCTGACATGAGCATCGGAGCAGTTCATGCTCCGATGCTCTCCTTTGCCCTGCGCTAATACGCTCAGGGCAAAGGCATTTTTTAGATATCCAGTGACGTACCGGAGCTCTCCATGGGGCTGCCATGGGGATGTCACCGGCACTGATGGGCGGGATTTAGCTCTGCCCTAGCCAGTAAAACGGCCCATCAGAGCCGGTGACGTCACCGAACACACTGCCAGGCGGATGTTTCCGCCCGGCAGTGTGTTATTGAAAACAAAAGAGACCTTGCCCTGCGTGATTTAGCGCAGGGCAAGGGAGCGCATTGGAGCATGAGATGCTCCGATGCTAGCCTCAGGCGGGCTGCCTGGGTGAAAATAAGGGTATGTCCAGGTTCAGCCTGCAACATACAAGTGTGAACGAGGCCTAATAATCGCTGTGTCCATCAGTATCGCTCCCACAGGGGTTTGAAATAGAACATAGGTATGCACAAACCATTAAGTGTATCATTAGATAACAGGACAGATTTGCAGTTGGAGAAAGGTACCGTAAGTGAAATTCCTGTTAGGCTATGTTCACACGTAGCAGATGTCCTGTAAATTTGCCACCATAGATTTTGCATGCAGCATATCCACAGAGTTTTAGAGTACCAGCAATATCGATTAAATTTTAACACCTCTCATCAACACACTGAAAAAAAATCTGTAGCATAAATTGACCTGCAGTACAGATTTTAAATCTGCATCATGTCAACTTATCCACTGTGGATTTTACTCTTTGCTATGCACAGAAATCTAGCACCAAAATCCACAAATCTGCAGTGGAATTCTACAAATTCTGTTACGTGTAGTGCAATGAGCCGGACTGTGGGTACATTTACACGGACGCCAAATTATGCAGTGGGTCAGGATATGGGTATAAAAGTCCATGGTTTTGTTTGTGACGCCAATTGCAGCATGCGCAGGGTAGTGACACAGGGCCCTTTAACCATTTAAGGACCACAGGTTTATACCCCCCTAGTGACCAGGCCCTTTTTTACAAATCGGCACTCCACAACTTTAACGGTTTATTGCTCGGTCATGCAACTTACCACCCAAATGAATTTTACCTCCTTTTCTTCTCACTAACAGAGCTTTCATTTGGTGGTATTTCATTGCTGCTGACATTTTTACTTTTCTTGTTATTAATCGAAATTTAACTAAATTTTTGCAAAACAAAATGACATTTTTCACTTTCAGTTGTATATTTTTTATTTTTAAAACGACATCCATATGTACATTTTTCTCTAAATTTATTGTCCTACATGTCTTTGATAATAAAAAAATGTTTGGGTAAAAAAAAAAAAAAAAATTGTTTGGGTAAAAGCTATAGCGTTTACAAACTATGGTACAAAAATGTGAATTTCCGCTTTTTGAAGCAGCTCTGACTTTCTGAGCACCTGTCATGTTTCCTGAGGTTCTACAATGCCCAGACAGTAGAAAAACCCAACAAATGACCCCATTTCAGAAAGTAGACACCCTAAGGTATTCGCTGATGGGCATAGTGAGTTCATAGAACTTTTTATTTTTTGTCACAAGTTAGCGGAAAATTATTATTTTTTTTCCTTACAAAGTCTCATATTCCACCAACTTGTGACAAAAAATAAAAACATCCATGAACTCACTAAGCCCATCACGAAATACCTTGGGGTGTCTTCTTTCAAAAATGGGGTCACTTGTGGGGTAGTTATACTGCCCTGGCAATTTAGGGGCCCAAATGTGTGAGAAGAACTTTGCAATCAAAATGTGTAAAAAATGATCTGTGAAATCCTAAAGGTGCTCTTTGAATGTGGGTTGAGATAAATATCTCGGCAAAAGACAACTTTTCCCATTTTTTTTATACAAAGTTGGCATTTGACCAAGATATTTTTCTCACCCAGCATGGGTATATGTAAAATGACACCCCAAAACACATTGCCCAACTTCTCCTGAGTACGGCGATACCAGATGTGTGACACTTTTTTGCAGCCTAGATGCGCAAAGGGGCCCAAATTCCTTTTAGGAGGGCATTTTTAGACATTTGGATCCCAGACTTCTTCTCACGCTTTAGGGCCCCTAAAATGCCAGGGCAGTATAAATACCCCACATGTGACCCCATTTTGGAAAGAAGACACCCCAAGGTATTCAATGAGGGGCATGGCGAGTTCATAGAATTTTTTTTTTTTTGGCACAAGTTAGCGGAAATTGATTTTTTTTGTTTTTTCTCACAAAGTCTCCCTTTCCGCTAACTTGGGACAAAAATTTCAATCTTTAATGGACTCAATATGCGAATACCTTGGGGTGTCTTCTTTCCGAAATGGGGTCACATGTGGGGTATTTATACTGCCCTGGCATTTTAGGGGCCCTAAAGCGTGAGAAGAAGTCTGGAATATAAATGTCTAAAAAATTTTACGCATTTGGATTTCCGTTAGGGGTATGGTGAGTTCATGTGAGATTTTATTTTTTGACACAAGTTAGTGGAATATGAGACTTTGTAAGAAAAAAAAGAAAATCAATTTCCCGCTAACTTGGGCCCAAAAAAATGTCTGAATGGAGCCTTACAGGGGGGTGATCAGGGAGTCTATATGGGGTGATCACCCCCCTGTCATTGATCACCCCCCTGTAAGGCTCCATTCAGACGTCCGTATGTGTCTTGCGGATCCGATCCATGTATCCGTGGATATGTAAAAAACATATGGCCGTCTGAATGGAGCCTTACAGGGGGGTGATCAATGACAGGGGGGTGATCAATGACAGGGGGGGTGATCAATGACAGGGGGGGTGATCAGGGGTTAAAAAGGGACAGGGGGGGGTGTAGTGTAGTGTAGTGGTGTTTGGTGCTACTTTACAGAGCTGCCTGTGTCCTCTGGTGGTCGATCCAAGCAAAAGGGACCACCAGAGGACCAGGTAGCAGGTATATTAGACGCTGTTATAAAAACAGCGTCTAATATACCTGTTAGGGGTTAAAAAAAAAAAAAAAAAAAAAAAAAAAAAAAAAAATCGCATCTACAGCCTGCCAGCGAACGATCGCCGCTGGCAGGCTGTAGATCCACTCGCTTACCTTCCGATCCTGTGAACGCGCGCGCCTGTGTGCGCGCGTTCACAGGAAATCTCGGCTCACGCGAGATGACGCCAATCGGCGTTAGTGTAGCCTGAGAGCACCGCAGCAATGACGCCTTTCGGCGTTAGGTGTGCGGAAAGCGGTTAAGGTGTTGTAACTCACGTAACAGGTTAGGAATGCCAGAGTGGTGTAATGTCTCTGTGTGGTAGTAGTAATAGTGTCAACAGTGTCTCCTACCTTGGTACGGCTAGACTCCTGGATCCTGGCTCACTTGCAATAAAATGAGTGTATTGCTAGTAGGAGTAATTGAGAGATTTGCATCAATAATTGAGATGCAGACTTGGAATATAGTTCAAACTGGTCTTTACTTGATCGCCGCTGGCAGGCTGTAGATCCACTCGCTTACCTTCCGATCCTGTGAACGCGCGCGCCTGTGTGCGCGCGTTCACAGGAAATCTCGGCTCACGCGAGATGACGCCAATCGGCGTTAGTGTAGCCTGAGAGCACCGCAGCAATGACGCCTTTCGGCGTTAGGTGTGCGGAAAGCGGTTAAGGTGTTGTAACTCACGTAACAGGTTAGGAATGCCAGAGTGGTGTAATGTCTCTGTGTGGTAGTAGTAATAGTGTCAACAGTGTCTCCTACCTTGGTACGGCTAGACTCCTGGATCCTGGCTCACTTGCAATAAAATGAGTGTATTGCTAGTAGGAGTAATTGAGAGATTTGCATCAATAATTGAGATGCAGACTTGGAATATAGTTCAAACTGGTCTTTACTTGATCGCCGCTGGCAGGCTGTAGATCCACTCGCTTACCTTCCGATCCTGTGAACGCGCGCGCCTGTGTGCGCGCGTTCACAGGAAATCTCGGCTCACGCGAGATGACGCCAATCGGCGTTAGTGTAGCCTGAGAGCACCGCAGCAATGACGCCTTTCGGCGTTAGGTGTGCGGAAAGCGGTTAAGGTGTTGTAACTCACGTAACAGGTTAGGAATGCCAGAGTGGTGTAATGTCTCTGTGTGGTAGTAGTAATAGTGTCAACAGTGTCTCCTACCTTGGTACGGCTAGACTCCTGGATCCTGGCTCACTTGCAATAAAATGAGTGTATTGCTAGTAGGAGTAATTGAGAGATTTGCATCAATAATTGAGATGCAGACTTGGAATATAGTTCAAACTGGTCTTTACTTGATCGCCGCTGGCAGGCTGTAGATCCACTCGCTTACCTTCCGATCCTGTGAACGCGCGCGCCTGTGTGTGCGCGTTCACAGGAAATCTCGGCTCACGCGAGATGACGCCAATCGGCGTTAGTGTAGCCTGAGAGCACCGCAGCAATGACGCCTTTCGGCGTTAGGTGTGCGGAAAGCGGTTAAGGTGTTGTAACTCACGTAACAGGTTAGGAATGCCAGAGTGGTGTAATGTCTCTGTGTGGTAGTAGTAATAGTGTCAACAGTGTCTCCTACCTTGGTACGGCTAGACTCCTGGATCCTGGCTCACTTGCAATAAAATGAGTGTATTGCTAGTAGGAGTAATTGAGAGATTTGCATCAATAATTGAGATGCAGACTTGGAATATAGTTCAAACTGGTCTTTACTTGATGCAGCTTTCAGCCAAGTGAGATACAGCAATAGTCTGAAGTCCCAGCAGGTATTGGCAATGTGTGGCAGGAATCTATCTTCTGCTTGTATCATGTGCCTGGAGCTCTTTTGAAGGATAAGTCGTCTGCTTGTTGCTCTGTAATTTGGCAGGAATTAATATCTTCTGCGCTTACTATCTTTTACTGTATGGGGACTGACTAGCTGAGGAGGAATATGTCTTCTCCTGGTCTCTGGATGGTACTCACAGTTGGTTTTACAGGGTATGCTTCTTCCTGGAATACTGGAGGTGGCTGCTTGCTCTCTACCAGCTGAGGCTGAAAGGCTCAGACTGGGAATGATGATCTTTTGTCTCAGCCGAGATAAGATACTGGCTTGGATCCCTAGAACTGGGAGCTCCTACAAGCACAGCCTTCCCCTAGCCGGGATGGCTGGCACACTAACTCAACCTTCTTCTCTCCCCATGAGGCAGGACATGGGCGAGCCCACTCTGCTAAAATAGGGGGGAGCTAAACTGGAATAAACTATTCCAGTCTAGAAACACTAAACTGAACTAAGTCCCTGCTAAATACATTGCTGCCACCTGCAGCAATATTCATGTAACAGGGCTTATAATGCACATTTGTGAGAAAATTTGATAAAATCCCATTAGATGACAGTATAAATACACTTAACAGGTTGTAGCGGGGTAAAAGAGTTTCGTAACATAACTCTGGGATGTTACTGTAGCAGTAATTTTTTTTGACCAAATTGGTTGTGAGCTAGCGCTTCAAGAAACAACTTCATAGAGAATAAAACATTTTCTGTCTTTCATTCCCTTGAGATCTGTTTCTGCTTGCCTTGCATGAAAATCTGTGGAAAGTATGCAGACATTATGATTTTATTATCCATATATTGACTGGGGTCATGGTTCTGCTTCATCTGCAAAGAGTGTTGGGGTTTAGCAGCAGCTGCAGCTTAAAGGGGTTGTCTGCTTTTTTATATTAATGACCTATCCATCAATATCAGATCAGCAGGACCCTGACTGCCGTCAATCTCAACAGTCAGCTGTTTGAAGAGATCGACAACAAGCAGCTAAAATAGTGAAGGGAAGGCAGCGCTCGTACGAGTGCTCTGATATTGATGACCTATCCTAAGGAAGTCGAAAACCCCTTTATGGGCTGTTTCACACAAGCGAGTCCATTGTGGGAATCATGCTCTGTGTGTGAGCGCGATCCTCCATTCTGGACTTGCAGGAGCAAACGGCATTATCATGATTTATAATGCTACGTGCCTCTACATGACCTTACTTCTAAAAGAGCATAGTGCCACAAAGCTGTTTGTATGATTCTGTAGAAGTTAGCTCATGCAAAGTCACACAGCATTATAAATCATGATAATGCTGTGCAGTCCTGCATCGGAGAACAGAGGATCACGCTCACACATGGAAAACAGTCCAAATGCTGGAGGAACTATGTTGACCTGACAGTAGATGGTGCTGTTCCAGTGTATGTTCTCTCTGGTCATGATGGAAGTCTCTTATGTTCTCAATCTTGATGATGTTACAAATAATGGTTGCGGTTTGTTTCAGGTAAAGCAAACCAGTTTGTTCTCCCATAATGTCTGAGTGCAACAGGTTATGGACCAAGAACACAGCGCAATTTGGTGAGGGGACTAGCACCACAAATCTTTCAGGGGTCTCATCCTAGGAATAAAAGTAAGATACACTGTCTATACATATCTGTAAAGAATACAGTTGCAAGAAAAAGTATGTGAACCCTTTGGAATGATATGGATTTCTGCACAAATTGTTCATAAATATGATCTGATCATCTAAGTCACAATAGACAATCACAGTCTGCTTAACCACTTAAGGACCACAGGTTTATACCCCCCAGTGACCAGGCCCTTTTTTACAAATCGGCACTCCACAACTTTAGCGGTTTATTGCTCGGTCATGCAACTTACCACCCAAATTAATTTTACCTCCTTTTCTTCTCACTAATAGAGCTTTCATTTGGTGGTATTTCATTGCTGCTGACATTTTTACTTTTTTTGTTATTAATCGAAATTTAACGATTTTTTTGCAAAAAAATGACATTTTTCACTTTCAGTTGTAAAATTTTGCAACAAAAAAACGACATCCATATATAAATTTTTCGCTAAATTTATTGTTCTACATGTCTTTGATTAAAAAAAAATGTTTGGGTAAAAAAAAATGGTTTGGGTAAACGTTATAGCGTTTACAAACTATGGTACAAAAATGTGAATTTCCGCTTTTTGAAGCAGCTCTGACTTTCTGAGCACCTGTCATGTTTCCTGAGGTTCTACAATGCCCAGACAGTACAAACACCCCACAAATGACCCCATTTCAGAAAGTAGACACCCTAAGGTATTCGCTGATGGGCATAGTGAGTTCATAGAACTTTTTATTTTTTGTCACAAGTTAGCGGAAAATGATGATTTATTATTATTATTATTATTTTTTTCTTACAAAGTCTCATATTCCACTAACTTGTGACAAAAAATAAAAACTTCCATGAACTCACTATGCCCATCACAAAATACCTTGGGGTGTCTTCTTTCCAAAATGGGGTCACTTGTGGGGTAGTTATACTGCCCTGGCATTCTAGGGGCCCTAATGTGTGGTAAGTAGTTTGAAATCAAAATGTGTAAAAAAGGACCTGTGAAATCTGAAAGGTGCTCTTTGGAATGTGTGCCCCTTTGCCCACCTAGGCGGCAAAAAAGTGACACACATCTGGTATCGCCGTACTCAGGAGAAGTTGGGGAATGTGTTTTGGGGTGTCATTTTACATATACCCATGCTGGGTGAGAGAAATATCTTGGCAAAAGACAACTTTTCCCATTTTTTTATACACAGTTGGCATTTGACCAAGATATTTATTTTCACCCAGCATGGGTATATGTAAAATGACACCCCAAAACACATTGCCCAACTTCTCCTGAGTACGGCGATACTAGATGTGTGACACTTTTTTGCAGCCTGGGTGGGCAAAGGGGCCCACATTCCAAAGAGCACCTTTAGGATTTCACCAGCCATTTTTTACAGATTTTGATTTCAAACTACTAACCACACATTAGGGCCCCTAAATTGCCAGGGCAGTATAACTACCCCACAAGTGACCCCATTTTGGAAAGAAGACACCCCAAGGTATTCCGTGAGGGGCATGGCGAGTTCCTGGAATTTTTTATTTTTTGTCACAAGTTAGTGGAATATGAGACTTTGTAAGGAAAAAAAATAAAATAAAAATAATCATCATTTTCCGCTAACTTGTGACTAAAAATAAAAAATTCTAGGAACTCGCCATGCCCCTCACGGAATACCTTGGGGTGTCTTCTTTCCAAAATGGGGTCACTTGTGGGGTAGTTATACTGCCCTGGCATTCTAGGGGCCCTAATGTGTGGTAAGTAGTTTGAAATCAAAATGTGTAAAAAGGACCTGTGAAATCTGAAAGGTGCTCTTTGGAATGTGTGCCCCTTTGCCCACCTAGGCGGCAAAAAAGTGACACATCTGGTATCGCCGTACTCAGGAGAAGTTGGGGAATGTGTTTTGGGGTGTCATTTTACATATACCCATGCTGGGTGAGAGAAATATCTCTGCAAAAGACAATTTTTCCCTTTTTTTATACAAAGTTGGCATTTGACCAAGATATTTATCTCACCCAGCATGGGTATATGTAAAATGACACCCCAAAACACATTCCCCAACTTCTCCTGAGTACGGCGATACCACATGTGTGACACTTTATTGCAGCCTAGATGCGCAAAGCGGCCCAAATTCCTTTTAGGAGGGCATTTTTAGACATTTGGATCCCAGACTTCTTCTCACGCTTTCGGGCCCCTAACATGCCAGGGCAGTATAAATACCCCACATGTGACCCCATTTTGGAAAGAAGACACCCTAAGGTATTCAATGAGGGGCCTGGCGAGTTCATAGAATTTTTTTTTTTTTGGCACAAGTTAGCGGAAATTGATTTTTTTGGTATTTTCTCACAAAGTCTCCCTTTCCGCTAACTTGGGACAAAAATTTCAATCTTTCATGGACTCAATATGCCCCTCATGGAATACCTTGGGGTGTCTTCGTTCCGGAATGGGGTCACATGTGGGGTACTTATACTGCCCTGGCATTTTAGCGGCCCTACAGCGTCAGAAGAAGTCTGGAATATAAATGTCTAAAAAAATTTACGCATTTGGATTCCGTGAGGGGTATGGTGAGTTCATGTGAGATTTTATTTTTTGACACAAGTTAGTGGAATATGAGACTTAGTAAGAAAAACAAAAACAAACAAAAACTTTCCGCTAACTTGGGCCCAAAAAAAATGTCTAAATGGTGCCTTACAGGGGGTGATCAATGACAGGGGGTGATCAGGGAATCTATATGGGGTGATCACCCCTCTGTCATTGATCATCCCCCTGTAAGGCTCCATTCAGACGTCCGTATGATTTTTTACGGATCCACGGATACATGGATCGGATCCGCAAAACACATGCGGACGTCTGAATGGAGCCTTACAGGGGGGTGATCAATGACAGAGGGGTGATCACCGATATAGACTCCCTGATCACCTTCGTCATTGATCACCCCCCTGTAAGGCTACATTCAGACGTCCGTATGATTTTTTACGGATCCACGGATACATGGATCGGATCCGCAAAACACATGCGGACGTCTGAATGGAGCCTTACAGGGGGGTGATCAATGACAGGGGGGTGATCAATGACAGGGGGGTGATCAGGGAGTGTATATGGGGTGATCACCCCCCTGTCACTGATCACCCCCCTGTAAGGCTCCATTCAGACGTCTGTATGCGTTTTGCGGATCCGATCCATGTATCCGTGGATCCGTAAAAATCATACGGACGTCTGAATGGAGCCTTACAGGGGGGTGATCAATGACAGGAGGGTGATCAATGACAGGGGGGTGATCAGGGAGTCTATATGGGCTGATCAGTGGTTTATAAAGGGTTAATAAGTGACAGGGGGGGGGGTGTAGTGTAGTGTAGTGGTGTTTGGTGCTACTTTAGTGAGCTGCCTGAGTCCTCTGGTGGTCGATCCTAACAAAAGGGACCACCAGAGGACCAGGTAGCAGGTATATTAGACGCTGTTATCAAAACAGCGTCTAATATACCTGTTAGGGGTTAAAAAAAAATCACATCTCCAGCCTGCCAGCGAGCGATCGCTGCTGGCAGGCTGGAGATCCACTCGCTTACCTTCCGTTCCTGTGAGCGCGCGCGCCTGCGTTCACAGGAAATCTCGGCTCACGCGAGATGACGCCTATTGGCGTTAGTGTGACCTGGGAGAGCCGCCGCGATGACGCCTTTCGGCGTTAGCGTGGCGGCAAGCGGTTAAACTAATAACACACAAATAATTAAATGTTACCTTTGTTTTTATTGAACACACCATGTAAACATTCACAGTGCAGGTGGAAAAAATATGTGAACCCTTGGATTTAATAACTGGTTGAACCTCCTTAGGCAGCAATAACTTCAACCAAACGTTTCCTGTAGTTGAAGATCAGACGTGCACAACGGTCAGGAGTAATTCTTGACCATTCCTCTTTACAGAACTGTTTCAGTTTAGCAATATTCTTGGGATGTCTGGTGTGAATCGCTTTCTTGAGGTCATGCCACAGCATCTCAATCGGGTTGAGGTCAGGACTCTGACTGGGCCACTCCAGAAGGCGTATTTACTTCTGTTTGAGCCATTCTGTTGTTGATTTACTTCTATGCTTTGGATTGTTGTCCTGTTGCAACACCCATCTTCTGTTGAGCTTCAGCTGGTGGACAGATGGCCTTAAGTTCTCCTGCAAAATGTCTTGGTAAACTTGGGAATTCATTTTTACTTCGATGATAGCAATCTGTCCGGGCCCTGACGCAGCAAAGCAGCCCCAAACCATGATGCCCCCACCACCATACTTCACCGTTGGGATGAGGTTTTGATGTTGGTGTGCTGTGCCTCTTTTTCTCCACACATAGTGTTGTGTGTTTCCTCCAAACAACTCAACTTTGGTTTCATCTGTTCACAGAATATTTTGCCAGTACTGCTGTGGAACAGCCATGTGCTCTTGTGCAAACTGTAAACGTGCAGCAATGGGTTTTTTTGGACAGCAGTGGCTTCCTCTGTTGTATCCTCCCATGAAATCCATTCTTGTTTAGCGTTTTACATATCGTAGATTCGCTAACAGGGATGTTAGCATATGCCAGAGACTTTGTAAGTCTTTAGCTGACACTCTAGGATTCTTCTTCACCTCATTGAGCAGTCTGCGCTGTGCTCTTGCAGTCATCTTTACAGGACGGCCACTCCTAGGGAGAGTAGCAGCAGTGCTGAACTTTCTCCAATTATAGACAATTTGTCTTACCGTGGACTGATGAACAGCAAGGCTTTTGGAGATACTTTTATAACCCTTTCCAGCTTTATGCAAGTCAACAATTCTTAATCATAGGTCTTCTGAGAGCTCTTTTGTGCGAGGCATCATGCACATCAGGCAATGCTTCTTGTGAAAAGCAAACCCAGAACTGGTGTGTGTTTTTCATAGGGCAGGGCAGCTGTAACCAACACTTCCAATCTCATCTCATTGATTGGACTCCAGTTGACTGACATCTCACTCCAATTAGCTCTTGGAGATGTCATTAGTCTAGGGGTTCACATACTTTTTCCACCTGCACTGTGAATGTTTACATGGTGTGTTCAATAAAAACATGGTAACATTTAATTATTTGTGTGTTATTAGTTTAAGCAGACTGTGATTGTCTATTGTTGTGACTTAGATGATGATCAGGTCACATTTTATGACCAATTTGTGCAGAAATCCATATTATTCCAAAGGGTTCACATACTTTTTCTTGCAACTGTAAATCAAGGCAACTGGACTTACTGTAGATTTTTTCAAAACGTTTCACTCGTTCTTCCAACGAGTTTCTCAATTCTGAGTGACTGTACAAGAATTCTCTGGGAATAAATATGTAACTGAATCAACATCTGGTAATTATACCCAGCATGGGGTCAAAGGTGTTGATAAGGATAATGTGACCCCATGCTGGGTATAATTACCAGATGTTGATTCAGTTACATATTTATTCCCAGAGAATTCTTGTACAGTCACTCAGAATTGAGAAAGCTCGTTGGAAGAACGAATGAAACGCTTTCAAGAAATCTACAGTAAGTCCAGTTGCCTTGATTTATTCTTTACAGATATACCATGACCTGGATAAATGAGAACCTTCACAGACACTGTCTATACATAAAATACAGTGATCAAGTGAACAATGACAGTTACTAGCTGTGGAAATTTAAAGTGGAGATGTTACTATCCAGAGATGACTTGTGGGAGGTTATTACTACAGAGAGACCAGAGATCAATTATCAGGAATGGGACAAGAAAAATAGACAGACAAGGGCCTCCATAAATCTATAAACGGAGGATGACCAACCGTTCCACATCAGACATGTTAGCACTGCAAAAGGCATGTGGACTTCTCTGCAAAAGTTGCATGAAAGAACCAGTCTAGCAAGTTATTTCTACTGAGAAAACTGTACAAAATGAGGTATAACAAAGAAAAGGACACGCTGGAGCATATAAATGCAATGCGGGAGGTGGTTACACAACCGAGGTCAGTCGGTGAGGATATTAGACACCCATGTTGTAGCTATACTACTGTGTACTTTGCCTGACACATACAGTTCACTGAATAACGTGTTGGAGACGAGACCTGAGGCAGATCTGACACTGGAATTTGTGAAAAGCAGACTGATAGATGAAGACCAAAAAAGAAAGGAAAACATGCAGGACTCCAAAGAGAATGACAGTGGAATAGCTCTTAGAGCTACAGAGACAAGTTATCACAAGATGGAAACAAGAGCATGTTTCACACGTAACAAACAGGGACACCTAAAGAAAGACTGCACAAGCAGAGCAGTAGAAAAAAATATCAGAAAGGGACCAAACAAAAGGTCAAAACCACTATCTCTGATCTATGTACAGATAATTGGAATGGCATATTTAAAGCGACAGTCAGATGCTGCAAGGCTGGTACATTGACTCTGGAGCAACCAGTCACATAAGAAGTGACAGAAACTTTTACATGGAACTAGACTTAAACAACAAGGAAACCATCTATCTGGCAGATGGAAGCAGAATAAATGCAGAAGGAACAGGACATGGGATGTTTATGATTATTTGTTGCAGATTCAGTCGCAAAGGGGATTTGCATCCGAATCTGCAACTTCCTCCCATTCCACGCCACGTACACCAGTTCTAAAATAAGGAAGCATGGTGTGGATGGGAAAGAGGGTGGACCTGCAGACCCGTCTCATTTATCCATTACTTTGGCAGTTTTTGGCATAGAAAATTATCTAAATCTATGCCAGCAACGGTGTTGGCGTAGATTTAAGGCTGTTAGGTCCCGACAGTGGATGCGTCCAAGTTATGTAGAGTTGCCTACAACCCCAGTCTTAATAAATTACCCCAAATATAGCTATACTGGTGAAATATGTTCTATATGTTCATAATCTAGAAGGAGAACTGTTAATCTGTGAAACAATTAACAGCAAAAGGAATTTCATTGTGAAATTTCAAAGCAACTTTGTCATCCTGAACGGAAAGCAGGTCATAGCCAGTGCCAAGGCAGATGAACATCATCTCAAAATGGTGAAAGAACAGGTGAGGGTCTGCCTTCATGGACACAATTATTGTAGGCCACAGACATCCAGACATGATACAGGAGCTACAAAAGCGAAACCTAACAAAAGAATTTAAAGTGTCCACCTCTCCAGTAACAGTTGGATGTGAATGTTGAATTATATTTAAAGCTACATGGGTCACACTGAAAGACAGACTAGAGCCTCACAACCACTTGACCTAATATTCAGTGATTTTGGTGGTCCTCAGCAGCAACAGGTATACAGTAACCTTCATAGATGACTACTCTAGATACACAGGGAATTATCTAATGAAGAACAAGGATGAAGTTGTGGATAAATTGCAAGACTATGTAAGAAAGACAAGTAAAAGGTTTCAGAGAAAACCTTTTATATTTTGAAGTGGTAATGGAGGCGAATTCACAGGAGACAAATAAAAAATAATGGGGAAAAGAGGATCAAAAGACAGTCCCGTATACTCCAGTGCAAAATGGGGTAGCCAGAAGAAAGAACAGAAGTCTCAAATGATTAGATTCATGCTGACAGATTCTGGATTACCTTAAAACAGACTTTTCTCTAGAACGGTGGAGAAAACTCCATATGAACTAAGACATGGTGTTAAACCAAGCGTAAAGCATTTAAGGTTTTTTGAAAGTAGGAAATCTGTATATATTCTACAAGAAAAACATCCTAAATGCCAAAATGGAGCAATATAAGGAATCCCTGTCAGATACAGTGACTACTGCAAAGGGTAAAGAATACTAAACAGTGTCATTTTTGTGGAGGATCTGAAAGATGGTGTGATGACATCATTGGAAATGAGCAGAATAGAATACTGAAACTGACACCAATCAAACTACTTGTGAGTCTCCTGAACAAATAGCTGAAGTTAATGCAAGCCCAAACCCTGCCATTGAGACACAACCAAACCCAGTTACAGAGCCACAACGTTCAACAAGAGAAAACAAAGGTAAACCACCTGCATGTCTGTTATACAAGATGTTCACAGTCAGCCTATAAGAACCTACAGTACATCTTACAAAGAGCTATCCTAGCTTCCATAAGTGGAAGCCAACATATGGATTAAAGGGGTTTTCTGAGATTTCAATACTAAAACTAGAGATGAGCGAATTTCTCAAAAATTCAATTCAGTCAGTTTGCCGAATTTTCCAAAAAGATTTGTTTCGATCAGAATTTATTCACGGCGAATCGCGTTTAAAAACAGCAATATCCTGGTTGCAGAGAGCCTGTATAGTGGTGTAGAACACTGTGCCTTGCAGTAACACTCACATGGAGTCTGCTGTGGTAGTGAAACAATACTGTGAGTCAGTATGACACTCACAGGACAGGCTTCGATCTTAGAATCACTGCATACTTCACTTATTCGGGCAGTTATGGGGCCAAAACTGACTAAATAACTTAAGTGTGAACTTAGCCTTACTGTAACGGTCCGCAAAGAGTAGTCAGGTGGGAGCCGAGGTCACAATACCAGGAAGGATGCGCAGTACAGGAGGAGCAGGCAAAGGATTGTCAGGGAACAGGATCAGGTGAGTATTCAGTAGTCCAACAAATAGCCAGGAACCTAGAATTAACAGACAACCTGTGGCCAGCAGGCTGCCTGTATTTATAGTGGGGTCTGAGGGTCATGTGACATGCCCAGCGTCACATGACCGTCAGACAGACAAGTCGAGCACCGAGTGATCAGCTCGGCGCTCAAGGCAGACCTAGGAGCAGGAGCCTCCCAGCTAGCAAAGCTGCCCTGGGAACGATGCCAAACACAGATCCTCTCTCCTGAAGCTAAGCAGCAGGTCTGTGGCTGATGGGAGACCAAGTGCACCTTTGGCGCCCCGTGACACTTACAGGTCGATGTTAGCGCCAGGTATAAAGAACCGTGCAGAGGCCCAAGATCCTACTGTAGAATGACAGAGCGTACTCCTTTTACACCATCGTCAGCTGATTCCACATAGATGTCTACAGAACCTGTTCTATTAAACGCTTATACAAGTAGAGCCCCCCTGACAGAGTGGAGAGGGTGTCAGCAGTAAGTTTGTGTTGACGTAACTGATTATTTTGCCCTTCCTCTGATCCTTCAAAACAATAACCCCCCCCAAAAAATCCTGCTTGTTGAGCATCTGCCTTCACTTTCTCAGCATTTGGTCAGTAATCAATCCGTATTGCTAAAGCCCCAAAAAAACCAGGAGTGGATATGGAAATGGAATATTTGCATGTCTTCTTTGTTTTGTACCCACTCCTGCTTTTGGCTACCAAATCATCAGCCAATTCTGATGGGACCATACAGACCTTACAGCTGCTACACAGACAGGATCCGTTGTGCGTCTCATTTTATCTTCCTTCTGACAGATCAGAAGGATCAAATAAATGATGATGTCAACCAGGCCAAAAAGGCAAAATAGTGGCCTAGTCATGGGGTAGGGAGGGTGGGAGAACAGCTTGAGAAGTCCACACAGTGGCCCAATGACATAGTGTAGAGGTAGCAGCAGCATGAGGAGACCACAGAGTTGCCCAGTGACATAGTGGGGAGGTGGCAGCAGCAGCAGCATGAGGAGACGACAGAGTGGCCCATTTACATAGTGTTGAGGTGGCAGCAGCATGAGGAAGCCACAGAGTGGCCTAGTGATATAGTGTTGAGTTAGCAGCAGCATGAGTAGGCCACAGACTGGCAAGGTAACATAATGTGTAGGTGGCAGCAGCAGCATGAGGAGGCCACGGAGTGGCCCAGTGACATAGTTTCGAGTTAGCAGCAGCATGAGAAGGCCACAGAGTGGCCCAGAGACATAGATTTGAATTAGCAGCAGCATGGGGAGACCACAGAGTGGCAAGGTGACATAGTGTGTAGGTGGCAGCAGCATGAGAAGGCCACAGACTGGCAAGGTGACACAGTGTTGAGTTAGCAGCAGCATGAGGAGGCCACAGAATGGCAATGTCACATAGTGTGGAGGTGGCAGCGGCAGCACCATTAGGAGGCCACATACTGTCAAGGTGACATAGAGTGGAGGTGGCAGTAGC
Source organism: Bufo gargarizans (assembly GCF_014858855.1). Lineage (NCBI taxonomy): Eukaryota > Metazoa > Chordata > Amphibia > Anura > Bufonidae > Bufo > Bufo gargarizans. The sequence goes on along the minus strand of NC_058080.1, from coordinate 501,136,785 downwards.
AGCATAAGGAGGCCACAGAGTGGCACAATGGCAGAGTGTGGAGGTGGCAGCAGTATGAGGAGGCCACAGACTGGCATGGTGACATAGTGTGGAGGGGGCAGCATCAGCATCAGCATAAGGAGGCCACAGAGTGGCACAATGACAGAGTGTGGAGGTGGCAACAGCATGAGGGGGCCACAGACTGGCAAGGTGACATAATGTGGAGGTGGCAGCAGCAACTGCATGAGGAGGCCGCAGAGTGGCACAATGACACTGTGTAAGTGGCAGCAGCATGAGGAGACCACAGAGTGACACAATGACAGAGTGTAGAGGTGGCAGCGCAGCATGAGGAGGCCGCAGACTGGCAAGGTAAAGAGTATAGTGGTGGCAGCAGCAGCATGAGGAGGCCACAGACTGGAAATGTGACATAGTATGTAGGTGGCAGCAGCAGCATGTGGAGGCCACAGACTGGCAAGGTAAAATAGTGTGGAGGCATCATCAGCAGCAGCATGAGGAGGCCATAGAGTGGCACAATGACAGAGTGTGGAGGTGGCAGCAGCATCAGGAGACCACAGAGTGACCCGGTGACAGAGTGGGGAGGTGGGCGGCAATAACAGTACCCACTGATGATGGTGGGTGTAAGAAGAAGCACTTGGCATGAGATGTGTAGCATCAGGCGGATGGCAGCATCAGAATAGTAGCTGAGGCAGGTAGCCAGAAGAAACGGTCTCTTTTGTCATGGTTTGGGTGAGGCAGCATGGATGATCTAATCTGATGCATCAGGCATTGGTGGGTGGAAATCCTGGCTAATTCATGCCTGATTTATCTTGACAAAGGTCAGTCTCTCCACATTTTGGGTGGACAGGCGAGTTCTCCTTAACTTTGGGGTAACTATGGCCCCCGCCGCACTAAACACCCACTCTGATGCCACACTGCTGCCGGGCAGGACAGCTTTTCCAGGGCAAACTCGGACGGTTGCGGCCACAAATCCAGTTTGGCTGCCCAGTAGTCCAGCGGATCTTCAATGTGGGGTGGCAGAGTGCTGTCCAAGTATGCCACCACCTGCTCCAGGTGTAGCTGCTGCTGATAGGATTTGAATTGTTGGTCACCATGGTTCCGATTTTGAGTTGTTGCGGAGAAAGCCAGGATTCGATTTATTGATGAAGGTCACTAAGCAGTTCCTCCTCTGTGTGACTCCATTGATCCAGGCAAAGGAGGTGTATGTCTGTGAAGGTTCTCATTTATCCAGCTCATGGTATATCTGTAAAGAATAAATCAAGGCAACTGGACGCACTGTAGATTTCTTGAAAACTTTTCACTCGTTTTCAAGAAATCTACAGTACGTCCAGTTGCCTTGATTTATTCTTTGCAGATACAAAGGAGGTGTAGAACAGCATGACACCGCCGTGCCCTGCACATGTGGTATGCTGGAGGAGCACTGTGAATTGTCCCTGCAGTGAAGGCTGAGGACACAGTAGCGGATGAGGAGGCAGAGGTGGACATTGTCGCAGGACCAACAGCGTGAGAATGTGGAGGCGGAAGTGGCGTCACCTGGCCAAGTTGCTAGTTTGGCTGGGCAGGTTACAGGTCCACACGTTGGTGCTGCCGTGCACTTTGGCAGACACTGACAGGCTCAAGGACTGGACCACCTTCTGTTCTACATATTTGTGCAGGGCTGGTACTGACTTTTTGACAAAGAAATAACGGCTTGGGACTTTTCACCTCGGCTCGGCACAAGCCATCAGTTCTCTGAAAGGTGCAGAGTCCGCCACTTGGAAAGGGAAAGACTGCAGCACCAGCAACTTGGCCATCAGCATGTTCAGCTTCTGCGCCGTTGGATGAGTGCACATATACTGTTGTCTCTTGGCAATCACTTTGGTGATCAATTGCTGATGGAGCGACTGACAAGGAGGGCGAGGAGCAGGAGCATCAGGACCGGTAGATGATGGTAAGGACAGACAGCTGCCTTTGGCTGAGGTGGTGGAGCCTTGACTGCCTGAAATTGGCTGTGTGCCACTGGGTGATGCAACGGTTGCTGCGACAGGCTGGACCACTACATTGAAGCCACGGTTCTCCCAGGCCACTTTATGGTGATGCTGCATATGTTGACGCAGAGCCATGGTGCCAACATTGGCACCCTCGCCACGCTACACCTTTTGCCCACAGATTAGGCAAATGGCCATGTTCATCTCCTTTGACGGCTTAACAAAAACTGCCACACTGCTGAGTAGGTGAGCAGGGAGCTCAGGCCTCTCGAAGTGACCCCTGCTGCCAGACCCCCTTACTGTGCTGCGACCTGTGTCTGCGCCAGAAACATTTAGGTCTCTGCCTTTCCCCTGTGTTGGGCCTGTCACTTCTCTGTCTGACATACTGTTAGATCAAATAAGTAAATAAAAAGGAAATTAATACACCCCAAAAAAGGCTGTAATTTTGTCATTTCAGCACACAAAGGCAAATAATAATTTTTCCCACTAATACATGCCAAAAAAGGCTTTAGAATATATAACTGCACTGCTGAACGGCAAATAATATTTTTTTTGCCACTAATACACGCCAAAAAGGGCTGTAATTTTCTCACTTCACTACACAAGGGCTAATAAGCCATTTTTTCCCACTAATACACACCAAAAAAGCTTTAGAAAATATAACTGCATCGCTGAACGGCCAAAAAAGCTTTAGAATATATAAGTGCACTGCTGAATGGCAAATAATACTTTTTTTTGCCACTAATACACGCCAAAAAGGGTTGTAATTTTCTCACTTTACTTCACAACAGCAAATAATATTTTTTTTTGCCACTAATACACACCAAAAAAGGCTTAAGAACATATAACTGCACCGCTAAACAGCAAATAATACCTTTTTTTGCCACTAATACTTGCCAAAAAGGGCTGTCATTTTCTCACTTCACCACACAACAGCAAATAATACTTTTTTGTGCCACTAATACATGCCAAAAAAGACTTTAGAACATATAACTGCACCGCTTAACGGCAAATAAGCCCTTTTTTCCCACTTATACACACCAAAAAAGGCTGTAGCATACATAACTGCACCGCACAAGGGCTAATAAGACGTAGAAAATGTTCCTAGTAATACACCCTGTTAATGGCTGTATCACCCAGCACTTGCACCCCAATAAAGAGAACGGTTTGCTGGAATTACAGAGGTATCATCTATTGAAAACCTGAAAGCAGCAGTATAATGGCAATTTGGATCCCCAATCAGTGCAGCAAGGTGTAAGAGGATTCACTCCCCTATCTGACCCTGTTCTGCTTCAATACTGTTGAATAATTCCTCCCTTTCCTTTCCGTACACTTCGGATCGAATTCCACTTCGTCAACTTCGATTCGCTCATTTCTACTAATAACCTATCCTCAGGATAGGTCATCACTATCTGATTGGTGAGGATCCTACACCCAGGACTCCTGCCGATCAGCTAATTGAGAAGGCACTGGCGCTCCTGGTGAGCGACATGGCCTTCTCTCAGACTTCTATAGGCCAGTAACAACAAATTCATCAATCACCTGGTTAGTGAGCTGTGAGAAGGCCTCAACGTTCACAGGAGTGCAGGTGCCTTCTCAAACAGCTAATCAGATACTGATGACCTATCCATAGAAATACATTCTCAGAAAACCCTTTTAAGGCAGCAGAAGAACAAATTAGATCCATGCACTACACCAAAACATGGACTGCCACCCGGGAAAAATCTATAGGCTGTAAAAAATGAAACTCAGATATTGTATAGTACACAACAATCTCTTTAACAAAGCTAGAACCAGCCCTGTACCGCACATGTATCCAGAGATCTCCACATTCATTGCTCTGCTAGATTTATATCAAGCTCACAGCTCAAGAGGAGTGTCTTTTCTGCTGCAACCAAGGGTGTGTGTCCTTTCTGCTGCAGCTTTCTTGCTATCACAGCACAGGAGGCAGTTGAAGGATGAAACTAAGCATGTGCAGCCTTCTCAGTGAGCCGGACAAAGAAATAAGAAAAAACAAACAGGTGGCGCTATACAGATGACATTTTATTGAATTGTTATTGTCCCTATGTGGTCTAATCTGGTGCGAGAAGCACCTAAACTATTTATGGTGACCCCTCTTATTTGGGTTCCTCTATCTATTTATTAGTGTCTGGTGACATCTCATCATAGTATGGGGTCCTTCTCACTATTGTTTAAAAATCTGTTTATTTTTCTATGTTTTTCTTCCCTTTCAGTAATGGTAGCTAGTGATAATTTATCTGTACCAGATATACTATTGCTATATATATGGAAAATGCCTTTTGGGGTCGATTATAAGTATCATTTGGGGGCGTAGAGTCCATATTCCTAGTGGGCCTCTTCCTTTGACCTTATGTGCCTTCTCTTCTGTATACTCAGAGCGTTACGTTCCACACGTGCGTTTCGAGTACCGGAAGTCACGTGCTTGCGCTTCACCTATGCGCTCCATTGGCTGGAAGTCCTCTCTCCGGCGTCCGGAAGTTATTAGTGGAGTCTGCGCTTAAATTCTAAGCGCCGGCGTCTGTCACTAAGTACAATAACACCCCTGAATATCGGTGTGCCAGACTTTGTGGGTTTACCCGTGCCAGTAAGTATAGCTTTGTCTGATATAAGTCCACTGTTAAACTGTGTAATTGGATGGTGACATATTCTCTCCAAACATACTTTTTCCAGCCTCATATATCGACTGTTATGGTGCGCTTTATTTCAACTCCACAAGTGACCTCAGAGAGCTAAGTAACCATTTTATCTATTGATTTATCCCTACTATTTTCTTTAGTGATCTTTGGTGAGCCGCGAGTTGTGGAGGAAACATGCCGGGTCGCAATATTCTAGCTTATTTGGATACTTTCAGCAGTATATACATGCTGGGTATGTACTTGTATGTAGGGTTTCAACAGGGTATTGTTCAGGGCTTAGGTACGGGGACAGGGTACCTCCACCATCAGGGGGCATCCCTGGGCAGAGACTACCATCAGGGCTGGATAGGGATAGATTTTGTATCTACCCAGCCTCCTTACATCTGCCACCCCAGAGATATCGCTTATACCTGCTCCGTTCCTGTAAACGCATCTATTCCATACATTTTTATTGTTAGGCGAGTGCTATTTTTTCACATTTTGGTTATCAGTAGGTTTGTCCTATTACCCATATTATATAAATAAAGGTAATTTTAGAAGCACGTACATTTCTCTTTTTTACTTATGCTAATTTAATTATTACGTGTCCGTTATCTGAAACATCTGTTACTATATTCTAATTTTCACTATCGCCAGTTTTATGTCTGGGACTCTTTTTACTGAGGCTTTAATATAAGAAGCCCGAGATATATTTAAAAGATCTCTACACCGGATATAAAGAGAACATAAAATCGTGGTGGGAGGTGAGATCTCTAGAAAGCTATCTTGAAATTGTACCAAAGGGCCTTTGGATACCATCAAACCAGCAGCCAACATTTCATCCTCCCAATTATTAATTAAATGGGAGCAAGAACTAACTAATAGTTCATTAAAATTGATGTCCCTCTTGTTGGAAGAAGAAAAAAGGGTTTTCAAGGATACTTCAACTAAATTGAAAGAACTCACTGAATGTGCACTTAAATTCAAGTCAGATACTGATTTTAACAGGAGAGAATCTTCTCTTCAGACCTCTGTGGAGTGTTTTCAAAATCTCTTGAAGGAAAGGAAACATCGACAGTTTAATAAGGACTTAACAGAATTTAGGGACAAGAAGGCATATAATTTTGAGAACAAAATAGTCACTGATTTAGAGTCAGAGGTTTCCTCATCAGAAGTTGAATTCTCTGATTCGGAATCCACAGGGTCGTATAAGAACACGAATTATAATAAGAGCGGATACAATTCATCCACTCGTAGACCCGGATGTATGTGGCAAATGGGGGAGACAGCGAGGGAATGCTGGTTGAGCAGGCGGGGGTTCGCCTTATCTGCTGCCCCACCCTCCTCTTCCTCGTTTGCTTCTTCCCATCAGCCCAGGTCCCTTTTTTATCCAACTAAAGCCCTTATCAGTTAGGAGACTGCACAAAGGGTGGGGACAATCGCCCGTAACTGAAATTCTTCAAATTATCAATCTTTTGTCTCGTATTTTAACCAATATTGAGACAGGCGTATTACAGAGAGGTCTCTCCTTTGTACCTACGTCTAAATTAAATTTTTTACATGGATTAAAGATTTGAATCTTTTCTGTAGACGACTTAAGTGGCACAAGTTACATTTGAATACCAATAAACAAACATGTACTGAATTAGGAATTAATGTAGATGATTTTCCTGATTTACAGACCCTGATGGACTTATGGGAGGGGGGTTTGAAAGAACCAGGTCAGGGTCCCTTTACCAACTTACGTCTAATGAGCACTAGATTACCACCTCCGATAAATTCGTAACATATAGATATTTTTTTACAGTTAGTAGGTACCGCATTGGAGCAGCTTAACAGCAACAAATCAATATATCACTATTTGTCTCAATATGAGTCAAAAGCTCTTAGGAGCCTTGAAATTCACAACACCATCGTAATAAAACCATCTGACAAAGGTGGTAACTTGGTCATACTTGACCACCCACAATATCAGAAAATGTGCTTAGATCTGCTAAAAGATAAGAACAGCTATAGGACCCTCCTTGGTGATCCCTCCCCTGTGTTTCAGACGCAACTTAAATTCATCCTTCAGGAAGGTCTTGAAAAGGGAGTTATTAACAAAACAGAATATTTATTTATTTTTTCAAAGTCTCCACAATTGGCAACTTTTTATTGTCTCCTGAAGGTGCATAAGGGACTGCATGTCCTTAAGGGTTGGCCCATTGTATCGGGGGTTGACTCGCTTACACATCATTGCAGAGTGTATCTAGATAGGGTTCTGAGGGATTTTGTGCTGTCTTTGCCGTCATACACAAGAGATACTATGGATTTCTTATGCAAGATTGAAGCGATTTCTGTAGATTCTAACTGCTTCCTTGCCAGTATAGATGTGGAATCCTTATACACATACAGTACAGACCAAAAGTTTGGACACACCTTCTCATTCAAAAAGTTTTCTTTATTTTCATGACTATGAAAATTGTAGATTCACACTGAAGGCATCAAAACTATGAATTAACACATGTGGAATTATATACATAACAAAACAGTGTGAAACAACTGAAAATATGTCATATTCTAGGTTCTTCAAAGTAGCCACCTTTTGCTTTGATTACTGCTTTGCACACTCTTGGCATTCTCTTGATGAGCTTCAAGAGGTAGTCATCTGAAATGGTCTTCCAACAGTCTTGAAGGAGTTCCCAGAGATGCTTAGCACTTGTTGGCCCTTTTGCCTTCACCCTGCGGTCCAGCTCTCCCCAAACCATCTCGATTGGGTTCAGGTCCGGTGACTGTGGAGGCCAGGTCATCTGGCGCAGCACCCCATCACTCTCCTTCATGGTCAAATAGCCCTTACACAGCCTGGAGGTGTGTTTGGGGTCATTGTCCTGTTGAAAAATAAATGATGGTCCAACTAAACGCAAACCGGATGGAATAGCATGCCGCTGCAAGATGCTGTGGTAGCCATGCTGGTTCAGTATGCCTTCAATTTTGAATAAATCCCCAACAGTGTCACCAGCAAAGTACCCCCACACCATCACACCTCCTCCTCCATGCTTCACGGTAGGAACCAGGCATGTAGAGTCCATCCGTTCACCTTTTCTGCTTCGCACAAAGACACGGTGGTTGGAGCCAATGATCTAAAATTTGGACTCATCAGACCAAAGCACAGATTTCCACTGGTCTAATGTCCATTCCTTGTGTTCTTTAGCCCAAACAAGTCTCTTCTGCTTGTTGCCTGTCCTTAGCAGTGGTTTCCTAGCAGATATTCTACCATGAAGGCCTGATTCACACAGTCTCCTCTTAACAGTTGTTCTAGAGATGTGTCTGCTGCTAGACCTCTGTGTGGCATTGACCTGGTCTCTAATCTGAGCTGCTGTTAACCTGCGATTTCGGAGGCTGGTGACTCGGATGAACTTATCCTCCTCCGCAGAGGTGACTCTTGGTCTTCCTTTCCTGGGGCGGTCCGCATGTGAGCCACTTTCTTTGTAGCGCTTGATGGTTTTTGTGACTGCACTTGGGGACACTTTCAAAGTATTCCCAATTTTTCGGACTGACTGACCTTCATTTCTTAAAGTAATGATGGCCACTCGTTTTTCTTTACTTAGCTGCTTTTTATCTTGCCATAATACAAATTCTAACAGTCTATTCAGTAGGACTATCAGCTGTGTATCCACCTGACTTCTCCACAACGCAACTGATGGTCCCAACCCCATGTATAAGGCAAGAAATCCCACTTATTAAACCTGACACCTGTGAAGTGAAAACCATTTCAGGTGACTACCAAACTTTTGGTCTGTACTGTATATATACAGTATACATATTGTGGTATGTAGTTAGCTTTACAAATGGTAGGCAGTCGGCAGGATTGGATGCAACATAAGAGTTTTGTTGCAAAAAACAACAAAAATTGTTCCAACAGGATGGCTTGGCTTCAGCCCATCAAAGTTAAGTCACATAAAGTACTTATCTTCAGCTCTCATGTGTCATATAAACAATTAATTTTTAAACAGGCAGAAATATAGAAGTCACTATTGTGCAGAGTCTTGTCTCTTTACTTCTTTGGAACATTGTGGATAGGAATGCTCCTAAGTCCTCTCCAGACTAACACACACACACACACAAATTAGCTTCTAGCTGTGTGAGGTGGTAACACCCGAGATGGAGTATGGGAGTGACCTTCCCACCCAAACTCTTCAGTCACTCCTAAATCCAGGACCCAAATTTCAGCTACCACGAACTCAGCGATCTAACATCACTGGTGGCCATTTACATCCGGGATTTACATCACTGAGAGCAGCAACCTCAGTGACACATACTTGCCCTCAATAACCTCACCCCTTGGATGCTTACAATATATATATACACTGCCTGCCACAAAAAAAAAAAAGATTCTCAATGGGGTTAAGGTGATGGCCAATCCATGTGTGAAAATGATGTCTCATGCTCCCTGAACCACTCTTTCACAATTTGAGCCTGATGAATCCTGGCATTGTCATCTTGGAATATGCCCGTGCCATCAGGGAAGAACAAATCCATTGATTGAATAACCTGGTCATTCAGTATGTTCAGGTAGTCATCTGACCTCATTCTTGGAGCACATACTGTTGCTGAACCTAGACCTGACCAACTGCAGCAACCCCAGATCATAGCACTGCCCCCACAGACTTGTACAGTAGGCACTAGGCATGATGGGTGCCATGATGGATCACTTCATCTGCCTCTCTTCTTACCCTGATGCGCCCATCACTCTGGAACAGGGTAAATCTGGACTCATCAGACTACATGACCTTCTTCCATTGCTCCAGAGTCCAATCTTTATGCTCCCTAGAAAATTGAAGCCTTTTTTTCTGGTTTGCCTCACTGATTAGGGGTTTTCTCATGGATACACAGCTGTTCAGTCCCAATCCCTTGAGTTTCCTTTGCATCGTGCGTGTGGAAATACTCTTACTTTCACTATTAAACATAGCCCTGAGTTCTTCTGTTGTTTTTCCTTGATTTAATTTCACCAAACGTTTAAGTGATCGCTGATCACGATCATTCAGGATTTCTTTCCCGCCACATTTCTTCCTGGAATACAATGGGTCCCCACTATCCTTCCAGTTTTTAATAATGCGTTGGACAGTTCTTAAAGGATAACTTAGACCCTAATTTCAATTTTCATATATGTAGTTACTAATAACATGATATTCCAGAATCAGTTACTATTAGACTGACTTACCCCATATTTAATAAGATTCAGCCCTTAGCAACCAGTCTGCATAAAACTGCAATTTCACTATTCAGTTAAGATGACCGCCACTGCCCTCACCCTGAGGCTAATCCCGCCTGCCCTCACTAGCCAGTAACAATAGCCCCCCAAAAGTGTCAGTAACCAGAGCCCTCCCCCTAAAGGATTAATATCCTGCAGCACAAAGGGGTCCTCTTACCACATGTTGCTTTCATTTATACACTGAGCAGACGGCAGATCTCCCTTCCCTGGTCTGTGCTGCTTCAGCTCTGCCTTCTCCAGCTTTGCTGAGTGAGGGAGCGTCTGCCAAGCGCAGGGACAGGGAGAAGTGCACACAGCCGAGGCACTGTTATCAGCTGCTGGGGAGGACCTGGCTTTAATCATTTACTTACAGTCCCTGGCTGTCAGTAATGTGACCTTGCAGGCTGCGTGCTTCTGCGTCCTCCATCCTTCAACAGATAGACGGCCCACGCCTAGCAACCCTATTTTAAAGGGATTCTGTCACCAGTTTTTGACCCCCACATTCAAAAATATGGTTATGTGCATGGTGCCCTTGTGATTCCTAATGTGGTCTTATAAGCTAAATCTGTAGGCTCATTTAGTGTAAAAAACGTTTTATCTAACCTGTCATTCATCAGATTAAGGTGCCCAGGAGGACGCTCATGTCTCCAAGATGCCGCCCGCCGCCGCCGCCGTTCGTGCCCAGCTCCTCCTTTGCTTTCTGGGCACCTTAATCTGATGAATGACAGGTTAGATAAAATGTTTTTTACACTAAATGAGCCTACATATTTAGCTTATAAGACACACATTAGGAATCACAAGGGCACCATGCACATAACCATATTTTTGAATGTGGGGGTCAAAAACTGGTGACAGAATCCCTTTAAGCACAGGTAAAAGTAGGCAGTACAGGGAACAAAACTGTGGAATTAAGGGGTAATTGAATACACAGTGAAAAGTTGAAATAGGGCCACCAAGGAGATATTAATCACCACAATCCAATACTCCAAAAAAAAAAAGATGACAGTTATACTTTAACCAAATTTTAGTAGTTTCTGCAATCTCCTTAGATGTTTTCTCTGCTTGATGCATGCCAATGATTTGACCCTTCTCAAACAGACTAACATTTTTTCCACGACCAGAGATGTGTCTTTCGACATGGTTGTTTAAGAAATGAGAAGCAACTCATTGCACCAGTTGAGGTTAAATAACTCATTGCCAGCTGAAAGATAATCGCCCATGCAGTAATTATCCAATAGCAGGCTCACAACTATTTGCTTAGTTAAATCCAGGTGGCGACTTTTTTTTTTGGGACAGGCAGTGTATATTTATGCAAAAAGAACAGAGTAACCCTTTTTATTTTTTATATTCCTGATTTACTTCTGCACTTACTGTAACCAGCTTCTTCTACTATTTATTATGCAGTGAAGCTTTTGCTTGCATTATAGTCATCACTTTATATTCAAAGCCTTATCTATAAAAATAAGCTATTAGTAAACCTTAGTAATTATACTTTCCTAGAGGTTATGTCGAAGCATAAATTACACGGATTGATGTATGGCCTTCAAGCTTATTACCTTAGAACTTTTGATCTCATAAACTTTTCCAGGCAACAAGAAAGTGCAAAGTACAATTGGTACATTTGATATGTACAAATAGGTTAAGCGCCAAATATATAATCCATGGAGAGCACTCATTAAATGCTAAAATAGAAAGAAACTATTTTTCAGCACATCCATTTAAGAGGTCCACAACCAGAGATGAGAAAGAAGCAAATCTCAGAGCCAGTGCCTCCAGGTACGATGGGTGGAAGATCACCAAAATTTCCTCTCAGTGTCTTTGGAATGCACTTGAATTACAGTTTACAAAAGTACAGTAGGCATGATATGGCAGTTTATCAACATTAACCTTTGCACAGTAACATTAAAATAGTCAATAATTCCAGCCAGATAGGATGAGTAATAGATTTATGGAAATGCTGTGAAGATATCGTGCAGTCCTTATCACATGTAAACAAATACGGGAGGCAGGAATGCTCTGCCTGCACATATGAGCTTCATATCAGAAACTAAATGATGCTGCTTTATTATAAAGACACCCCGACCAGGCAGACGGTTATCGGGAGGGAAGCATTCCCTCCTGGCAATCGCCTGATCGCTTGCTGAGGAGACCACAGCTATTACATGCAGCGATCTCCTCCACAGCATGGGGAGGAGTGATTGCTATGCCATCGCTCGTCCCCATGCTGTACAGTGGTTTGCCGGTGGCAGATCACTATTATCCTGAACTTTCCGCATGCTGAATGATCTGGATTGCCCGATAAACGAGCGTTTACTCGTTCATCGTGCAATCAGTGGCATTATTACACTGCAAAGTGATCGCTAACTAGCGTAGTATACATTATGTCAGTGCTATCCAGTAGAGGAGGACAGCATTAACTGACAATCCCATAATATATGTAAGATCAGCAGGCTGAAGAACAGCCCGAGGTCAAAAACAGGCAGCAAGTGATCGGTTGCCTAGGGTAAGCATAAGCATTACTAATCAGCAAGTGGAGATTTGCTAGAAGGCACAACTGGGATTGGTGACTTGAAGTCAAAGGTTAGGTCTTAAGCTAGCCATACACATTAGATTAATGTTGGCATGTGTTTAGAGGGGGTGATTTGGAGAGATACTGTAGCTGTCCAAGCCATATTGTATGCATTAAAGGGAGTCTTCACCAGTAAATATTTTATCAATGAAATAGATAAAAAGGACATTGTTTGTATACCTACCTTTTTGGCCCTTTTGGCTACAGGGTTATCAATATAACCTTTCTAACTGCTGCATTGATGGCAAGTGCACAGACACAAATATTATGCCCCTAAAATTTGATCCTAGTGATAATAAATCCTGAAAAGCACTATGGTCTAATTCGACCAAATAAATCCCACTAGGGATCCTCACAAAGCTGTAGTTAAAACTTAGCGTTTAATAAGGATTTTATTAAAAAAAGAGAAAAATATGTACACCAAAAATATAATTAAAATTATCAGCTGCCTGCTAAAACGTATTCTTGGACTGCAAGACTGCAAGTGTTACTGGTTCAAGTCTTTGGGCTAGCATTCATCACTCTGCAGCCATTAGTAATGTATGGACAATGTCTAGATGAGATTCATTTAGGCTGGATTAACACCATGTTCTGCTCTTTATCAGATATATACTTAACAAAATATACTGCAAAAGGGGATGCACCTGTACCTCAACTATATGATAAGATCCATCAAATGTATCCATTGAAAAAGTATATATTTGCTGCCTGTTTTTTCACTTGAATGGGACTGAGCTGTGACTGATGAACTTGATGTCACATTGTAAGACCCTGACGCAGGGATGCGTTCGCATGTGCGCCGGAGGGGAAGACCGCATGGCTTTCGGGGACAGCTTGGCCAGGCTAGTGGCAGTGCGCCGCGGACGAGCTTGTCTCCGGTGTCTATTGCAGATTCTATTCCGGTGTCCATGTCGACATACTCGCGCACTCTAGCAGAGCTTGTCATGCATCAACATTTACGTTCGAAAACGGTTCACAAGGAGATACGCGGTCACGCGTACGCGCTTCTTATGCGCTTCGCCGACCAGCGAAGGGAATAGCACCTGGCCGCAAGTTCAAAGCAGATTAGGGGGCCGTCATTTGTCTAATTGACTAATGACTGACCAAAGCCTTGTACATAGGTGTAGGGCAGGATCATGACCTATGGGGAGTGGACATTTGGCGCCCTGGGATTTGTTAGCAGGCAAATAAAAGGTGGCCTCCCAGGTCGGTCAGTGCCCACTGTTATCCTTCCTTATCCAGGTACAGGTCAGTACTGCTAGCTACTGACTGAAGTTTGCTGGGACACCGTCCGCTCCAGTGGGACCCAGGAACCGGGACTTTCCGTGATGCATCCGTTTACCTGGCACGTTGCACAAAGACTTATGCACGGATTGGGACTACTCCTGGCTTTCCTTCGTTTTTTGTTTGCCTGATATTTGCCCAGAGAAGTTTACCTGGACTTTGTTTATTTTGTTAATAAACCCCTTTGACTTCATGCTCACTGGTCTGTTTCGTTGGTGCCTTGCATTACACACATGGCCTAGGAAGAGACCTAAACTCTCAAGATGTGTGGTGGCCTCTTTGCACAGTCGATCCAACTCCCGGGTCCTCTGCCAATCTAATATTTATTACCTGTCCTGAGGATAGGTCACCAATATGTAAATCCCGATGAACCACTTCATATGGACCTTTTATAGGGAGGTCTGCAGCATGGGAGAGACTTGAACAAACCTCTGGCTGTTTTAAAGCCTGGGTCTGGAGCTGGAATTCATTCATACATTGTGTGTGTATATATATATATATATATATATATATATATACACTTTTTAATATATATATAGAGCCATACAGCAAACCTCCTCCCCCATGCGTATTTGAATTTATATATATACACACACGCATACACTAGTACATAATTTGGGGTGTTGGGGTAATACACATTAATAATAATTGAGTACTGTATCTTTAAAGGGAACCTGTCACCGGGATTTTGGGTATAGAGCTGAGGACATGGGTTGCTAGATGGCCGCTAGCACATCCGCAATATCCAGTCCCCATAGCTCTGTGTGCTTTTATTGTGTAAAAAAAACTATTTGATACATATGCAAATTAACCTGAGACGAGTGAGAGCTTCAAAATATGACTCTTCTCTGGTCACACAAGTAAGATATGACTCTTATGTTAATTTGCATAAAAGTCGGGAAGTACAAAAATGCATAATACTTATTGAATTCGTCTGCAAATGAAATAAAAGTGTAATTTATATGTTTAGGGTAACACAATGAACATTTAGAAACGCTCAGTGAGGGTAGCATAGTGGAGGTGACAGGTTACCTCTCAATAAAATGGCTGCCAGCCTGTCTGAGGTTACACAATGACACACTAACTTCTGTCCTGTTTCTAAAACCTATCATTTTTTCAGTAATTATCATTTTTACTGTGAACTAACCTTTCTGACCCTAATGCCATTGCTCTTCCCAATAAGGAATCATTGTTTACCGCAGCAGAGTGCACAATCTGCCGCTATCTAATGATGATTTAGGTGTCGGCATGAATTATCCTATTACCCGATGAATGAGCTAAACTTATTGGGTAATTGGTGGCACCCTTACACAAGCAGATTATTACCAATGAGTGATACACTGCCTGAACATTGGGCAGTGTAAAGGGCCCTTAAAAGAAGTTCTGTCCCTCCAGTGTAGAAGCCCACAAAAACATGGCAGATCCAGGCATGGGATCCTATATAGTGCCAATGGAACCTGCACTAACATCATGATTGGCTGAGGCTGACTGCAAGCCCATTATAGGCAAGCGAGCTGGACAGGGTCACATGATCCTCCTTCTTCATCTTCTTATTTTCCCTGTATTTTGATATACGGTATAATATGCCAGACGCCATTTTGATTGATTTATGCAGGATGAATCCCTAAAACTTTGGATTTATTGTAAATCAAAGTTTTTGAGAGTTGGGAAATTAACTTTATTAGTTTAGAATCAATTTGCTGATCTCTAGCAAGGCTACAAAGATGACTTTTAAGTTCCCTTGCACCTCTATTATAAGAATGTCATTATAAATTCAGAACCAAAAAACATATTAAGAAATTGCTATGTGTGTCATTTTGTCAAATAATTGCATATTTTGGAAAAGGTAAATCTATGCTTTAAAGCATGGCTCTTATCAGTGTGGCCCACCCAGCACATAGCTCTCTTCTCATCACATTCATCAATCCAGAAGTGTGCTTGGTTCTGGCTATATATGTGAAAAAGCATCAAAATGAAAGGCTCTTTTCATTTTAGCAGGAGGCAGTTCATTAGATGAAACATTCCAGTCCCTTTTAAAATTCTCCTCAGAAGCTTTTCTCTCATGGTATGAATATCTAGAAATGACAAGTGCAAAGTGAATTCAGTTCAAATGAAAGGTAAATGAAGTACACAACATCATATTAAAGGGGTCATCCAATTTTTGAAACAGCCCCCCCATGTGCCGGGCCCCTTACAGATAATATACTTACCCCGCTCCTGGCACCGCTCCTGGTCCCCGCCGCTGCTGCTTCTGCCTGTACACGGATGAAAACATCCGGTGTTGGGGGGAGCAGCCAATGGCAGGCGGGGACGGGCCTCGCGGGTGACACTAGGGAGGCTCGTCCCCGCCTGCCATTGGCTGCTGCCCCCGACACCAAATGTTTTCATCCGTGTACAGGGAGAAGCAGCGGTGGCGTTTCGGGGACCGGGGTAAGTATATTACCTGTGAGGGGCCGCCACATGGGGGGGGGGGCTGTTTCAGAAATTGGATAACCCCTTTAACTACAACCATGATATGAAATCACATTGTTGTGTGCATCTCTTCATTGTGTCTGCTTTAGTTTGAACTTTTTTATGCACAAACTAAAACAGACCATAGATTTGTAGATCTTTTTTAAACTTTTGACAAAATCCCAGGTTTTAGACTTCCAGATCTGTAGACGGTTGAGACTGAGACTTGCTTTGACAGAAGTAGTACAATACACTGTACTCCATGCTGCAATACAATGCAGATCATCTGGAGAACATCACTTTTAATTTATTATTTGTAATATCAGTTACATTATTGTTGGCATCTTATGTAAGTACTGTAACTAAAATGATGTGTAAACGATAGAAACCATTTTTATCTGTTCTGTATCAATATATACAGCAGTATAATTTGGATTTTTGCTTACTGTGCTGCCATACAGTGCTGTATAGGAGAGCACCTCTGTACACGCAGAATCCTCTGGAGTGTTGTACATTTATCTTTCTGTTGAATTCTATGCCTCCATATAAAATTAGAGGTGTAGGAAGGTACGGCCATGTATAGCCATATGCCATGAGGCCTACTCAGGGATGAAAACATAATGGGGCAGATTTACTAATAGTGGCACAATTTACACTGTCTATGATTCTAATCACAGTCTTAATATTAGACAAATTTACTATTTATTATGGTGCATGGATCTTACCCCAGTTTTATGCTAGATTTGTCTGTGTGCCAAAAACTTGTACGTGCACAAGAAATTTGTTTGTGAGCCAAAAATTCTGTCTATGTGCCTAAAAGAATGTGTCTGTGGGCCATAAAACTGTCCAGTCTTAGTTTACAACACCTATAAGTTGGTGTACTTTTACTCAAAAGAATGAGCCAAAATTTAGGCGCAATTTTTGGCACCCCGATCTGCAATTAGGCCATGCCCCCTGTCCAGCCACACCCCTTTCTCACTAAGCTATGCTACCTTTTTGGGCAAGGAGTAAAATAGTTGGTAAAAGTGGTGCAAAGCATGTATCCAGTTTTTTGGTGCAAAATGCACCAAAGAAGTGGCACATTTTCAATAGTACTTCTGCCCCCATGAGAGGGATTAAGGGCTCATGAACACGGCGGTTTTGCAATACACGGGCATCGGCGGTGTGCATCCCGCATCGCAGATCACTGACCCATTCACTTGAATGGGTCTTCGATCTGGGAGATGCAGAACGGAGGCACAGATCGGAAGCCCACGGAAGCACTACAGCGCATGCACTACTTTTTTGCGGTGCGGACAGATCACGGACCCATTCAAGTTGAATGGATCTGGATCTGTCTGCGGCAGCCACACGGATGTTGCCGTGCATTGGAGACCGCAAATTGTGGTGCCCAATGCATGGAACGGCCGCACTATGGTCTTGTGCATGAGCCCTAAAGCAGAGGACTTCAGCTTCCTGAAGCTGGACAAGACACGCAGAAAAACTCAGCCTTTAACATGAGAAGATGTTGACCATCACCAAATCTGAAACAAATTGAGGGATATTTATCAATAATGAAGTAATTTGCACCAAAAAAAATCAAATACAAATCAAAAGTGGTGATTTCTTTTATCTAATATATATAAAGGCACACAGCACTTTTAAATGTGACTTTTAAAATATAAACCTGCTTATCTGCCTATTTCTATTTGACATTTTAATGCCAATAGCACTAAAATGTGGCTTTTTTAAACTGAAATGTGTCATTTCTGCCAACCCTTGCAAGAACATACATGTGACATTTGAAACATGTTTGCAACTTTTGAAGCATATTTTTGACATTTCCACTGGGAAATTGCGACTTTTGTATCAGACTCGGGACACTTTCATAATTGTTTTGTTTTTGTTGAATGTTAAAGGGATTCTGTCATGAGATTTTACCCCTATAACCTAAACATATGCTCATGTCTGGAGTAATAATAAGAATCCTAAGCTGGCCTTATTATACTTCACTGTGGCACTATTTGCCCAAAAAACAGGTTTTTATAACCTGTCAATCACTTACTTAAGGTGCCCAAGGGGAGGTCTGTTAATACAGGGTGCCCGGCCGGACCCCTCGCCGTCGGGGGCCCAGCACCGACTTCCCTAGCTCACCGCCGCCTCCGCAATCCTATCCGTCCCTCTGCCAGATCCCGCACCTGTGCACTAGGCTCAGCCGGATGCGCCGCGGACTCCTGGCAGCGGTTTCGTTGAGTGAAGTGCGCATGTGCATCAGGTCGGGGGTAAAATCTGATAACAGAATCCCTTTAATTTACTAACAAAACCCTGCGGTTTTTCAGTTTAGCTCATTTATATTAGAGAAAAATAAACGCATCCTGTTACTTACCTATCATTTGTTCCCACGATAAGTTGGTTTTTCTTTTCATAAATGCAACTTTTTGCACAAAACACCACCACATAAGCCGGCTTAATTGTCGGTAACTATTTGAGCCATTTCTGCTGAGAAGACGATGAAAAATGAGGCGTAATATGCGCCAATTTGATAGCGCCGTACACTTGACATTTAGAACTCATTTCTGGTGTGATGCATTCTTTATGGTGAAAATTCTGGAGAAAGCAGTTGATATATTTGGCGCAAATCAAAACGCCATTCTTTTTGGCGCATTTTACACCATAATTCTGGAGCAACATGCTTAGTAAATGTCCCCATTGTCTTCTGCACAGCCAGTTCTTTTTATTAAGTTGTATAGAATAACAACAAGCACCCATACAAATGTCCACAAATATTACAATTTTTGCTATTTTTTTTGCTGGCACTGTCAATTAAAGGAGTTTTCTGAGATTTTTATATTGATGGCCTGTCCTCAAGATAGGATATCAATATCTGGTGACATATTGGACAGAGCTGGTAAATGCAGGGCTGCTCCCATTCACTTCAGCGGAAGCAGCGCTGCAGTTCCTAGCATTGTCCATTACACAGTGGATAAAGCTGTGTACTGTGCAGATTAGAAACAAAGATAATAATTTTTTATATAATGTTCAATAGCTGTTAATAATTAATCAAAAGTGAAAGAACATTTTTGTTACTAAAAAACACCATAAATAGCTGATATTCCATTACTGATGTCCTGAAGGGATTGTTTCAAGCACAAAGCAGACAGCCAGACGTCAGTGCACAATGTACTGACTTTTTTTTAAATAGTGCAATAGTTATTTGCCAAAATCATAACTGAGAGTGATGCAATTATACTTTCACCTATTCATTTCACTATGTCTTTGCCTAATGGCTCCTAATATCCCCTGGGTCCCTGCTTTACCTACACGAGTCTACACTTTTTCCAAAAATATTTTTCATTACAGATTTTCAACTTTCTTAACCTTTGTCTTTCCTAATAGAGACAGCGCATGTACAGTCGCTGCTCCTGAAGCCAAATTTGAGCTTCGGTGCCTGGCCCGGTCAATGAACAGGCAGGTGGGTGCTACTTCCCTGTGGGGACTGCACTTCGCAGGTGAAGAACTCCTGCTAATGAAACAAATCGGTGGTTTCACTCATCCCTATGTCTTATCTGTATCCCCAATACCTGGAAACACCAACAACTGTTTTTTATGTTACTTACGCAGCATCAGACAGGCCATGGACCCTACTGGGAAGATTCCAGGTGGGCTGACGCCCAGGGGTCCATCCGAGCCCTCCTCATAGCTGCCCACCGGGTACATAATGATCTTACACTCCCAGCATTAATTGCTTATGTACCTGATTGGTGGCTGCAGATGCTATCCTGAATTTGACCATATCACGGTCCTCAGGACTGTGAAACATTTGAATGCTGCAACGGTGCATGGGAGTTGATGACTCCCTGCCTCACTATTCACCCCAATAGGCCCCAGACCACCAGGCCTGAAGCCTATTGCAGCAAGCACCTGAGTAGTCGATGTAGAGAACAGGAGTGGTAGTAGCCCTGATGAGATGTGTCCCAATGTACTCCCTCATGCCGTCGCTTCCTGAGGTTCGGTGCAGTGAAAGGGTGAAGTGAGAGCAACAGGCAGAAGTAGAAGTACCACAAACATTTTCCTTTACTGAGTGCAAAGGATGAGTTACAGTACATCCAGCTGTAGTCTCCAGATGATGAGGTATGGGGGCAGGCAAGATGGCAGATAATAGCACTCTGGAGTAAGCCTTCTGTCTCTCCTGATTTCCCTTAGCTAACAGCAGTAAGCTAGTACTGTGTCTATAGGTGTCCACTTGCGAAACGCTGGCTTTTGCATGTGCCTGCCCTGAACTGTGGTGATGGGTGTCTTACCTTGTTATCCTCTTACCTCTAGTGGAGTCTGTGTGAGATTGTGAAATAGCTATTTCTGCATAATGTCTGTACTTAAACTGTCATTTGGCATTCCGGGCACTAGCGGCCACTGTTTTGCAGCTACAGCCAGCACACTCTGAAATTTGAATATGCAAAACAGATGATGACTCATGCTGCTGCCTGTGAGTGAATCAGGAAGTGTGTTGATCTGGCATGGTTGAAGGATTGTGCTGTGAGGGACTGAATCCGATTCTATCCTGGCTTGCAGATGTCTGGCAGTTAATGGGCACTCAGAAGAAGGAGAGTAGCTGTAATATCCTTTCTGTATCCAGCTCTTTTGAAAGAGAGGTTGTCCCAGGAAGATCAGTCCAGTGTGTGGACAGAAGGCCTAACTATCAAGCAAGGCCGCACGGTTGCTGAGAGGTTGGTGGCCATCTCTGGTAGGCTGCATCCTCGGGCCCAGAACGGACACAGGTCAGCACACCTGGTTACTGATTGCAATATATTGTGTGGCGCCTGAAGTTACAGAGACTAGCCTAGGCCTAGCATTAGTTAGTCAGTTAGGATTTATATTGTTTTGCTAGGCTGTACTGTACTGGACTTCAGCACAGTTATTAACTTGCAGACTTTGCTGCGTTTGCCACTGGCTAGGGGTGTTCTCTGTAGCGGCACAGCACGACTTGCAGGCTCTGCTGTGTCCGCCATCGGCTAGGCCTGTCCATTGGGCAGGGATATTTACTGTGGGTCTGGGATATAGCATTTCTATGCATGTTTGTATTGCTTTGGTGATGCTTATGTTATTACTTGTTGTTTAAGTAAAGTTTTCTGTTCTTGCATATTAAGCTGGTGTCAGTGTCGCTTTCCTTGTCTGTGACTTCGCTGTATTCTGGGGAGCCCACACGGATACACGGCTTACAACTTGGCGTAGTCGACAGGATACAGCGACCATTATGGACGGGAACGCGGCGGGAGATCGTCCCCCGGCGCCAGTGGTGCCGGATCAGGACCCAGCCCAGGGTGCAAAGGCGCAAGTTCAGCTTGCCCCCAACAATATGGCTACCCCAGTAGGATACATCCCTGTAGGGGCACTGCTGCGTCATCTGCCAAAGTATGACGGTAGCAACATGACATTGCAGGACTGGACTGAAAGGGTGCGAAGTGCGGTTAAAATGTGTAACCTGACCCCCGAACTGCAGGCCGAGGTTGCATTGGGAGCCCTAGAGGGTGACGTCAGGCGGACAGTGATGGTAAGGCCTGACTCCGAGAGAGATACCCTAGAGAAGATATTCTCTCTGCTAGAGAGAGCCCAAGGGAGGCGGGCCAAAGTGGTACAGTTACGGAGTCACTTCTTTAACCGACCCCAGCGAGAGGGCGAGACCCTGATGCAATATTCCAATGCTCTACAGGAGACACTGAATGAGATACAACGACGAGACCCTGAGGCTATGGGTGCCTTCTGGGAGGTGGACCGGCTTCTACGAGATCAGTTCATAGTGGGATTCTCCAATAAATTCCTACAAGATAAATTACAAGAGATGACTCGAACAACGGCCGATATGACATTCTACAGCGTTTATTTAGCCGCCGTAGAGAGGGAGGAAGAGCCCATACCTACTGCAGTGAGAATGGTGAATAGCGCGCATGTTACAAGGGACCGGCTGGGATCTGAAGAATCAGAGTCCTCAAAGGATGTGGTCCAGGCCCTGCGGGCGGAATTGAAAGAGCTTCGGCTGGAAGTGTCCCAGATGAAGGCATAAGAGGGCCCCTCTGTTGAGTTTGCCGAAAGTACGGCCATATGGCCAGAGAGTGCCCAGAACAGGTAGCGTCAGAGCAGATGTTTAACTTCCGACCGCTGCAGTAGCTGGGCGTCCTGTGGCAGGACGAAGTTAAGCCCTCTGCGTGAAGAACGTGATCTGTATGCCAGCAGCCGAGCTAGAAGGCCGAAAGGTTTGCGGCCTAGTTGATACAGGTTCAGAGTGCACGCTAATGCCTTTGGAGTTCTTCGAGAGGCACTTCGGGCATATGATGAGCACGAAGATGGGAGCGTCATTAGGCTGACGGCTGCCGATAATAGAGAGATGGATGTTCGAGGGATAGTCTGGATGCGGGTCCGACTGTTTGGGCAAGACATCGGCAAGAAAGGGGTCGTGCTGGTGAACCATTCGTCCCGGAAAGGATTGGACGTGACTCTGGGCATGAATATACTGAGAGACCTAGACCATCAACTCTATGCCAAGGAAGGGCCGAAGTACTGGTAACGGGCCACCGCACACCGACCTACCAAGAAGGTCTTACAACAAATGGTGAGGAGCTGTAGCCTGCAAATGAGTAACCTGTCCAGACGGGCCATTGGAGACGTGAGGGTGCTACGGAGGACTCCGTTGAAGATCCCACCTCGACAGGAGCGAATATTGATGCTGCCAGTGGGGGCTGGACAACGACTGAATGGACTGGAGGTCCGGATCGAGCCTACTTATCAAGAAGAAGCGCAGATTCGCCCACTGGTAGCCCGGGGCCCTTGCCATTGTGAAAGACGGATGTGTGCCTATACGCTGCTGTAATGTTGAGGACTGCGAGTTAACCATCCCCGCAAACACCCTGCTGGCCAAAATTTGTGTCCGAAGGGGGTGTCGCTCAACGAAGGGGCTTTACGCTGCAGCCGAATAGGAGATCAGCCTGGACCTATGCTGTGGAGATCCATTCAAGGGAAACCCCGACAGCGGAGTGGAACGGTTGGGTGATCATGGCCCATATGGGAGTGGACTGCAGAACTCTGACCCCGGGGAACAAAAGCTGCTGGAAGACACCCTCTGGGATTTTCAGGAGGCCTTCTTAAGACATGATGAGGACTTTGGGTGTGCTACTGCCATCGAACATGAAATCCCAACCGGCGATGCTGCGCCGATCAGGGAACGCTACCGGCAGATCCCATCTAAGATGTATCAGGAGGTGAAAGATATGGTGGCCAGCATGTTGGAGAACCGGGTGATCCAGGAGAGTCAAAGTCCGTGGACTGTTCCAGTAGTCTTAGTGCGGAAGAAAGATGGGAGTCTCCGGTTATGCGTGAACTATCGTAAGCTGAATGCTCAGACTGTCCGGGATGCCTACCCCGTTCCGCGGATTGAAGAGTCATTATCATCCCTAAGCCAAGCTAAGTTCTTCTCAACTCTTGACTTGGCTAGTGGGTACTGGCAGGTGCCGGTTGCCAAGATGGACAAAGCCAAGACGGCCTTCATTCTACCTATGGGACTCTACGAGTTCAACCAGATGCCCTTCGGCCTCTCCAATGCTTCGGGGATATATCATGTGATTGATGGAACACTGTCTGGGGGACCTCAACTTTGAATCAGTGTTGATATACCTGGATGACATAGTAGTGTTCGGGGTCTCCTTTGAAGATCACCTCCAGAAGCTGCGGCAAGTCTTGGGACGGCTACGAGACCATGGGCTCAAGATCAAGCCAAAGAAATGCCAGCTGTTCCGACAGCAGATAGAGTACTTAGGACATGTGGTCACCCAGGAGGGGGTAAAACTGGCCCTCAGCAAGGTGGGGGCCGTTCAGAAGTGGCCCCGGCCAAGTACGCTACGGGAGGTACGGGAGGTACGGGGGTTCGTGGGACTGGCCGGCTGCTACAGGAGGTTTATACCCAAATACGCTCATCTGGTGGGCCCGTTAAACGAGTTGCTAAGAGGCACTGATAGGGGCCCGAAGAAACACCCCGTCAACTGGGGGCCCCGGCAACAAGAGGCCTTTGAAGCGGTGAAAGAGGCGCTGACCAATGCCCCGATCCTGGCTTACGCGTGGTTTAATACCCAATTCCTGCTGTATACTGATGGAAGCCTACATGGTCTGGGGGCCGTCTTGTCCCAAGTCCAGGATGGACGAGAGAGAGTCATCGCCTATGGGAGCTGGTCCCTAAGAGAGTCAGAAAGCAACCCTGATAACTATAGCTCCTTTAAACTGGAACTACTGGCACTGGTGTCGGCCATGACCGAAAGGTTTGCAGAATACCTGACTGGTGCAGAAGTGACCGTGATAACGGACAACAATCCGTTGGCACACCTGGAGAATGCCAAGCTTGGCGCACTCGAGCAAAGATGGTTGGCCCGCCTCTCTAAGTATCAATACCCCATCAAGTTAGGGAGAACGGCAACGCCGATGCACTCACTCAAGTTCCAGTAGGAGAGTCGACTCGATGAGGAGTTAGAGGATACTGAAACTCCTGACCTTGGTCGCTTACCTCTGTTCCCAGATGTGGCACATTCAAGTGGGGTGGCGTCTGGAATGACGCTGGTGCTGGGGAAAACGTTGACTGATTGGGAGGGAGTCCAGGATAGCTGCTGGGATTTGTGGAAGGTGAAAGAATGGGTTCGGAGCAAGATCTGGCCTCGGCCAGAAGAACAAGCCCTCCTGACCCCAGAGGGTCAGAAGTTGTTAAGGCAGTGGGACAAGCTGACAATTACTCGGGGCCTCCTGTGCCGGATCATATACTTACAGTCAGAGCTGCAGTACCGGCAACAGATTGTCATTCCCATGTCGTTGGGAATAGGGAGCTCATTTCGGGAGCGACAAAACGTTCAAGTGGCTCCAACGGCTGGTGTACTGTCCAGATCTGTCCGACATGGTGGCCACGGCATGTCTTAAGTGTCGATCCTGTGGGTTGAGTAAGAGTACTGAACAGCGGGCTCCTGTGCAGACCATCCACACCTCAGTGCCTCTAGAACTTCTGATGATCGATTATGTACAGATCGGATATTCTACCTCGGGACACTCGTACTGTCTAGTTATGACAGATCACTTTACCAAGTATGCAGTGGCTGTGCCCACCAGAGACCAAACCGCAGAGTCGGCCGTCGAAGCTGTCTGTAAACACTTTATACAGGTGTTCGGGTGTCCACGGAGGATACATTCTGACCAGGGAGCATGCTTTCAGGGTACTCTAATGAATGAACTGTACCAACTGTATGGGATTGAATGCTCCCGAACCACTCCATATCACCCACAAGGAAACGGGGCGTGTGAACGCTTCAATTGCACCTTGCTTCAGATGCTGCGGACTCTGAAAGACAGTCAGAAAGCCCAGTGGCCCGCATACCTACCTGAGTTGATGTGGACCTATAATAACAGAGTACACAGTACCACCGGATACTCTCCACATATGCTCATGTTTGGACGAGCCGGATGGGAGATTGAAGATCTCCACATGCCTAACCCGATGGAGCCACCACCGAGGAGTACCACCACATGGGTGCAGGAGCTCCGCCGCCGGCTGAGAGCGGTCCACAAATTTGTGGGGGAGCGCCTGGGACAGGTGGTACACCCTAACCCAAGACCAGTGCAGAAAGATGGGTATGTCCCTGGTGATCGGGTGATGGTCAACGCCAAATGGCCGTCAGGAAAGTTGGATGGATGGTGGGAGGCAGTTCCATACACGGTGAAGAGAAGGGTAGACCCCACTATTCCGGTCTATGAGGTAAAGCCAGTAGGGACAGGGGGACCCTCACGGAACTTACACCGTAATATGTTGAGACGTTGCAATTTTGATGAGCCGGTGTGCGTAGAAGGGGTGCCCCCTCAGACGAGGAAGAGGAGGAATGGTGGGCCGTCCCTGCTGAAGTGTCCACAGAGGTTCCGGCCGTGGCAGGTTTGCCACCCAGATGCAATGCTGAGCAATCAACAGCTCTTCTCTTGTCAAATAGGCCTGATGTCCCCAGTATTTCTGAAACCCCCAATCTGAGAAGGTCAGCGAGGCCCAATGCTGGTGTGCCTCCACAGCACTATGCTCAGGATGAGTTTGTATGGGGATAGTTGCCGAGGGCAACTTCTAGTGGGGTGGCATGTGAGATTGTGAAAAAGCTATTTCTGCATAATGTCTGTACTTAAACTGTCATTTGGCATTCCGGGCACTAGAGACCACTGTTTTGTAGCTACAGCCAGCACACTCTGAGATTTGAATATGCAAAACAGATGACGACTCATGCTGCTGTCTGTGAGTGAACCAGGAAGTGTGTTGATCTGGCATGGTGGAAGGATTGGGCTGTGAGGGACTGAATCCGATTCAATCCTGGCTTGCAGATGTCCGGCAATTAATGGACACTCAGAAGAAGGAGAGTAGCTGTAATATCTTTTCTGTATCCAGCTCTTTTGAAAGAGAAGTTGTCCCAGGAAGACCAGTCCAGAGTGTGGACAGAAGGCCTAACTATCAAGCAAGGCCGCATGGTTGCTGAGAGGTTGGTGGCCAACTCTAGTAGGCTGCATTCTCAGGCCCAGAACGGACACAGGTCAGTACACCAGGTTAGTGATTGCAATATATTGTGTGGTGCCTGAAGTTACAGAGACTAGCTAAGGCCTAGCATTAGTTAGTCAGTTAGGATTTATATTGTTTTGCTAGGCTGTACTGTACTGAACTGCAGCGCAGTTATTGACTTGCAGGCTCTGCTGCGTTTGCCACCGGCTAGGGGTGTTCTCTGTAGCGGCACAGCACGACTTGCAGGCTCTGCTGTGTCCGCCATCGGCTAGGCCTGTCCATTGGGCAGGGACATTTACTGTGGGTCTAGGATATAGCGTTTCTATGCATGTTTGTATTGCTTTGGTGATGCTTATGTTATTACTTGTTGTTTAAGTAAAGTTTTCTGTTCTTGCATATTAAGCTGGTGTCAGTGTCGCTTTCCTTGTCTGTGACTTCGCTGTATTCTGGGGAGCCCACCCCGGTACACGACTTACAACTGTATAGCTGTACAGTCGTGGCCAAAAGTTTTGAGAATGACACAAATATTAGTTTTCACAAAGTTTGCTGCTAAACTGCTTTTAGATCTTTGTTTCAGTTGTTTCTGTGATGTAGTGAAATATAATTACACGCACTTCATATGTTTCAAAGACTTTTATCGACAATTACATGACATTTATGCAAAGAGTCAGTATTTGCAGTGTTGGCCCTTCTTTTTCAGGACCATTGAATTTCGACTGGGCATGCTCTCAATCAACTTCTGGAACAATTCCTGACTGATAGCAACCCATACTTTCATAATTACTTCTTGGAGTTTGTCAGAATTAGTGGGTTTTGTTTGTCCACCCGCCTCTTGAGGATTGACCACAAGTTCTCAATGGGATTAAGATCTGGGGAGTTTCCAGGCCATGGACCCAAAATGTCAACGTTTTGGTCCCCGAGCCACTTAGTTATCACTTTTGCCTTATGGCACGGTGCTCCATCGTGCTGGAAAATGCATTGTTCTTCACCAAACTGTTGTTGGACTGTTGGAAGAAGTTGCTGTTGGAGGGTGTTTTGGTACCATTCTTTATTCATGGCTGTGTTTTTGGGCAAAATTGTGAGTGAGCCCACTCCCTTGGATGAGAAGCAACCCCACACATGAATGGTCTCAGGATGCTTTACTGTTGGCATGACACAGGACTGATGGTAGCACTCACCTTTTCTTCTCCAGACAAGCCTTTTTCCTGATGCCCCAAACAATCGGAAAGAGGCTTCATCGGGGAGAATATGACTTTGCCCCAGTCCTCAGCAGTCCATTCACCATATTTTCTGCAGAAGATCAATCTGTCCCTTTTTTGGGGAGAGAAGTGGCTTCTTTGCTGCCCTTCTTGACACCAGGCCATCTTCCAAAAGTCTTTGCCTCACTGTGCGTGCAGATGCGCTCACACCTGCCTGCTGCCATTCCTGAGCAAGCTCTGCACTGGTGGCACTCCGATCCCGCAGCTGAATCCTCTTGAGGAGACGATCCTGGCGCTTGCTGGACTTTCTTGGATGCCCTGAAGCCTTCTTAACAAGAATTGATCCTCTTTCCTTGAAGTTCTTGATGATCCTTTAAATTCCTTGCCTGTGAAGCCATTTTTATGCAACGCAATGATGGCTGCACGCGTTTCTTTGCAGGTCACCATGGTTAACAATGGAAGAACAATGATTTCAAGCATCACCCTCCTTTTAACAGGTCAAGTCTGCCATTTTAACCCAATCAGCCTGACATAATGATCTCCAGCCTTGTGCTCGTCAACATTCTCACCTGAGTTAACAAGACGATTAATGAAATGATCTCAGCGGGTCCTTTAATGACAGCAATGAAATGCAGTGGAAAGGTTTTTTGGGGATTAAGTTAATTTTAATGGAAAAGAAGGACTATGCAATTCATCTGATCACTCTTCATAACATTCTGGAGTATATGCAAATTGCTATTATAAAAACTTAAGCAGCAACTTTTCCAATTTCCAATATTTATTTAATTCTCAAAACTTTTGGCCACGACTCTGCTGACTGTAAATGCTGTAACCTGCAGATCTTCTAGTTACCTTATTATTCTGAAGCATACGCCAGATACATAACATAATATGAAATTACAATATATGATAAACAATTGCAGATACTCTATATGGGAATTATGAGGCAGTGTATAAATGGTGCAAGTCAATTACAACATTAGGAAGCACTACTGAGGGCAATTATCAACTTTTTGAGATTTAGTATCATCTGCGCTGCGATATGTGGTCAGCCATTTTGTGATGTATGGTAAAGGATCCCATAAATGCACAGGAGGCCCAATGAGACTAATAAACAAAAGAGAAGATAGGCGTTCAGTGTCAAGCCCACTCCTAATGGGTGACATCACCAAATTCATTGTACTGAAGCTCGTTTCACAATCACCGGATGTCACTGGAAGACTCTTAACTGCTGTCACCACTGGTTTCAGATTTTCAGGAATCTCTACACCACCATTATCAATGTAGTCTCTGAAACCTTCACAGATGGATGCATAGCTGAGACGGAATCTTTTGCATAGCTGCTCCAGCTTCGCTTCACCTTCAAACCACGGACTGTCCACATTGATTGGCCAGCGTTGTAAATTCAGGATGTAAATTTCAGAGACAAGAGTTTCAAATTCACTTGACTGTGATGAAGCTGCAGGTCTGTTGCTCGCAGTTAAAGCAGGAGCGTAAATTATCCACCAAACTTTGATAAAATTGAGGGAGATTTATCCTCACTTGGCCTTTTGAACTCTCTGGATCAATGGTCACACCTTTGAAATTCCCTTTCTCCAGAGATTCCATGACTTCTTTCAGATGTTTGCCAGGCATGTCTAATTTTTTCAACTGCACGAACTGAACGAAGTGTGAGGTCATCATCTTTGTACAGCTTCAGATAACAGTCCCATTTCCTGAACAGCATCCGCAACCCCAGGTTTAACAAATAATCTTCTCATGTCAAGACCTTGTTAAGGCCACTAAATACAGATTTCTGCTTACTGTTATGAGTGGAGCTTACGCTTGCTTTCAGGAAATGACTGTGTAGTGCAGGATATGACACCAAACTGCTCGTATAGCAACCCATCTAACTGAAAAAACGTTTCCAATTTTAAGAATCTGTACTTCTAATTCTTTTGCACATTCTGAGAGCTCTGCTAGATTTTTTGGGTGACTGATAATACATAGCATACAACTATTTAAAAAATTATGTTACATGATGAAGACCAGGAATAGAATCAATTGTATCTGAAAGGCACAATTCAAGCCTATGACACAACTAGTGCCATTTCACAATCTGTGGATATTTTTGACTGAGTCGTTCCAGAACACCCAACTTTTTTCCAAGCATTACACTTGCACCGTCACTGCAAGCTCCAATCCAGTTTTCGGCAAGAAAGTCATTACTGAAACCCAAATTTAGAAAGACAAGCTAGAAGAGTGGCTTCAATAGACTGTGCATCTGCTTTAGGCCGAATGCACACGGCCGTGTTCCGTGGCCGAGAGTGGTCCGTGGTATGCCGGGCTGGATTCCTGTTCAGAGCAGGAGCGCATGGCATCATTGGTCGCAATGACGCTGTACGCTCCTGCTCTGAAAAGGAATCCAGCCCGGCATACCACGGACCGCTCTCGGCTGCAGAACACGGCCGTGTGCATTCGGCCTTAGGCAAATGAAGCAAATCGAGAAAGAAAGTGACTGGGTCTTTTCCGTTAACAGAGGCACGAATATATACGATTAACACTAAATGGGTAGAAACTGTTGTAGACTCATCAATATAAACAGAAATTTTTTAAGCCTGCTCAACAATTGCTTTGCAAAGCTTTTTTCTCATTTCACTAGCAATGCAATCTATTATTTGTGCTGCTGTGTACTCACTATAGAGAATACATCCTAAGTCAGCAACATTTGCAACTTACAAGCTGTTAAGATCTCTGAAAGTCTGTGAAAGGGCAATTTTATTTCGCACAAAAGTAGGCAGTGCGAAATAACTTAGTGGTGGACGCAAACTTCTGCTTCTGCTGTTCTGCAATATTGGATTGCAGAATCTCCTTTCTGGATACTGCATGGATATCTCCTGCCTTTACATGTGCTTCTGAAATCTTATGTATGAGGATTTTTTTACGTAGTGAGGTCAACATAAAAATTTTTGGCCATATGGAGTAATTGTACCAGTGCTCCATTCTTTAGAAATGGATACACCTTGTGAAACAGACACTCCAAGGTGTTTAACCTCCCGACACACTTTGCACCCTAAAAGATCATTGTCTACAAACAGCCAAGGGTACTTTTTTTATTTATTCTAGCCACTGATTCTGGTCCCAACTTTCTGGAAGAATGTTATCACTGACATCCGCATCTTCAGCCACATCAGTAACCATGTCCACTACAGCCGATTCACTGGTGTAGTTTCTGTAGCGGACACCACCAGCTGAAGCAAAGGCTCAGACTGAGTGGGGCAACTTGCAGAATAAGCATGTGATTTTTTTTTATTGGATGCCTTTGTGAAGAAATCTGTAATGCTGCTTTTTCGTTTACTCATTTCTGTACAAATAAAAACAATTAAAAAAAATTGTGTAAAATCATTTTCATTTAAAAATATAATATAAGATTCTGATAAAATGACCTCTTTAGGCAAATAATTCCCCATCCGTTCTGTTATTACCTCTTATTGTGAAAAACTCTTTTTCTCTGTTGTCTCTGGTGGCAGTGGTTCGGTGGTCCGGTGATTGTAAGGTTCAGAGTAAGGCACAAATCAGCACAATTGTATGAAATAAAAATCTATCATTATTCTAAAAATTATTATTTTTTAAACTTAAATGATCTAACAATTAGTCTCATATATGAGTCCAGTGGATGTGACACAGATATAATTTTATTTTATTTTTTTATAACGCATATTTTATTAAAGTTTCAAGACATTAACAAATATAATCCAGTTTCAGTATTACAATATGACATCAGTAGAAAAGCTGGCACACACGCCATGCACATAGTGAAGATGTGGAGAGCTCCACAATACAGAATTGAGATCATAAGTGCACACTGAGTGGCTACCGGTATCATATCTGTAGATATGAAAACAAACAAGTATAAAGAACAACAAAGAACAACAAAAACAGCACCAGGGTACAGAACAGCTAAAAGAGCAGCCCCTCAGGACAAAGTAACAGCGGTCAGTTGAAATGAGTGAAGGTGAAAAAATCTATTCCTTATGGTTTCCCCTGAGGGTGATATCTCCCAGATATTGACTAAGACTCGTACCATGAACTGGATATCCATCCCGACCATAATGCATTGAACTTTGACATTGAGGGCAATCGGGTGTACCAAATTTTTTTCGCGCACGCAAGTGGAGTTAACCAACGCCACTACCTCACAGAGAAAAGGGATGTCCGGGGTTTTCCAGTGGCTAGTGATAACCAGCTTAGTGGCCATGAGTATGTGGGCCGTTATCGATCTGTGGGTATATGACAGGGCATCAATGTTAATAAAGAGGAGGGCTACCTCTAGGGACACAACTATGGGAGTAGGGAGAAGAGTATTTAAGAGGTCCTGAACTTTCCTCCAAAGGTCAGTGATCTTAGAGCAGGCCCAGAGGGTGTGAAGGAGAGAGCCTCTGCTTCCACACTGTCTCCAGCAGGCAGGGCTGGCTGAGGGAAACATCAAATGGAGTCTAGACAGCGTGTAATACCACCGCGGGCTTGTTTTGAAGATTGCTTCTTGGTGGCTCACACAGCGGAAGACTGAATGGGTCAATCGGAATGCAGTGCACCACTGATCTTTGGAAAAAGTTCGACCCAGATCTGTCTCCCATTTCCCTAGGGGGGCGGCTTAGAGATATCAGTTATTTTAACCCCTTAAGGACACATGACGGAAATATTCCGTCATTATTCCCTTTTATTCTAGAAGTTGTGTCCTTAATAGTGATGGACGAACGTTCGCGCGATCGCGTTCGCAAACCGCAAGTTCGCAGCGGGTGCCATTCATTTTAATGGCAATTGAACCTAAAAAACCTTTAGCTCATATTTGCAGCTAAGAAATAATTACTAGAAGTGCACAAATAGTCCCACAACATGGACAGTGACATACCAGATGTATTATTCGAATTTGCAATCTCCATGAATTATTATTTTTTTAATGTGAAATATCGGCAATATAATTTTCGTGTATGTGCATGCACAAATGCACTATACAGTACCCAAATGCACTATAAAGAAAGTATATTGATATATAACACCCCGCTTCAATCAGTTTTTTGGGGGCTGACTGGTAAATCACACCAGTAGAAATTATTTATCCCAATAACGCTTGTCCCTCTATATACCTGCAGTATCGCAGCAGAACCGCACACGACTGCCACACAATACAAATGCACTATACATAGAAAGTATATTATAACATTGTACAAGGAAGTCAATCCATTAGAATATACATAAAGAAAAAAACATAACCTTTAATAATGTTACTATGAGGGTCCATTCACACGTCCGTAAGTGTTTTGCGGATCCACAAAACACTGACACCAGCAATGTGCATTCTGCAATTTTCGGACCGCACATCGCCGGCACAATAATAGAAAATGCATAATCTTGTCTGCAATTGCAGTCAAGAAAAGGACATGTTCTATTTTTTTGCGAAAACGGAAGCACGCATGCGGAAGTGCGGAAACGCAAATGCGGATGCAGATCTGCAAATGTGGATGCGGACAGCACATTCCGGCCCCATTGAAAATTAATGGGTCTGAACCCGTTCGGCAAAATTGCAGAACAGATGCGGACCTATTTTGCGGACGTGTGAATGGAAAAGATAACCCTCAAAATGAAAATAAATTCAATTATTAAAGTTAAGCAAAAAGTATAGATGTAGTAGGCAATAACAAGTGCTCAGCGGCACTAAATCAGGTGCTCGGCGGCACCAAATCAGAAACCATATGTCCTACCACAATTCGGGGGGTTCCAGTGCACATCCATGAATCCAGGAGGGAAAGCAAAAAACATTTATCCCTGGGCTAGATGATGATGTGGTATTGAAGGACAAGGTGGGCAAAGAACTGTCCCTGATATTGCCCTACAGGGGGGTGCTATTCTGGCCCTGATAGCCTAACCACAGACCACCCGCCCTGATAAGAGCGACCCCGTCCGGAACCTTACCATATATAAAAATGGCCCTGGTAAGCCCCTAGGCCCCTGACTTCCAGGTGATCACTGTATACAGTTGCAAGAAAAAGTATGTGAACCCTTTGGAATGATATGGATTTCTGCACAAATTGGTCATAAAATGTGATATTGTCACAACAATAGACAATCACAGTCTGCTTAAACCAATAACACACAAAGAATTAAATGTTACCATGTTTTTATTGAACACACCATGTAAACATTCACAGTGCAGGTGGAAAAAGTATGTGAACCCTTGGATTTAATAACTGGATGAACCTTCTTTGGCAGCAATAACTTCAACCAAATGTTTCCTGTAGTTGCAGATCAGACGTGCACAATGGTCAGGAGTAATTCTTGACCATTCCTCTTTTCAGCAATATTCTTGGGATGTCTGATGTGAATCGCTTTCTTGAGGTCATGCCACAGCATCTCAATCGGGTTGAGGTCAGGACTCTGACTGGGCCACTCCAGAAGGCGTATTTTCTTCTGTTTAAGCCATTCTGTTGTTGATTTACTTCTATGCTTTGGGTCGTTGTCCTGTTGCAACACCCATCTTCTGTTGAGCTTCAGCTGGTGGACAGATGACCTTAAGTTCTCTGGCAAAATGTCTTGATAAACTTTGGAATTCATTTTTCCTTCGATGATAGCAATCTGTCCAGGTCCTGACGCAGCAAAGCAGCCCCAAACCATGATGCCCCTACCACCATACTTCACAGTTGGGATGAGGTTTTGATGTTGGTGTGCTGTGCCTCTTTTTCTCCACACATAGTGTTGTGTGTTTCTTACAAACAACTCAACTTTGGTTTCATCTGTCCACAGAATATTTTGCCAGTACTGCTGTGGAACATCCAGGTGCTCTTGTGCAAACTGTAAACGTGCAGCAATGTTTTTTTGGGCAGCAGTGGCTTCCTCTGTGGTATCCTCCCATGAAATCCATTCTTGTTTAGTGTTTTACGTATCGTAGATTTGCTATCAGGGATGTTAGCATATGCCAGAGACTTTTGTAAGTCTTTAGCTGACACTCTAGGATTCTTCTTCACCTCATTGAGCAGTCTGCGCTGTGCTCTTGCAGTCATCTTTACAGGACGGCCACTCCTAGGAAGAGTAGCAGCAGTGCTGAACTTTCTCCATTTATAGACAATTTGTCTTACCATGGACTGATGAACAGCAAGGCTTTTGGAGATACTTTTATAACCCTTTTTCAACTTTATGCAAGTGAACAATTTTTAATTGTAGGTCTTCTTAGAGCTCTTTTGTGTGAGACAACATTCCCATCAGGCAATGCTTCTTGTGAAAAGCAAACCCAGAACTGGTGTGTGTTTTTTATAGGGCAGGGCAGCTGTAACCAACTCCTTCAATCTCATATCATTGATTGGACTCGAGTTGGCTGACACCGCACTCCAATTAGCTCTTGGAGATGTCATTAGTCTAGGGGTTCACATACTTTTTCCACCTGCACTGTAAATGTTTACATGGTGTGTTCAATAAAAACATGGTAACATTTAATTCTTTGTGTGTTATTAGTTTAAGCAGACTGTGATTGTCTATTGTTGTGACTTAGATGAAGATCAGATCACATTTTATGACCAATTTGTGCAGAAATCCATATCATTTCAAAGGGTTCACATACTTTTTCTTGCAACTGTAGATCTATGTGTTTTTGACTCATTATAAAAGTATATTATAAGTATATCGCACCCCTCTGTGTATCACACCTATCGATAGCACACCTATACCAGTCCTTAAAAAACTTTTGTGGCCCTATTAGCTAGCGTTTGGTGTCCCTAACAGCCTGTCCCTGCTCCACACAGCAACCTCTCCCTACACTGGCAAAACACTGAATGTAAAATGGCAGTCAGATCAGGTTTATTTATAAGGTAGGGGGTATGGTCATGTGCGGAAATGTCTCAATTGGCTGTCCTGTACCACCTGATGGATGTGTCATGGGTCAAAGTTGTTCCCAATGTAAAAAAAAATTGGCGGGCGCAAATATCTCCATATGTTCGCATGTTCGGCGAATCGCGAAAACGCAAAGTTCGCCATGAAACGACCGCTGGGCGAACCGCAAGGCCATCTCTAGTCCTTAATTACATATGGTTTGTGATTTTGTTTGCTACCCTTTAGGGACTTTTGTACACGTTGTGATCAAAACGTAAACAAAAACTGGAATTTGCGCTATATGTCTGTTCAGGCGTAATTCGTTTCATATTATAAGCTCCCCTTATATATCATTTACTTACAGTTCTGAAGACTCAGGGGTGCTGGCTGGCTTGGCCTCAGGGGTGCTGGCTGGCTTAGCCTCAGGGGTGCTGGCAGGCTTGGCTTCAGGGGTGCTGGCAGGCTTGGCCTCAAGGGTGCTGGCTGTCCTATTGTTTGTACAGGGATTTCGGGCGGCACTGTGTTTGTTTAAGTGGGTGCTCGGTCAGCGGGTGTCTACTCACTGTTTGACAAAGGCGCATGTATACGCCAAAATGCGCGTCACTGCATATATGAGTGACCAATAAAGAAAACACCATTCAGCAAATTGGAGTGCCGGTTTCTTCCTCATTCATGTCCTATTGTTGTCCGCAGCCACGGACAAGAATAGGCATTTTCTATGAAAGTGCCGGCCATGTGCACACATGGCTGGTGTCCATGTTTTGCGGATCCGCAATTTTTAAACTGCAAAACACTTGCGGACGTGTGAATAGACCTTTAGAGATTATCTGGCGGTGTAAATGCACCGCTGATTACCCGATGAACGAGCAAAATTCTTATTCATCGAGTAATCGGATCGTTTGTGTGAACACGATCTGCTGCTGGGAAACAATGAGTCTGTAAGGGGAAGAGCGATGGCATTTGTGATCACTCCTCCCCATACTATAGAGGAGATCGCTGCATGTAAATACAGTAGTCTCCTCCACTGAAAATCTGCTGGTACATCGTCCCATGTAAAGGGACCTTTAACCACATCCCCAAAATCGGCCTAAAATAAAAAACTGTCAAACCAGGAAAAAAGGATGAAAAAACAAACAAAGAGTAATTTTGAATAAAAAATAAAGACTGCCAAAAACACTCAAAATTAGACCAAAAAGTAACAAACAACAATGAAAAACAACCCACATTCACTTTTCTAGTACCGTACAATACTGCAGATTTGCTGCATAAAAATCAGTTGTAGCAAATTCACAGCTATTCAGTCACTTGTGAACCCAGCCTAAAAAAAAGGTGTATGACTCCTCTATGGATGATTCAAGGGAAGTTTAGAAAAGCAAAAAAAATAAATGACTAGAGAGAACACTGTACCTCTCTTCTATATACTTGAAAGGACATGTGTCAGAAAGGAGATTTTTTTTATAAACTCAATAATCATACCAAACTTTTTTTACCATTAAAAATTACATACAAAATATTTTCCTTCTGTAGCAGTCAGTCAAAAACATAACCTGTTGTCAGTTTACTGCTGCTGTGAGGGGAAGATTATTTGTTAGTGTAATGGTATTTTTCTCTTGGTAGACCTAGATAAAGAGTCACTCCCCCCCCCCCCCTTCCCTCTCTGGCTGGAGTGAATGGTCCGGCTGAAAAGGTTGACTGTTTGACTTGCTAACAGTCGAAACAAAGGAGGAAGTTAAATAGCCAGGACAGGAAGTAGAATACATGGAGTGACTTAAGAAAAATATCCCCAAAAAATATAAATCTACACAGAATATTCACATATAGGCTGTAAATATATGCCACAGTTTCTTTTTATGGTATTGTCCCTTCAAATATCTGAGATATTCCTTTAATTTCAACTTGTTAATTTGTTTTTCTAAATGACACAATAAAACTCTGCTTAACCACCTCACATCTGCCCATAGGATATAAACGTTCTGGAACGTCCATTCAGAGATCGCAGCTGGACGCTAATCGTGCAGCTGCAGAGCGGGTTGCCCGCTGTCAGTGACAGCAGGGCAACCCAGAGAGAAGGCAGGGACAGTTCCCAGGTGTCCCTGCCTTCTAGATCACTGCATACACAGTGCTCACTGAGTGCTATGCGCTTCCTGTTCCGGTCCGGTGGGCATGTGACCGCCGGGGCCGGGAGAGTGCAGGAGCTGTGGGGTCTAGTATAGTGCTGTACAGCCTCTCTGGTTTGTATTTCCCCTGTAACTGGGGCTACTATGAAAGTGAAAAATAAAATAAAAATTAAGTCAGATGTCCCCCAGAAGTCTTGTATGACCTTATGGGGGACACAAAGTATAACATTTAAAATAATATAAAGTGTTTTTTTTTATAAAAAAAAAGTTTCACATGTAAAAAATAAATAAATCCCCAATTAAGTAATAAAAAATATTAAAAATAGGAAAAAATAAATAAAATAGACATCACGGTCGGCTCTATAAACATGTCACATGATCCACCCTGTCCGATAAACACCATAAAAAATAAAAACTGTGTAAAAAAAAAAGCCATTTTTATCACCTTACATCACAAAAAGTGCAACACCAAGTGATCAAAAAGGCGTATGTCCCACAAAATAGTAGGAATAACTCTATATTAACAATGTGTTTGCGAACTTATAATGGAAATACTGTTTACTGCCTGACAAGAACGCTTAAAATTAATAATTTATTCTGATAATATTACAAATGTTGTGGTTACCCGCCAACAATACAATTCAGGCTAGGTGCAGTTGGGTAGTGGACTGTTGGTATGATATTCAGCCACTAACTCCACTAGTACCAATAATACTTCTGTGTGCAGTACTGGATATAATATACTCCTACGACTGAACAAATAACCCCTAATAATAATGAAAGGTACTCAAATTTATTATCAAGCGAAAAAATCTTTATTGATGATAAAAGTTAAGACACGGTGAAAACAAAAAGGGAGTAGTAGAGACCACACTAGAGAAACTCAGGTTGTGAGCCCACAAGGATAATGGTTTCGAAGCCAGAGGGTTGGCGAAACGAGGATTGGGGCAGCAGCACACTGAGAACCTCGGTTCACCTGTCCACTATGGGTAAATGATCTGTGTTATTCTTAGTTACATGTTGTCATGACATGCAGTTCATACATACAGTGGGATGCAAAAGTTTGGGCAACCTTGTTAATAGTCATGATTTTCCTGTATAAATCGTTGGTTGTTACGATAAAAAATGTCAGTTAAATATATCATATAGGAGACACACACAGTGATATTTGAGAAGTGAAATGAAGTTTATTGGATTTACAGAAAGTGTGCTATAATTGTTTAAAGGGAGTCTTTCACCTAAAATGACCATTATACACCACAAACATGATGATATCCATTACATTCCCCATATTATAATCTTACCTTTGATATTGCTGTCCGTCGCCTATTCGCTCTTAAAAACACTTTTATTCCATATGCTAATCAGGTTCTGAAGGTGCCCAGGGGCGGCGTTTATGCGGCCGGTGCCCAGGCTCCACGGCGCTGTTCAAAT
Source organism: Bufo gargarizans (assembly GCF_014858855.1). Classification (NCBI taxonomy): domain Eukaryota; kingdom Metazoa; phylum Chordata; class Amphibia; order Anura; family Bufonidae; genus Bufo; species Bufo gargarizans. The sequence continues at coordinate 501,097,534 of NC_058080.1, read as the reverse complement.
CAAACCCCTCCCCTTTCACCCCTCTGGCCCGCCCTCGGTTCTTCAGATACCATCCTCCAAGTCAATGACAAATCCGGCGCCTGCGCCTGCGCACTCCATTACTCACTAGGGCAGAGGCAGCAGAGCGTTTAATGCGCATGCGCCGGCCCGTACATCCCGATATTTTGGCAGTTTACTTCCGCCGGCTAGATCGGGATGTACGGGCCGGCGCATGCGCATTAAACGCTCTGCTGCCTCTGCCCTAGTGAGTAATGAAGTGCGCAGGCACAGGCGCCGGATTTGTCATTGACTTGGAGGATGGTATCTGAAGAACCGAGGGCGGGCCAGAGGGGTGAAAGGGGAGGGGTTTGATTTGAACAGTGCCGTGGAGCCTGGGCACCGGCCGCATAAACGCCGCCCCTGGGCACCTTCAGAACCTGATTAGCATATGGAATAAAAGTGTTTTTAAGAGCGAATAGGCGACGGACAGCAATATCAAAGGTAAGATTATAATATGGGGAATGTAATGGATATCATCATGTTTGTGGTGTATAATGGTCATTTTAGGTGAAAGACTCCCTTTAAACAAAATTAGGCAGGAGCATAAATTTGGGCACCACAAAAAAGAAATGAAATCAATATTTAGTAGATCCTCCTTTTGCAGAAACTATAGCCTCTAAACGCTTCCTGTAGGTTCCAATGAGAGTCTGGATTCTGGTTGAAGGTATTTTGGACCATTCCTCTTTACAAAACATCTTTAGTTCATTCAGGTTTGATGGCTTCCGAGCATGGACAGCTCTCTTTAAGTCACACCACAGATTTTCAGTTATATTCAGGTCTGGGGACTGAGATGGCCATTCCAGAACGTTGTACTTGTTCCTCTGCATAAATGCCTTAGTGGATTTTGAGCAGTGTTTAGGGTCGTTGTCTTGTTGAAAGATCCAGCCCCGGCGCAGCTTCAGCTTTGTCACTGATTCCTGGACATTGGTCTCCAGAATCTGCTGATACTGAGTGGAATCCTCGCGTCCCTCAACTTTGACAAGATTCCCAGTCCCTGCACTGGCCACACAGCCCCACAGCATGATGGAACCACCACCATATTTTACTGTAGGTAGCAGATGTTTTTCTTGGAATGCTGTGTTCTTTTTCCTCCATGCATAGCGCCCCTTGTTATGGCCAAATAACTCAATTTTAGTTTCATCAGTCCATAGCACCTTATTCCAAAATGAAGCTGGCTTGTCCAAATGTGCTTTAGCCGACCTCAAGCGGCTCTTTTTGTGCTGTGGGCAAAGAAAAGGCTTCCTCTGCATCACTTTTGCATACAGCATCTCCTTGTGTAAAGTGCGCCAAATGGTTGAACGATGCACAGTGACTCCATCTGCAGCAAGATGATGTTGTCGGTCTTTGGTGCTGGTCTGTGGGTTGACTCTGACTGTTCTCACCATTCGTTGCTTCTGTCTATCCGAGATTTTTCTTGGTCTGCCACTTCGAGCCTTAACTTGAACTGAGCCTGTGGTCTTCCATTTCCTCAATATGTTCCTAACTCTGGAAACAGACAGCAGAAATCTCTGAGACAGCTTTCTGTATCCTTCCCCTAAACCATGATGGTGAACAATCTTTGTCTTTAGGTCATTTGAGAGTTATTTTGAGACTCGCATGTTGCTACTCTTCAGAGAAAATTGACCCCCTTAAATACTCTTTCTCATAATTGGTTTCACCTGTGTATGTAGGTCGGGGGTCACTAAGCTTACCAAGCCAATTTGAGTTCCAATAATTAGTGCTAAAGGTTTTGGAATCAATAAAATGACAACAGTGCCCAAATTTATGCAACAATTATAGCACACTTTCTGTAAATCCAATAAACTTCATTTCGCTTCTCAAATATCACTGTGTGTGTCTCCTATATGATATATTTAACTGGCATTTTTTTATCGTAACAATCAATGATTTATACAGGAAAATCATGACGATTAACAAGGTTGCCCAAACTTTTGCATCCCACTGTACTCTAGGATGCGGTTCCACCATCACATTACTTTGTGATACAGGTGACCGGACCTTTCTTTGGGGCTATTTGGCCCTCATACATTGTATGTAAACAGCACATGTTTGCGATCGTAATTCCAACTGTTGCATCAAGTTCCTACTGTGTGTAATTTGGACTGCATGCACAACTACTACCTGTGGATATTAAACCATTATCCTCGTGGGCTCACAACCTGAGTTTCTCTAGTGTGGTCTCCACTACCAGGGGTTTGGGGTGAGGGGGTCTTGCGGCCACCTACTCCCTTTTTGTTTTCACCGTGTCTTAACTTTTAAAATCAATAAAGATTTTTTCGCTTGATAATAAATGCGAGTATCTTTCATTATTAATAGGGGTTATTTGTTCAGTCGTTGTAGGAGTAGTACTATATATACCTAGGCTCCTCTATGATTCTTTGCTGTTATATCTGAGGTATGTGTCGGTTCTTACTGGATATAATCTCCACCAGAATAACTGCTCTCAGAATAGATACACTTTATGTTTGTGGTGTGTATCTTGAGTTAATAGGTCAAACAGAGCTAATGGCAGCACTCACAGAGTGAGGGGGTGATTGCTTGGATGTGCGTTTGTAGCTAGCAATCATACCCCTAACAGCTGTCACGCTCTAAGTCCTAGTATAAGGCTCTGTAGTGCATAGTCCCTGCCTAATGCAGTGTCCACTCGACGTGTTTCTATGCTGACCAGTAGGGGCAGTCTATCATCAGGAGCAGAGTGACTTTGCTCCCATTGCGTGTCGCCTATGTGTTTTAGAGTGACTGCATATGGGAGAAACAGGGAATAATGCTGCACGCTGGAGGAGCCACTCGTACAGTCAGGTAATCGCACAGCCTCCGGCTCTATGACGGCCGCCTAGAGCGCTCTTTACATCGATGGGGCCACTCCCACTAGGCGGAGCTACAGGCGGCAGAGATTGGACGAGGCAGAATAAAACCTCCCCTCATGCCGTCCTTCATATTGTGCATAGCGCTGACGTGGGTAATAGTTGATTGGCTATAATAGCTGCTTAGTAAACAAAAATATAGATCCTATCTGTGGATTATGGGCTACATCAAGGAAAGGGATCTAGACAAAGCTATGTCAACAGGGCCGTCTTTAATATCGATTGGACCCTGGGCAAGAGGGAGAACACAAGTACCGCTGCCGCATTCATGGGTCCGTACTTTATTAGCTAAGTAGCAGGACATGTAGGGCATACATGGGGGATGTCCCTGCACTTACTATTAAGTGGCACTGTGGCCCCCGTTACATTCTCCCACGCTGTATGCTAAGTAACAGCATCAGAACACCACGGAGGAGACATCAGATTTTCTCCCTGGGCGTTCCTTCTCCCTGACTATGCCCTACATGTACTGCTACTTAGTTAATAAAGTATGCATTGGGCCCCCCAGGAGCAACTGGGCCCGGGGAAGCTGCCCCTTTTGACCCGCGTTAAAGACGGCCCTGTATATCAATGAAAGATGGAAATCAGTCTCCCTAACAGGGAAACGATTAGTAATGACACTATATGTAATCTTCTATTTGCGATATATACAGCACATAGGTATTGTTGATAACATCAGGCTGAAAATGTTGGAGCATATACAGTATGCATCAGATTATTTTGGCATACAAACAGCATGGTTCATATATTGTATCTAGCTGCCACTAAGGAGCAGCAGATGTAATATCTAAGCTTAGATGAAGCTGGTATATGAAATAAAGTCATTCAAGCCGTTTGGTTTGAGTGTCTGTAATGTGAAGGTCCACTGCGCTTCCTTGCGGAACAGTAGGTTGTCCACATCACCCCCTCTGGGGGAACCCCTCACATGTTTGATGCCTTGAAATGTGCTGCAGTTGTTCACTCCCGAATGACATTCCATGACATGTTGCGCAATTGGTGTGTCATCCTGTTTGCTAATATTGGAAAGGTGTTCCCCTATACGCCTCCGAAACTCTTTTAGTTTTGCCCACATATTGTTTGAGGCAAATACATGTGGCAACATACACAACACCAACTGTCCTACAATGTATGAAGGATCTGATGTTATATGTGCGTCCTGTAACAGTACATCTGACCACATTGCCTTTCTTGATTGCTTTACAAGCTATACAGTTACCGCACTTAAAGGTGCCCATAGGTTTGTTGATCAACCATGTTGCGTCAATGGGAGGATTGTATAGGCTATGTACCAGCTTGTCTCTCAGATTGCTTCCCCTTCTGTATGTTATCAGGGGATGGTCTCCCACTAGGTGACCTATTATTGGGTCTGATTTCAACAGTCCCCAATGTTCATTTAGTAGGTCATGAATTTCCATGTGTGCCACATCATAGGTCCCTATGATCCGGATTGTGTCGTCATTAGAGTCACGGTTTTTAGGGAGCAAGAGGTCATTTCAATTATTCACTGAGGCGTGTGCATACGCCTCAGTGAGACATGACTTTGGGTATCCTCTTTGGGAGAATCTTTTTTGCAAGTCATTAGCAGCCCTTTTAAAATCTACCCACTCAGAACAATTACGCCTAGCTCGTAAATATTGGCCTTTAGGTATACCACGTTTGAGCCTATTTGGATGAGCGCTTTCCCATCTGAGTAGGTTGTTGGTGGCCGTAAGTTTGCGGTACATATTAGTAACAATCTTTCTCGATTTGTCAATAGTGATTGAGAATTCCAGGAATGTCAAATGGGTGTCATGAATGTCACTGGTAAAGAACAGACCAAGATCATTGTTGTTTAACTGTGACACAAACCCATGGAAGGCTGCATGTGTGCCATTCCGTAGAAACACATAGGCGAGACCCAATTGGAGCCAAGTCACTCTGCTCCTGAAAAAAAAATAAAAAAAATGTTTTCTTCAAATGTGACATGGTGTCAAAAAAAACCAGTCCAGCAAAATCTGCCTGCCAAAAACCACATGGCGCTATATTCCTTCTGCGCCCTGCCGTGTTCCCGTACAGCAGTTTATGACCACATTTGGGGTGTTTCTGTAATTACAGAATCAGGGCAATAAATATTGAGTTTTGTTTGGCTGTTAACCCTTGCTTTGTTACTGGAAAAAATTTATTAAAATGGAAAATTTGCCCAAAAATTGAAATTCTGAAATTTTATCTCCATATTCCATAAACTCTTTGTAAAGTTTGTAAAGTTTGTAAAATCAGTTTTGAATACCTTGAGAGGTGTATTTTCCAAAATGGGTCACTTTTTTGGAGTTTCTACTTTAGGGGTGTATCAGGGGGGGCTTCCAAAGGTACATGGTGTCAAAAAAACAGTCCAGCAAAATCTGCCTTCCAAAAACCATATGGCGTTCCTTTCCTTCATGTGCGCTGCCGTGTGGCCATATAGCAGTTCATGACCACATATGGGGTGTTTCTGTAAACTACAGAATCAGGGCAATAAATATTGAGTTTTGTTTGGCTGTTAACCCTAGCTTTGTTAGCGGAAAAAAAGATTAAAATGGAAAACCTGCCAGAAAAGTAACATTTTGAAGTTTCATCTCCATTTCCTATTAATTCTTGTGGAACACCTATAGGGTTATAAACGTCTGTAAAATCAGTTTTGAATACCTTGAGGCGTGTAGTTTCTAAAATGGGGTCATTTTTGGGTGGTTTCTATTATGCAAGCCTCACAAAGTGACTTGAGACTTGAATTGGTCCTTAAAAAGTGGGTTTTGGAAATTTTCTGAAAAGTTTCAAGATGTGCTTCTAAACTTCTAAGCCTTCTGACGTCCCCAAAAAATAAAATTACATTCACAAAATGATCCAAACATGAAGTAGACATATGTGGAATGTAAAGTAATAACTATTTTTGGAGGTATTACTATTGTAGGAAAGCGCAAGGGGCCGCAATTGACGGAAGATATGTGTCACCGAGGTTCCTGGCCTCGGTGAGGTAAGAGCCGGTAATTTTAAGTGTCAGCAGCAGCTAGTGCTGACTGACACTATTGGTTATTTAGAGTGTCTGTAAAGCCGATCCGGGCCGGCTCTTACTGGGAGCAGCCAAAGTGCAGGGTGGGTGGCTGTTCCCTACGTTCCAGGCACGGTTTTGGTTAGGGATATAAAACCCAGCCAGCAGTCTCAGCTGGTGTGGATTATCCTCCATCTGACAATGGAGCTTTACCAGTCTCTGTGTTGGGGCCTGAGAGTTTGGGCCAGGATTAAGGCCTGCTATCTTGTTTGGATGAAAGCACGTGGATTTCTGTTTCACCCAAGGACTTATGTGTTGCTGCAGGGTGTGAACGAACACCAGACTCAAGGTGACAGTTTTTTTTCTTGAAACTGACTTTTTGTTGTCACTTTCCTTATGTGTGACTAAAACACTGAACTGTTTAAGTTAAAGGCGTTGTCGTTGCCTCTATACTGCGTCCGCAAGCCTGTCTACCAGAGCAAATCCCCACACTATCTGTTATAAACGTAGAGAAATTGAAATTTAGAAATTAGCAAATTTTTCAAAATTTTGGGTCAATTTTGTATTTTTTTTATAATAAAAAATGAATTTTTTACTCAATTTTACCACTGTCAAGAAGTACAATATGTGACGAGAAAACAATCTCAGAATAGCCTGAATAAGTAAAAGCGTTTTAAAGTTATTAGCACATAAAGCGACACATGTCAGATTTGCAAAAAATTGCTCTGTCAGGAAGGGGGAAATGGCCCGGATGTGAAGTGGTTAAAGAATCCAGTGGGAGGGGAGACCCAGGACAGCCAGCAGAGGGCAGTAAAGGGGTGTGGCTTTTTGCTCCAACCCGCACAGCCTTCACAGTAAGGTTCTGTGCACAGAGGCAGACCAGCTCCCTCCAGGGAAAAAAGATGACATCACAGGTCATGTGACCCCCAGCTAACCAGGACAACAGGAACACTGTAGATGAAGTAAGTGAATTAGAAAATCTTATACATTTGCTTAGTTGGAAACATACAAGGATCAAAACAATAATTTTGACAACCCCTTTAAGTATGCGATTGCAAAAGGTCCTGTTACTCATGTTTGCTAAATTTGATTCATCTTTAAAAAACTAATGAGGTGCAATTTGGCACTTGTGTCAAACTGTGCGACTTTTGTATGCCAGAAAGCTGGCGTAGAAACTTGATACATCAGCCCCTAAAACTAAACCTTACGTTAGGCCACTTTCATACAGTCTGCATTTGATCAGTATATTTCATCATTCTTTGTAAGCCAAAATTAGGAGTGGGTCCAAAACACAGAGAAGGCACAAATCTTTCAATTATACTTTTCTCACAGGTCCTGGTTTTTGCTTACAAATGCTCATACAAAATACTGACCGAATACCGACTGCATGAAATTGGCCTCCGGCTGTTTTTTTTATGCAGTTTATGAACCCAAAGCCAGTAGTGGATCCTAAATAGAGTAGAGGTATGGGTATGGAGTGAGTCCTCTCCTCGTTTTGAACACACTTCTGGTTTTGGCTTTAAATACTGCATAAAAAAACCTGAACGTGGAAACCCAGCCTCATGCACACGACTGTATGTATTTTGCGGTCCGCTAAAAACGGATCCGCAAAAAATACGGATTACATCCGCGTGCATACCGTATTTTGCGGAACGGAACAGCTGGCCCCTTATAGAACAGTACTATCCTTGTCCGTAATGCGGACAATAATAGGACATGTTCAATTTTTTTGCGGAACGGAAATATGGAAACGGAATATACACAGAGTACCTTACGTTTTTGTTTGCGGACCCATTGACATGAATGGTTCCGTATACGGTCCCCAAGAAGAACGGGACAGAGATGGAATGAAAATACATTCGTGTGCATGAGGCCTTATGGTACGACCACACAGTTTTCTGACTGTATCTGTCCTTTATACTTTCTCTTTCATGATCCACTCCTGATTTTGACTTCTAAAACTGCATGCACAAACCTGACCATGTTGCTGTACCCTTGGGTTATCGGAACACAGTGCCGATTACGCAACATTTTTTAAGTGCGGATTCTTGTGCAGAAAAATACACAGTGTAATACAGTACCAACAAAACAAATAAGATTCGATAAATCTCATGTACACTTATTTTTTTTCCATGTGGAAATTGACATGCTGTACAGATTTTGAAGTCCGCAGCATGTCAATTCTTTGTCCGATTTTAGAAGCCAATTTCATCCTTTTCAATGCAAGGGTTAGATCTGGGGAAAATCTGCATCAAATACACACTAAAAACCGCAAGTAACACATTCGTTCTTGTGCAGAATTTCTGCAAGACAGCCCCGTACCCGTTTTTAGGTACACCTTGCAGAAAAGGTGCGTTTTTTTCAGCATGGATTCATGTGCAGAAAAAACGCTGAGTATTACGGTACCAGCAAAGTGTATGGGATTACATACATCTCAAGTACACTTTGCAGATTTTTTCTGTGCTGAAACTGACCTGCCATGCAGATTTCAAAATCCTCAGCATGTCAATTAGGTTTGCGGTTTTAACTGCAGATTTTTCCAATAAAGAATGAGATCTGCAACAACATGCATCAAATCTGCACCAATATTGGCTGTTATGTGCATTTACCAGCACTCATGTGCAGGCCTAATTGCTGAGCCACACCTGTCCCTGCCTTGTTTTCTAGATGCACAACAAAAGTGTGGCCTGGCAATTAGTGGTAGCTATGGTTCAGCCACACTTGTGATTAGGGATGAGCGATTCGCATAAAACTTTGTTTCAATCGCATAAAAACGTCATAAATTGATTTCTACTGTAAACAAACATCTCCCAAACTCGGGTTCGGTTCCAAGTGGTACATTGGAACCGAACCAGAGTTCGGGAAATGTTCTTTTACAGTAGAAATCAATTTATGAAGTTATTACGCGATTGAAACAAAGTTTTATGCAAACCGAATGGGTTCGCACCCGTAATGCGGAATGCACACAGCTGGTGACGCGTGTATTGCGGAACCGCCGTATGTGTCCCTCAATACGGCCACGGGTGCACTACTGCCGTGTGAAAAAGCCCTAATACTGTATGGAGCGCTAGCTCCGTATAGTATTAAAACAAAGTTTTATGCAAATCGACTTCATATGTTTCATCTGAAGTCGACTGGCTCATCTCTACCCCTAAGGGTACCTGCACAAGGGTGCAGGTGAATATGCAGAAGATCCACAGAAATTTCCATGCAAATTTCTGTGTGTTTCTACACTCAAACTGCGCCAAAAAACACAATTTCGTAGATCTCACAATCATTTGAAAAGGGTGAAATCCACAACTAAAACAGAAAACATAATTGAAATGCTGTGGATTTAGATATCCGGACTGCAGGTCAATTTCAGCACAGAAAAAAAAATCTGCATTCTGATTAGTTTAATCTAATATACTTTACCGGTACCGTACTATATGGTGCTTTTTCCACACAGGAATACATGCACAAAAACCACTAGTATTCTGCAACATGTACAGGTAGCCTAAAAGGTAAAAAACAAATCCTCTCACCCCAAAGTCACAAAACCATGAAAAAAGTCATTGTCCTGTTGTGGGCTTTTCTGTGGTGGACATGCTGCCTTGAGCTACTTGTTGTGGGTTGCGTGCATTACTGAAATGTCCTTCAGGTGAGGTTTGTATTGGACGGATGTGGGATTCTTGATCACTCTTAACTACAGTCTCCTGGTTGAAAGGCTGATCTGGAAATGCTTCTCTTGCCGACGTGTTGTAATCTCCTTGAGTAGTCTGTCTTGTTTCTGGTCTCATCATTGCAAAATAGTGATTTCTCATGGTGGAGACTGGTTGCCTGTAGCTCATGTTTCGAAGTGGACTAGAATATTGTGGTTCTTTCACATTCATGATGGTATTATCTCCAATTTGAAAATTCGTACAACCGGAAATATTTATTGTAGTTGCTGAAATGAAAAATGAGTCATTGTGTTCACAATATAAAAGCACAGAGGGTTTTCTTATTATATATGTGGAAAGGTAATGGAATTGCTGTCCTCAAGCAGACAAGCACATCGATGCAGCTAATGGGTGGGTTATAGAATAATGAAGTGCACTGGTGTGCATATAATAGAGGCGGGGGGGGGGGGGGGGCTTTGAAAAGGATTACAATGGACCCCCCATTCCCCATTATGGTGTCAAGTTTAGTCACTAAGGATAGAAGGGTCTGGTATTTGTTTTCCTCTAAATACTCTTTACAATATCTTTGTACAAATTTGCCAACTACTTGCTTGCGAACAACACAATTCCTATGAAGAGGGGAGATATACATCAGCTCTTGACATTCAGTAGCAAAGGGGATGTGCACAACCAGGGTTGGATTTCATCTGAATACCTTGGTTTAGTGATGAGCAAATCAGTTCTACCGATTCAGAATTTGGTCAAATTTCCCAATTTTCTAACAAACCAGAATTTCTTGTGATTCATGTTGGGTGAATTGCACAGAGAAAGAGAGAACACATAATGATCCACTGAGATGAGACAAGCAAGTTAGTTATTTTTCTAAGAGGACAAGAATACTGAGTGTCTCAGGATTACACTTCTCTGACTGCAAGCCAGTTCTCCTACCAAAAGGACAAGAGTACTGGGTATCTCAGTATTACACTTTCAATATCTTTCCCACAAACCCAAAAGGTATACAAATTAGCTTTCCTTCCAAAAAGAAAAGAACACTAAGACTATACGAAGTCAGCAAATGTAAGTGTAGTGACTTGGAGCAGTCTGGACATTTGCCTGTTTCCCCTACGCAAAGTCATGAACTTATTTTATTTCAGTTTAGAGGGTTAACTTGCACTGACTTATACTGCTTAATACTGTGTAACTGCATTTTACTGTATATGTATGTTGTGATATATATCATGTTCATTTGCACTGCACTGTGGAAAGGGTTAATGAATACTGAGTGACTTTTGGGACTTTCTAGTTAATAAAGAGAAACTGGTACTTTTCCATAGTTACCATAAGAGTTGAAGAAGAGCATATTTTGGAAGGAAAAAGTCAGACTTGTTTACCACCAAAACCAGACTGACCTTTTAAATGTCAGGTGTAGCTGTTATTATGTCTGAAGGCTTGTTTTTGTCTGGAAAAATTGCTATGTCTTTGCCATTAAGTATTATTAGAGGTCTAATGCAAGTCTATGAGACACCAGAATTGTAACATTGTAACTGTTTGTGTCTCCACTCCACCTCTCCCAATAGAAGGTTCTTGTTCAGCTAGGAACTTTATATAAGGAGAGCAGTCAAAGGCCCCTAGTATTCTGTAGTTAGGGATCAGTGGATAGAATAAGAGAGTCATGCCAGTCTGTATGGGTGATCAGAAGAAGACGATGAGATGGGGATGCTGAGCTACAGACCATGGGTCACCAGCCCTGTGACCAAGAAGCCAGCCGGACTACTGAACCACAGACCCTGGGCCTCCAGCCTTTGGCTAGTGTACCAACCTTCTGAGAAAGAGTGACAGCTAGCTCAGGCCTTTTCTCAGGATGAAACCCTTCTTCTGCCAGGGAGGAGACTGGAGAAGCCAGCCCTATGCCTCGCCTGTATTGTTTTGCACTTGAGTTCCTCCAGTAAAGAAGCACACTGGTTTACTGCAGACCCTCACTCTTTGCACTTAATTCCAATTGGGGTGCACATGGTGACACCTCAACCGTGTCTGTGGGACCCAGCACAGGCATTGGGGCCACCCCAAAACCGGACACTGCATAAGCTACTACGATTTGCATATATGTTTCCCAGAAAGGCAGAGCAGTGTTGGCTAGACTACAATACTCCTCATGCATACTTGTTGGTCTCCCTAATGAGAAAGAACATCTCTAAGTACCTCAAAGGGCACTCAGTTAACTAGAGCAATTTTTCTTTTGAGATACCCAGCCAGTTCTATTCTCCTTTTGAAAGGAGAATTGGCTTGCACATTTCATTTCCAGTGAAGTATTATGACTTGCTCTTTCAGCTTCTAGAACTAATATTTATTCTCTGAATCTTTTTATAAAAATAGGAGTCCTAGGAAACCTAGACTGTTATATACCAATTTTCAGAGCAATTGGCACATATTTGATTGGGGTAGAATCGGAATATAATTTTTTTTTAAATTGTCGACGTGAAAAGAATTTCCACAAATTTACTCATCTCTACATGAACTTCTCAATAGACCTTATGTTTAACCTCAAAACTTTGTCAAATTTGATTGAAAATGGCAAGAGGGGTTGTTGAATGATCAAAAATCTTCACAATGTGATTTGGAGACATCTGCTTAGGGCTTTTTAAAACTTCAATCCATTATGAACACAGCAGCCAGACTGTTTAGCGGTTATACTAACAACTGTGCTCTCTGTCGCTCATTACACTGTTTTCTGTATAAGTAAATTAAAAACTCAAGCAATGCTGCACCATCATGCATCTTTGTTCTCATCTCCATCTACAAAACCAAGCCATGCTCTTCACGTAGCTAATGACATGACTTTCATCCTACCTTAGGACATCTTCTCGCCTGACTTCTCTCATACTGCACTCATACTGTGGAACTCACAGCCTATTAGGCTCCTATCAAATACATTTCTTTGAAAAGAGATCTATCTCACAAGACTATAGCCCATGTCCCACACACAAACTGACTTTGTAAATATCTTTATTCTTGGTGCAGCATATGTGTTAGTTCAGATACTGACAGGGTGAATGATTCATGTAGCTTTATTTATATTCCCCTTGGTAACAAAATACAGTAGCTGCCCCCCCCCCCCCCCACCCATGGGCATTGGGCTCTTTCCTTTTGTCTTATTTTTTGGTCATTTTGAATTTGATATACCGTATTGGCACTGTATAAATATAACATTATTATTTTATTATTCTAAGGTCTATTTTAGGATATAGTTTGGTAAATATACTTACGGTTAGATGTAGCAGGTTGAACAAAATTCTGAAAACATGAACAAAAAGGTTTAATACCTTATGCAATTTGCACACATTGACTATTACTGTATACTTAAAGGGGCACTCTCAAGGTGATGGCATATTGGTAGGATATCTCACCATTGTGCAGTTGCAGTCCCCTGCCAACCCCATGACTGAATATATAAAAAGGTCTGGTCTGCACTGAATTTGTGCGGTGAGCCGATGGACATAAGGTGCAAATCACAACCCTGAGCTTGGATACGAGATTTTTTTATTTTGAAAAGACGACGCGTTTTGGGGTACTCAGGACCCCTTTATCAAGTCTGAAAAAACAGAGTTGTTACAGTAGTCTAGGCAGTGTAAATAATCAAACGTTCATAGTAGCTGGAAGACAATAGTTAAAATAGTGTGTATACATATGTGCATACATGCACATATACACACATGCACGCATTTATATTTGTATATATAAAAATTGTTTGGATGCATGGATAGATCAATGAATGAAGACAAAAACATGAACATAATATATATCCATAGGTAGTTGGTTGGTTCAGTATTTTAGCTGGATGATTGATTAGACAAATGTTTAAATAGAGGATGGAAGTAAAAAAGATAGATAAAAATGGCTGAAGGATATAGATAAAATTAATTATAAATCTAAAAAGGTAAAAAACTAAGAAAGACAACTAAAAGACCCTGTTGGGGGTATATATAATCGCATTGAACGTTTTTGTAATTGTGTACAGGTGTAAATGTACAGATAGGTAAAAGTACATGGCTTAGGGTGCAAAAAAGGGAGTCCCTTACATGGCGGAGGATAATAATAATATTTCTCCCTCATAACGGAATGATTGTTTGAGAATTTAAACCCAAAGTAGAATGTTATCATCTGGACAGGAGTGCTAGACCTTGCTATTCTCTTGTTTAAAAACTGCAAGTTGTACCATACATAAGTGTTTTGTAATGAGAGAGTAAACCTGCAGTACCTGTATCCTTGGCACCGTGATCCCGCTGGTGCACTCTCCTGGAGGGTCCCTTTCAGAAGGACTACTAGTCAACGCTAGTGTGGTCAATGAGCGGGGTGGTGGGGGATAATAAAGAGAGTTTTTGGTGAGGTTTGATTGATAGAATGAGATAAAGGTTTTATTCTGTGTTGAGTTTTTGTTGTCTGTTTATTGGCTGGTGTGTTAAGAAGTGTATGTCTCAGGTTGTTGAGCAATCAGTTGAAAGTATATATTATATACATGTATACACATAATAGCATATAATGGTCTAAGCATGTTGTGATGTGTTGGTGTTATTACTGGCCTGTTGCCATGTAATGTTCTTATTTGCTGGTATATACTGTGGTCAGCAGTGGTATTGGGGTTTGATTATAGTGATAAATAATATAGGTAAAGTGGTTATGGGGTGTCTGGGTAATATTTGTGGCCAGTGACCCTGCGTTGTTATGGCTGCTGGCATCACATTATTATCCTCCTCCATGTAAGGGACTCCCTTTTTTGCACCCTAAACCATGAACTTTTACCTATCTGTACATTTACACCTGTACACAATCACAAAAAACGTTCGATGCGATTATATATACCCCAACAGGGTCTTTTAGTTGTCTCTTAGTTTTTTACTTTTTTAGATTTATAATTAATTTTATCTATATCCTTCAGCCATTTTTATCTATCTTTTTTACTTCCATCCTCTATTTAAACATTTGTCTAATCAATCATCCAGCTAAATTACTGAACCAACCAACTACCTATGGATATATATTATGTTCATGTTTTTGTCTTCATTCATTGATCTATCCATGCATCCAAACAATTTTTATATATACAAATATAAATGCGTGTATGTGTGTATATGTGCATGTATGCACATATGTATACACACTATTTTAACTATTGTCTTCCAGCTACTATGAACGTTTGATTATTTACACTGCCCAGATTACTGTAACAACTCAAAATAAAAAAATCTCGTATCCAAGCTCGGGTTGTGATTTGCGCCTTATGTCCATCGGCTCGCCGCACAAATCCAGACCTTTTTATATATCCAAATACCCACCCAAGTGGCAGTTTGGCCCCCGCCCAGGGTCGTCTCGGACACCATCCGGCAGCACCAACTCAGACAACCTCCACCATTCGAACCTCCCTCCACTAAGGTTGCACCACAACCAGTGCAAACCAAACCAGGTGAGTAACTTCACTCATCCTGGTTAGGGGGAAGGGACATCAATTTGTTTACCCTCACCTATGAGCGCCTTCTCTCCTCTCTTGGCCATCTGATAACCCCATGACTGAGACCTCTGCTGAAGACTGCAAACTAAGAATTCAAAGACCTTGCTTATTCTGTTCTAGTCTACACAACAAATCTAACAACATTTTTTTTTTCTTACAGATTTAGGCTGCTTGCACACGACAGTGAAGAAAAAAAGCCGTTAAAAATGGACACACTGTCAATTTTTCATGGCCATTTTTCAACCATTTGTGCATCCATTTCTGTCTGTTTCTAATGACCATTTTGCATCCGTTTTTCATGACTGTTAAAAAATGGCCATTAAAAAATTGATGAATTTCATTGGCTTTTTTAAAAATAAAATCCCAACCCCTGCAGTATACATTATGTCCCCCAAAAGTAATAATGTCCCCCATGGTGGCCCCAGCAGTAATAATGTGAAGGACCTGCCGAAGGAGCTGCATTCAAGGGTGATGATGTCACCACGTGCTCCCAGCATGATCACATGGTGACGTCATCACACTTGAGCACAGGTCCTTCAGCAGGTCCTTCAGTATCAAGAGAGGAATAGCTGTCCCTGCATGTGCAAGTGGATGAGGTGAGTGATTTTTATTTTCTGCTAAAAACAAACATTACAGCCAAGGGCCACTATGGGGGACATTATTACTGCTAGGGCCACCATGGAGGACATTATTACTTTTGGGGGACATAATGTATACTGATCAGAATCAAGAGAGGAGTGACTGTCACTGCATGTGCAAGTGGATGAGGTGAGTGATTTTTCTTTAACCTCTAAAAGGCCATATTGCACTATTGTACCAGTTTTTAACGGCCATTAGATGGGTGCACTACGGTCTAAGCACCCATTGAAAATGGTCCCAGTGATTTCAATAGGGTTTGACTGGCCGGGAAAATGGCCAAAATAGGACATGTCCTATTTTTACACGGCTGCTATTTACTGGCCATTAGTAAAAACGCCTATGTGAATAGCCCCATAGACTGCAATGGTTCTGAAAATGGCCATATGACGGCATGTAGCCTTGCAGTACTTGAATAGGACTATACTACAATTTCGGACAGTGGCCAGGCCACTACTGTGTAGGGAAAAAACAATGCTCTGAATCAGTGGTTCATCCCAGAGGTTAGACCCCCACCGATCGTAAAAATGATTGCTTATCTGTAACGGTCACGTCCACACACACACAGGGGGAAGGATAGTGACCACTGCGCTCCACCCTCACCCCTGGCCCTGCCTACTTGCCTCACGAGTCCTGATGACAGAGGACAACTGGACGACAGTCCCTTAATTAGGATATGTGCGGGGGAAGACAGACAAGACAAAATACGGAACTTGAACGGACCGGGTCAGAACCAAGAGAGCTACGCAGTACAAAGGGTTAAGCAAAGAATGGTCAGGAGAAGCCGGGGTCAAATACCAGGAGAGTAGAGAAGTACCAGAGGAGTCCGCAAAGAGTAGTCAGGTGGGAGCCGAGGTCACAATACCAGGACGGATGTGCAGTACAGGAGGAGCAGGCAAAGGATCGTCAGAGAACAGGATCAGGTGAGTATTCAGTAGTCCAACAAATAGCCAGGAACCTAGAATAACAGGCAACCTGTGGCCAGCAGGCTGCCTGTATTATAGTGGGGTCTGAGGGTCTTGTGACGTGGCCAGCGTCACATGACCGACAGACAGACAAGTCGAGCACCGAGTGATCAGCTCGGCGCTCAAGGCAGACCTAGGAGCAGGGAGCCTCCCAGCTAGCAAAGCCGCCCTGGGAACGAGGCCAAACACAGATCCTCGCTCCCGGAGCTAAGCAGCAGGTCTGCGGCTGATGGGCGCCCCGTGACATTATCCTAGCAATATGCAGTTTTTAAGATGAGAATATTAATTAATTAATTATTAATATTACATATTGTGTGTTCTATTGGATTTAGTTGGTGGACTGCTCGTGTGTTTTAAATAGCACTGTTTGTGCTCTGTCTGGAAAATCATTATATCTCAAGCGGAATCCTATAGTCTTAAAGGAAGAAATGCATAGAGAGGACAAGGGCAAAACAGGATATAACAGGTTAAGATGCTGGTGTAGTGTCATCCTTTTCAGGGTGAATACCCTACTTTCCAAAAAGCATTTAATAATGGAAATTTGGAGTGATAGAGTTATCCTGGTCATGACCATCATCATCAAGCATCATCACCAGTTGAAGATTCCACCAAGTATTATTCAGAGCTTTTGTACTGTACAGAGACTAACAGGGGATCTGGTAGGCAGTGACGGGGGAATCGTGAGGTATTACTTAAAAAAAAGTTTTTTTTAAGGCATTCTAAGACTTTTTTTTATCTGGCTGGGCAACCATTTAATTCTCAAACATATGAAGTGGTTCCAAACTGTACCTTCACTTTCAGTCTATAATGGCAGATGTACATGTCCTAGTAAATAAATTGCAATGTATTTTATACTAAAATATTCCTAATCCTAAAATTACCTAAAAATTATTTATATTGTACTAATGACTGCTAACTTCTTATACTGTATGTAGGTAATCCCGCATAAAAGTGACGCATACCTGTATAAATATAACAGTGAATACTATGGCCAAGAGATGGATTAGCCACCTGCATATCACTTTATAATAATTATCAGATAATTAAAAACCTTGGACAAGCCCTCCAGAATCATGTTATACTGACCCCTTTCTCCAGCGCTGTTCTCTGTGGCCCTCGTCTGGTTCTACTACCACTGCTTGTTTGTAAACTACGGTGGAGACGTTCCGGTATACAGCACGTGACCAATGCAACCAACCATTGTCCTCTGTGGTCTAACGCTGAGTGATTGGCTGAAGCAGTGAGGTTCTGTACACCTACACATCACTGTGCATGTCACAATGTTGGTGGAGTGTAGGTATATGGCGCTGGAGAAAGGGATGACTATAACATGATCTTTTAATTTAGGCTACTGGATGGCTTCTCTGAGATTGATAATTAGCTCAAACAGCCTATATAATTGCTTTCTTTGCCGAAAGTCTGCGGCTCCTTCATTTACATGCAGCAATCTCCTTCACTGTATGAGGATGAGGGATCACTAGTGCAATCTCTCGTTCTCATATAGATTAATGATTTCTGAGCAGCAGATTGCTGTTTAGACCACACTATCTGCTGCCCAGAAACTATAATCGGTAGTGCCTGTGTTTCGCTCGTTCATTGGGTGATCGGCGGCACAATTACATGGCAGATTTTGTGGAACGACTGTTCGCAAGAACGGTCGTTCCCGATAATCTGGACGATTATTGACTCATGTAACTGCAGCTTAACTGTGACCGCTATGAGTATGAGATTTGAGTAAAGATAGTCAAATGAATAAAGGGGCTTGAAGGTCCGGGCCCCATAAGACAATACAATGCCCGGCAGTAGTATTAGTAAAAGCAAATCTTACACATTGCAAGCAAAAACACATGACTGTTATTGATCAGATCTGAAACTTTAAAGTCCAATTTTTTTTTCTTGCTTTGGTAACTTACATAATAAGGTGGAAACAGTTGATTCCAATTTAGAGGAGCACCTGGAATAAAGCAAACAGATTTTTCCATAAATTCATATATTCAAAGAGACTGTCCACGTTTGGGTTATCCAGTCATGTAAAAAGAAGTTTAAGTGTTTGTATACTTAGGAGTGACACAAATTTCCAACAAGACATTGAGTCCAATGTCTGCTCTGTCCCTTTGTCATCTGATTATGCAGCATTTCCTGCTACGGCATACTGTCCCAACTGCCAATCACATGGGTTCCCCTGTAGTTTGCCCCTCTTCCTTAGATGAAACATCATTTATGAAGTAGACATCCAGTTGTCATGCAAGTGCAGTACTCCAGGGGACTACTGCAAGGGTTCATTTCTATTGATTGACTGTTTCTTGAGTTACATGTTGTGATCTGTTATATACATGCACTTAATGGCATTGTATGGACAACATGTGTCATACAACTTGGCCAAATATGTTAAGTTGTCAGAATATGGACTAGACTCCTTCAACTTAGTGTTGAAGGAGTCTAGTCTGAAACAGCCTGGTTGAAAGATCTGTCTGTTCTATCTTCTGCACAACTAGGCCCTAGTTCAGAGAACCCTAATGTCTGACCCTACAACTGCCCTAGAAAGCAGCCATACTACCAAAGTACTCCTGACAGAAAAACACACACAGAAATCAGAGAACTCACAAGGCTGTGCGCTGGACTCAGACAGCAAGGTATTGTGCTCGTTTATGGCAGAAAGGCTTTGTTGTTGTGGAAAGGAATATTACAAAAGCATCCTTCATACTTAGAGACGGATTGGCCATCTGTATCTACCGTAAATTCCTGCACCCCTTAATCCAGGAATTGCAGAAGGCAGGGGCGTAGGAGGGGGGCAGACAGGGCCCCCGGTGCAGAGGCTGGCCCTCCGCTCCATGCTTCACTGTTCTGCTGATTTCTGGTGCTCCCCCAGCTAGCAGCGCTGTGTGTGTGGAAGCGCGTCGTCAGGTGAGGGAAGCAGGTAAGTATTTCAAATTTTTTTTCTTCCATGGAGCTGGAGAGAGCACTGAGGGCAACAAGGAGGACATAACTACCGTAAGGGGACACAAAAGTGGCCATAAATACAGTGAGGGGGCACAAAAGTGGGCATAACTACAGTGAGCGGGCACAAAAGTGGGCATAACTACAGTGAGGGGGCACAAATATGGGCATAACTACTGTGAGGGCACAAAGGTGGGCATAACTACTGTGAGGAAGCACAAATATGGGCATAACTACTGTGACAAGCACAAAGATTGGGATAATTACAGTGAGGGGCCACAAGGAGAACATAACTACTGTGAAGTGGCACAAAGGTGGGCATAACTAATGTGAAGGGGCACCAAAATGGACATAACTAATGTGAAGCGGCCACAAGATGGGCATAACTACTCTGAGGAGGCACTGTGGGCATTTCAGCTGTAAATGAGGCACAATGTGGGCACGAGTACTGTGAGGGGGCACAATGTGGGCATTAGTACCGTGTCGAAGCACTATGGGTAAATGCCCTAGATTACCCTGTTATACTTTGGGATGGCTCGGTCTTACAGGACCAGCACAGTGCCCCCTCGTAGGTATTTACCAGGTACCTGGATCATCTCGCTGCTTCTTAATTATTTTAAAAAAATTTATGTGGTGAGCTAACCCTTTTAATATTAGCATTAAAATCTAGAATAATATGTTTTCAGCGCTATTTTTGCCGTTTTTACCTACTTTACGGCTTGATTTTATTGTATGCAGCTTCTGTTGACTGATCAGCATGCCTTCAAAATACTCAATGAAGGTCACATAATAATACCAGATCTGTCAAAAGCAGCATATTGGCAGTTTGCTGTAGCAACAGGGTATGAGCTCTATACCACTGAGTAAAAATGAACTTAAAATTAAAGGGGTTTTGCCATCACATACAATGGGGGCATATCGCTGGGATATGGCCCCATTGTCTCTTATGTGCGGGTCCCACCTCGGAAAGTAGTCGAGGGCGCACTGCGCATGCGCAGCCGTCCTCCATTCATTTCTATGGGGAAGCTGAAAACAGCTGAGCGCAGGCTTGGCTATTTCCGTTGGCCCCATAGAAATGAATGGGAGTGGGGGTCGCGCATGTGCGGTGCGCTCGCATTCACTCGTATGGGAGCAGGGCTTGGTGGTGGCCGGACCCCAGGAAGCCCAGGGTCCTCCAGCCACAACTCTCCACGCTCCGTTCTGGGACCCGCACCTATCAGACAATGGGGGCATATCCTAGCGATATGCCCCCACTGTCTGTGATGGGAATACACCTTTAAGTCCAAAACAGCAAAACTGGTGCTGAAGCTGTGATGTTTCACAAGACATCACCAGTTATATTTAATGACAGGGCTTCATTTTAAATATATTGCATTCAATGCAGCTTTGTGCAATGTAGAACGAAACCAATAAGTTTACACTGCCCCATATTCATTTTATATGGGTACTGCAAATTTATACCTGTGCGAACCCACTGTGAAAATTTGCAGCGTACCAATTTGTCGCTGTCGATACACGCCTATGCTAAACATATACCTTAATAGGTCATACAAAACAAGGTCGTTTTCATAGGACAACCCCTTTAAGCCCTTCCCAACTAGAGATGTGATAGTGTAAGTAAGCGTCATACCCAATGAACAGCTGTAGTATTATAATGTAGTGATAGCTCAGGAATGAGTCCTGCCATTACCAGCAGGAGCCTCCTCATGTCATTTAAAGGGAATGTGTCAGTAAAATTTGTATCTGCCAGTTATAAAACAGATAATGACGCATATCCTTTTTTTTATTCTGTTTTTATTGTCCGATTTAAGATTTTTAAAATTCTATTTCCGGAACATGATTATGAGGGCGACCATCTTGCCTGAGCCATTTAGACATATGCTTTACAGCAGCAACCATGGGCCATAGACAAAATAGTCAGGTGGGGACTCATTGACTTCTATGGGAGAGTTTTCTAGGCATGCTCTGTGACCTGTGCATGGGTCAGGAGAGAGCTGATAAGTTGTGATATCACCGATTGTAAATGGTGGATCATGTGTAAACGTTATATGGTTGATATTTGTCATTGTAAATCACGCATGTCATGATTAGCAGATAACTGCAGTAAAGTGATCTTTACAGACCAGGTAGTGGCCAGTGTGAAAATTGCATGATTATAGGATTTTGTTAAAATTCTTTTAAATATGTTTAACATAAAAACTTAATTTAAACGATAGGTAATTTTCTGATGACACAGTTTCTTTAACTCCTTTACTTTGACTTTTGAATACAAAGGATAAAATTATTGTTAATGTTTCCCAAATGGAACAAAAAAGTAAAGAAAAAATATGATTTATTCCATTGTATTTTTGCATTATCTCTCTTAAAGGAATTTTAACCCCCTTCAAGACCAAGCCAGTAGCGCCATAAGGACCAAGCCACATTTTGCAAATCTTCACTTTACATGTATCACTTTATGTGGTAATAACTCTGGGACGCATTTACTTATATAAGCGATTCTGAGACTGTTTTCTTGTGACATATTGTACTTCATGTTGGTGGTAAATTGGAGTCAATATGTTTCACCTTCATTTATAAAAAATTCCAACATTTACAGAAAATTTGGAAAAATTCACAATTTTTTAAATTTGAATGTCTCTGCTTTTAAAGCAGATTGTGATACCTAATAGAATAGTTGCTTTTGTACATTTCCAAGATGTCTACTTCATGTTGGCATCATTTTGTAAATGTCATTTTATTTTTTAGGATGTTAGAATGCTTAGAATTTTAGAAGCAAATCACTTTGTGGGGCTTACATAGTAGAAACCACCCATAAATGACCCCATTTTAGAAACTACACCCTTGAGTTATTCAAAACTAATTTTACAAACTTTTTTTTAACCCTTTAGGTGTTCCACAAGAACATATTTTCCATTTTAGTCTATTTTTCCCTATAACACAGCAAGGGTTAACAGCCAACGAAAACTCAATATTTATTACCCTGATTCTGCAGTTTACAGAAGCACCTCACATGTGGTGGTAAACTGCTGTATGGGCACACGGCAGAGTGCAGAGGGAAAGGAATGCCATATGAATTTTGGAGGGCAGATGTCGCTGGGATAATTTTAAGTTGACATGTCATTGAAGACCCCCTTATGCACCCCTATTGTGGAAACTCCCAAAAAGTGACCCCATTTTGTAAACTATGGGATGAGGTGACCGTTTAATTGGTACTATTTTTGGGTATATATGATTTTTTATTGCTCGATATTATTCTTTTTGTGAGGCAAGGTAACCAAAAAAGGCTGTTGTGGCACAGTTTTTATTTTTTACGGAGTTCTCCTGACAGGATAGATCATGTGTTGCTTTTATAGAGCAGGTTGATACGGACGCGACAATACCAAATATGTGTATTTTTGTTGTTTCAGTTTTACATAATAAACTATTTTTTAAAACTAAAATAATGTTTTTGTCTTCATTTTCTAAAAGCTACATTTCTTTTATTTTTCTGCCAATCCTCTTGTGCAGGGGCTCTTTTTTTGCAGGAAGAGTTGATATTTTTATTGGTACAATTTTTGGGTACATATGATTTTTTGATCAATTTTTATGACACTATTTTGGCGCAAGGTGACCAAAAAAATAGCTATTTTGGAACAGTTTTTTTTTCTTTTAAGGGCTGTTTCGCACGAGCGGATGCCGTGCGTGGCATCCGCTGCGTGAATGACAGCCAAGACCCGATGCTGACAGCAGAAGCACGGAGCATTAACATGACTGATAATGCTCTGTGCCTCTCTGTGATCTCTTTACTACGAAATCACAATGACAACTTTATCTCACTGTGATTTCGCAGTAAAGAGATCACAAAGGCACGGAGCATTATCAATCATGTTAATGCTCCGTTGCCTCTGCAGTCTGCATCGGGTCTTGGCACTCTTTCACGGAGCGGATGCCACGCACGGCATCCGCTCGTGTGAAACAGCCCTAACAGCGTTCAACTGAGGGGGTAGATCATGTGATATTTTTATAGAGCAGGTCATTATGGAAGTAGCAATACCTAATATGTTTATTTTTTTTATTTTTATTTCATTTTTATACAATAAAAGCATTTGTGAAAAAAAATCATGTTTTTTGTGTCACCATTTTCTGAAAGCTATATATTTTTCTATTTTTCTGCCAATCGTCTTGTGTAGGGGCTCATTTTTTGTGGAAAGAGTTTTATAGGTAGCATTTTTGGGTACATATGATTTTTTTGATCACTCAATATTACACTTTATGTTTTATTTTTGTTTTATGTTTTGAGTTTTTATTTTATTTTTTTATGGAATTCACCTTAGGGGTTAGATCATGATATTTTTATAGAGCAGGTTGTTATGAACGCGACGATATCTAATATGTCTACTTTTATTTATATATTTTACACAATAAAAACATTTTTGAAAAAAAATCATGTTTTTAGCATCTTTATTTTCTGAAAACCATATATATTATTTTTTTTGCAGGTAGAGATGATGGTTTGATTGGTACCATTTTGTGTTGCATATGACTTTTAGATCGCTTGGTATTATACTTTTTGTGATGAAAGGTGACAAAAAAATTGCATTTTTTGCACAGTTTTTTTTTATGGTGTTCACATGAGAGGGTAGATCATGTGATATTTTTACGTGGTGATACCTAATGTCTACTTTTTTAAAATTTTATTTCAATTTTACACTATAAAAGAATTTTTGGGGCGATTGTCTTATGTAGGGGCTCATTTTTTGCAGGGAGAGATGATGGTTTGATTGGTACTTGGCATTGGCATTTTTTGCATAGTTTTATTTTATTTTATGGTGTTCACCTGAAGTGGTAGATTATGGGACATTTTTATATAGCTGGTCATTACGGATGTGGAGATATCTAATATGTATGTTTTTTTTATTTTTTTAAACATATTTTTATGGATAGGGGGCTTTTTATTCTTACTTGAAACTTTCATTTTTGTATTGTTAAAAAACACACATTTTTTTTGCTTTTTATATTTGTCCCACTGTGGGACTTTACCTGTTCAGGGTTTGATCCCTGTTTCAATTCAGTACAATACATTCTATATTGTACTGAATTGAACTGTCAGCATCTTACACAGTAAGACGCTGACAGTTGCCTAAGAGATCAAGCCCTCAGGCTGGATCTCCTAGGCTTCCGTAGCTGGCAGGCCCCGATACCTGTCAACCATCGGCCCCCGGTCACCACAGCACAGGGGGCCTATGGAGTCAGAGCGCTGACCGTGGCATGTGAAAGGGTGAATCCTCCGGCACCACTGCATACAGCGATGTCGGCGGATACAGCAGGGGCCCGGCAAGAAGCCACATTCCCTCACGTACATGAACGTGAAAATGCGTGAAGGGGTTAATATTGGATAAGTCACCAATATCCGACCAGCGTGGGTCTGACACCCGGCACCCCCGCCGATCAGTTGGTTGAAGAGAAGGCCTTCCCTTCATTGTTTACCTGCTCGCCGTCAACAGTGCAGAGGCGAGCAGGTGTAATTTCAAGCCGTCCCATTCATGTGCTTTCTGAAGAAGAAATTTACCTGTGGAATATTGAGAAGGATGTCCATAGTTAGGTCCCTGGATGATAAAAAGAATATGTATGCATTAGTGAACTTTAATGCTAACATATAGAGTATAAAAATGCCACTGCAATATAAAAACTGTATACATAGATAACAAGGATATTCTATACCATAACTCCTGGTGGGTAACCGGGCGGTATAGTTACTTGAGGACCTCTTAGATGTTGACTTTGTGAAGAACTCCTTATAGGCACCGACTCTGAAGGACAAATATGAAAATGTAAAGAATAACTTGGGTATTAGAATTATGTACAGATGTAGCTGAGCTAAAATTGACTGTGATAACACGTCACAGTGTTATCGTGACAAAAGCCATTTAAATCCATTGAAAAAGTCAATTAACATTTTCTTGCCATTGTTTACTTAACGCATTAACCATCAAGTTTAGCTCTACATCAGTACTAATAGCAAGTAGTGATATTAGGGTATGATCACACAAGACAAAAAAAAAATCTGTGACAAAAAATCAGTGAGAAATCCACCAGATTGAAGTGGATTAGCAGTGGATTTCATCCTAGGCAAAGCAAAGAGTAAAATCTGTCGGGAAAGTCTGCAGCATAAAGCCCAGGGGGGTCCACCCAAGGTATCACTTGGAACTAAAACCGAGTTCGGTAAAACGTTTTTAACAGTAGAAATTAATTTCTGAAGTTATTACCTGATATCTCGCAAGACTTCGCAAAGTAATAACTTCGGCTCATCGGAGCCAATACATTCTAAAAACAAAAATTCTAGCAAAGTTTTATGCAAATCGACTTCTGATGTTTTACCTGAAGTCGATTTGCTCATCCCTAGCCACCACAGAGGGACAACTTTTGGGGCAATATATTGTGCTACACTGTGGTATTTTGCACTAGAGTATTGCTGACGGCGCCTACTTGTGTTGCCTCGCCTTCTGACAAGACCCGCCTATAACATAGGGCCACTTTTAGTTTTTTTTTTCTAGGGCCACTTTAAGTTCCCAGTCCTCCCCTGGATTCCACCTTTAATTTTTGATAGCTTCTTTGGAAAATGAATAGTGGAATCTGATTGGTTGCTATGGGCAACTAAACCAGTTCTACTTTACACCAGTTTGATAAATGACCCCATTAGTCCAGACTTAAAAAATGGAAATACTGACCACAGGTTTGATTGTTGAATGAGCTCAAAGAGTCTAGAAGCGAACCCAACCCAACATGTAGGATCCCATCACACCTTTTCATTCGTCCCATTCTCTTAACCCCTTCTCACCAGGGTTGCCAATCGTCCAGAAATTTCTGAACAGTCCGTAAAAACTTAACTTTTTTCTTACGTCCGTCAAAAATAAATAAAAAATAATAATAATATATATATATATATATATATATATATATGCTTCTGTGATTATTTTGAAGGTGCTGGTACTTGAATAGATTATCATCAGTTGTCAGCTCACAGTAAGGGCTCTTGCACACAAACATATTTTCTTTCTGCTTCTGTTCAGTTTTTTTTTGCGGACTGTATGCGGAAACATTCACTTCAATGGGTCCGCAAAAACAACGGAATATACTCCGTGTGCATTCCGTTTCCGTATTTCCGTTCCGTAAAAAAGTTGTGCATGTCCTATTATTTTCTGCAAATCATTGTCCGAGGCCCCATTCAAGTCAATGGGTCCGCAAAAAATACGAAACGCACACGGAACACATCCATATGTCATCCGCATTTTGCGAATCCATACTGTAGAAATGCTATGCCCAGCCCATATTGCTCATGTGTTTGGTCATTAATAAGTTACTGTTTCCGTTTCCGACCCGCAAAAACGGAACGGTTACGGAAACCATACAGATATGTTTTGTGGAATAACGGAACAGAAGAAAACTTAAATCAGAGAAAAAAAAACTCCGATACAGAACAACGGATCCGTGAAAAACGGACCGCAAAACAACAACGGTCGTGTGCATGAGCCCTAAATTCTGGTAATGAGTTCTTATCAGTATATAGTGCTATAGACCTGTATTATTTATAGTCTTTATCATTTATTATGGTTTTTAATTTGTATGTAAAAAATGTTGGCTGTTCGTGATTTTGGGAGAAGTTGACAAAAAAATGAAAAATTCTGGTTGGCAACCCTGCTTCTCACATTGCAGTGTAATAATATGTAATAAGCATGTCATACCTGGAAACTGCCATATACTAAGTGATAAAGATGTTTACCTGGGTAATACATAGATTTAGGTCTGTAATGAGATCCCTGTGTGACAAAATGAATAAATAAGCATTAATGCAAGCTAATATATTGTATGTACGGTATGTATATATATATATATATATATATATATATATATAAAATAAAGAAATTCCGCAGCACATCCACGTAGTAGAAAAATAAAAAGACTTTATTCACCCAGCGTGCGACGTTTCAATCCTCTCAATGGGATTTTCCTCAAGCAGCGACATGGTAGGTTGTGCACTGTGCATATTTAAGCACAGACCCATAATTGAACAATTGATGTGCCAATTACAATCATTACAGTTAGTGTACATAAACTATAAAATGAACAATATAAAAAATATAATAACACAGTTATATCATATCAAAAAACTATACGTGCAATAATGTGACATGAAAAATGTCCCCAATTCATTCAGTATATAATATACAGAGACATTCATTGATAACAGTAAAAATCAATTCAGGTGTGTATCATCCAAATAATTAAAGTGTGCAGGTGTACCTTCGAAAATGGATGGACAAAATTGCAGAGGTATGCAGCGGGGGTCAATGCTCGTGGATGTCGGCGTCTCAGGCATACCATTGCGCATGTCGCAAGGACCTTCCTGGGGCTCTCCATCACGTGATCGCATATCTTAGTCATTCCTTAAAGTGCGCATGTCCAAGGACCTTTCAGCATGTGATCAGCCTACGGTCATGTGCCTGGACATGTCACATGATCGGAATGAGTCAGATCGGAATCACAGTGTATGTTAATAGTACAAGTTCGTGTGTAGCTGATAACATTAGCAGTAAGTGTGTAGCAGTAATCGCATATAGCCATCAATATACAGATTATATCCATATATACATCCAAGTTTGTATCTGTGGAACATACAATTTTTGCACATACAATTTATACCTCCGTTGCATCGGCCCGTGTCAGAAATAAAGATCTCGCACACAGTCATGGGAATCACAGAGCCAATGAGCAGCGCGATAGGGGGGGATCGACCCCATTCCACAATGTATCGATCCACATGAAGGGCCACATATGGATCGATACATTGTGGAATGGGGTCGATCCCCCCCTATCGCGCTGCTCATTGGCTCTGTGATTCCCATGACTGTGTGCGAGATCTTTATTTCTGACACGGGCCGATGCAACGGAGGTATAAATTGTATGTGCAAAAATTGTATGTTCCACAGATACAAACTTGGATGTATATATGGATATAATCTGTATATTGATGGCTATATGCGATTACTGCTACACACTTACTGCTAATGTTATCAGCTACACACGAACTTGTACTATTAACATATACTGTGATTCCGATCTGACTCATTCCGATCATGTGACATGTCCAGGCACATGACCGTAGGCTGATCACATGCTGAAAGGTCCTTGGACATGCGCACTTTAAGGAATGACTAAGATATGCGATCACGTGATGGAGAGCCCCAGGAAGGTCCTTGCGACATGCGCAATGGTATGCCTGAGACGCCGACATCCACGAGCACTGACCCCCGCTGCATACCTCTGCAATTTTGTCCATCCATTTTCGAAGGTACACCTGCACACTTTAATTATTTGGATGATACACACCTGAATTGATTTTTACTGTTATCAATGAATGTCTCTGTATATTATATACTGAATGAATTGGGGACATTTTTCATGTCACATTATTGCACGTATAGTTTTTTGATATGATATAACTGTGTTATTATATTTTTTATATTGTTCATTTTATAGTTTATGTACACTAACTGTAATGATTGTAATTGGCACATCAATTGTTCAATTATGGGTCTGTGCTTAAATATGCACAGTGCACAACCTACCATGTCGCTGCTTGAGGAAAATCCCATTGAGAGGATTGAAACGTCGCACGCTGGGTGAATAAAGTCTTTTTATTTTTCTACTACGTGGATGTGCTGCGGAATTTCTTTATTTTATAATTTGGAGGTGGATCGCCGACTCAGCCGCTGGCACTCCCATTACAGAATACGGATAGTGGTGCTGCCCACATTACTTTTTCTATATATATATATATATATATATATATTTATGTTGAAAGTGATAGTGCTGTCATACCAAAGCTCCTTGTGGTGGAATTTCTGGACGAACCCTTGGAGGCTGACGTGGCATTTTGTGAGGCACAGACTCTGATTGGCAAAAAGGGAAATATAAAGAATCACCTTTATGAAAAATTATGTCTTGAGAAATATGGAAGTGGTTTAAACTGTACACTGGATAGGTGACAAATGTTAGATTGATATGTGTCTGACTGCTGGTCCTCCAGTTTTTGGCCAGTGGAGAGTTGTGTAAAGTTGCATACAAATCCTTCCCACTGTGGCTAAACACAGGAGATGCATGGGACTAGGGTGCCCTAGGAACCATCACTTAGATGCATGATAATGGTGGATAAACCACGTAAATAGATTACCCGATAATGCAGGTTGGGCTTCAGAAAACCTCAGAGTATGTAATCTGTGAACCATGTCCGACATTTCTTTAGTATTTACAGACGCTGTGTCCTTTTTATATGAAATATCGTTTGTATTACCAGAAGACACAGGAGAATCCTTAGGAACAGAAAAATGCCAAATAAATTCCATATCACACACAAAATAAGCATAGTTAATTATCCAGATAAAACCTAATAAATTATCTAAACGACCAATGTTAGGCAAATGGCGCTAAAGAAATAATATTCAGCATGAGACTGCATTATCTATTCCTTGATTTGCACAAACACTTTTTATTGTAGATTTCTAATGTGTGTCTGCAGTAAATCTTGTTGCCAAACAACTCGGGTGACACAATTGCATTTCTAACCCCTCAGTGACATTTTTTTTAATTCTATTTTGTATTTTTATTTTGTGGGAGTTTTTTTAGGAACCATATTTGGGGTCTATATAGTGTGTTAACTTTTAATTTCATTATGTGGGTCTGTACAATAATAATACTATATATATTTACATTTTTTTCCTCCTGCAGCCTGTCAGCTCTGCAACTGCTACTCCCTCTCCTCCTCCAGACTGACAGGGAAGGGGGGGGGGGGGGGCAGCTGCTTTAGCTGCTCATATCTTTGGGTTGGTTTTGTACTGTTTGCTGGCATTCCAATCTTTCACACAGTGCCAGATCATAATCTTCAGTACATGGGAAGATATCAGGCTTTCGGCAGCTTTCCAAGCATGGTGCAATACATAATATAGTGGCTGTGCTTGGTATTGCAGTTCAGCCCTATTGACTTGAATGATACATTTCTATAAATATATCAGCCACAGCACTCATCCAACTTGGTGCTTTTGTAGGGTGCTTGTCCTTTTCTTGTCCTAGAGAAATGATTAATTGTAATTGGAGGGCTGAGGAGGCTGCAGCACTAACCGGAGCACCGTGGCCTCTACAAACAACTGATCTGCATGGGTACCGGAAGTTGGACCACCACTGATTAGATATTGTTGACCTATCCTGATGACAGGTTATCAATATTCTACTCTTGAAAAACCCTTTAATAGAATATTTTAGATAAAGCCACACTTGTGCTTGTGAGGTGCTGTTCATAAGCTGACCATAGACTTGATATCAGGGGAAAGAAGAATTGGGCAGTTGGATTTCAACATGCTGTCTTTTTGTTCTATGGGGAGACAAGTGGCTGCCAGAGTTGCCTAGCAGATGATACAATGGGGAAGATTTTGCCCTGACACTGTCTGCGCTTATTGGACAGCCTCAGAGGTATCAACATGACTGTAGATGCTGCCTTTGCAAACCACTGCCCTTTACATATAGGGGGCAAATAAAACTGGGGACATATGTCGGGAACAGTGGGGCCCTAAAACACAACCTCATCTGGATTTATCATACATGCCTTTTCAGTTTAGTTCAATGCTGTCTGATAGTCAAGAGTGAATAACACTGGTCAGTATAGACAATCACAGCCATATTGTCTCACGAACCTCACATTTGCTGCCTAGTTGTTGAGTTGGAACACTAGTGACAGGACCTCTGTCATGAGAGAGCAGTCTTTCCATGGTGCTCTGCGCCTTAACCTTTTCAAGCCTTATGAGCATTTACAAGTCCAGCGGGAGTAATAATAATAATAGATATTGAAGGGGTTTCTTTCCTTTATCACTCTAGATTATTACCCTCAACTATCATACTAGAGTGCGTGTGTTTTTATAATATACTTGGTGTACCGTGTACCTCCTGGCGTTCTGTCACGAGGGTTGTATACAGTGGGCACCTTTTTTCTATCCATCTGTGTATGTGTTAGTTATTTACTGGTAGGCCACACCAGAACCAGCTTTCACCACCTGTCACCACCCTAGGGTTAGACAGGAGGCGAGGCTCGAGGACAGGGAGTCCCCACCACTAGGGGACGTCCCTGGGCTGAGGTGTAGACTAGGGTAGCAGTTTAGGGACACCTTCCCCCACCCATTAGACAGCTCACCCAGTCAAGTGTGGGCCTACCTGGGTAACTATATAGGTTAGTTTGTTATTCTTATTAAACATTAGTTATCTTTTTGTACTAAGGGTTTCATTGCTGGACTTATGAGCATTTCACACAAAACCACTATGGCAAATCTGTTCAAAAATTATTATTCTGTGAGACATACTTACCATCTTGTCTTGTACTTGTCTAACCGCTTGTCTAATATCTTTTTCATGTGCACTGAAAAATGTCTCCCATTTGTTACAACATTCTGTTAGTGGTAGAAAAAAGTAAATTCCTCTTAGAGAACATTCACACATGACAGGTGTCCCTGCTGTCTACAATCGCTGGTTTATTTCAGGCTGAGAGACACTCGTAGTAAGCATGGTTCATGGTCTTATCAGGTGCTACTTACCACTAAACGGAGGCCTCTTGGACTTGTCATTATCCCAGCAGTGTTTGGTGAACTGAATTGCCTCATTTAGATATCTCACTGACTTCTCCATTTCCAATTCCCGAAGGCATGGGCGCTGGCCATGAGAAACATGTTCACGTATCAAGACAGATTTGTCAACTGACAGAGAGGAAATATAAATGTGGTCAGTTTTTCTCATTTTTGAGAGTACCTGTCATTACAAAAAATACATTTTACAGTCAGTATTTAGGTGTACATGTATATTACATTTAGGTCAGCCCAAAATGTTGTATATTTTCCCTAACCTCTTCTCATTTCTGTCTAGCCAAATGAATACATGAACAGCTCAAGTCTGCTAGAGCAGTGTCCTCAACTCCAGTCCTCAGGGACCACCTGCCGATCATGTTTTCCTTAGTATTGAGCAGGTGATATAATTAGTGTCCATGCATCAGGAATACCACAGATATTCATTGTGTGGGATATTCTCAAATCATGATCGGCAGGTGGGCCCTAAGCACTGTAAATGAGGAACACTATTCTAGAGTATCTCGCTCAGTAATTTTTATATTCCCTAATAGGCATATGGACTGGGGTTGTGTTCATAAGAAAGGATTGCTAAGAAAGGTTGCAAATATGCATCAGGATCTTAGCCCTTCTACTATGGCACAGAGTGCAGTGAGTTAATGACCAGCACCATGGCGGCAGCTCAGGAACTGGTCCCACACCATTGATTGTGCAGTAGGTTATTTTCTGGAAGTCCCATACAGATGAAAGGAGTGGCAGTGTGCATGCCTGATCTGCTGCTCCATTCATTTCTGGTGGCCCAGTGGTGAACAGGGACCCTGTTCTTGTGATCGATTCAGTGGTTCCGTTCTACACCATTCCGCATCTCCGGATTTGCGGACCCATTAAGGGGAATGGGGTGATGCGGAATGCCCACGAAATGGCGCCCGTGTCCGCAATACGGCAATTTGAAATTTTTATGCCCAGCCCAATTTTTTCTATGTAATTACTGTATGATATATATGCCATACGTAAAAACGGAACAGAAAAATGGAACAGAAACGGAAACACAACAGAAACAAAAAACGTGAAAAACGGACCGCAGGGCCTCTTTCACACAACAGGTTTTTTTCCAGTTTATGGGCCGTTTTTTGCGTTTCGTATCCGGTCTGTATGCATTCCGTTTCCGTATTTCTGTTCCGTTGAAAGATAGAACATGTCCTATTATTTTATTGCCAGCAAATCACGTTCTGTGGCTCCATTCAAGTCAATGGGTCCGCAAAAAAAACGGAACACATACGGAAATGCATCCGTATGTCTTTCGTATCCGTTCCGTTTTTGTGGAACCATCTATTGAAATTTTTATGCCCAGCCCAATTTTTTCTATGTAATTACTGTATGCTGTATATGCCATACGGAAAAACGGAACGGAAAAATGGAACAGAAACGGAAACGCAACAGAAACAAAAATTTGAAAAACGGACCGCAGGGCCTCTTTTACACAACCGTTTTTTTTCCTGTTTACCGGACGTTTTTTGCGTTCCGTATATATGGACTGCATACAGAAGCATTCATTTCAATGGGTCCACAAAAAAAGAATGTACTTCGTATGCATTCTGTTTCCGTATTTCCGCTTCGTTCAAAGATAGAACATGTCCTATTATTGTCCGCATAACGGACAAGGATAGTACTGTTCTATTAGGGGCCAGATGTTCCGTTCCGCAGAAAACGGAATGCACATGGAAATCATCCGTTTTTATTTGCAGATCCGTTTTTTTGCGGACCGCAAAACACTGAAAAAGCCATTTGGTCGTGTGCAATAGGCCTAATGGCCCGTTCACACGAACATTTTTTGCGTTCCGTGTACGGAACCATTCATTTCAATGGTTCCACAAAAAACTGAATATATTCTGCATGCATTCCGTTTCTGTATTTCCGTTTTTCCGTTCCGTTCAAAGATAGAACATGTCCTATTATTGCCCGCAAATCACGTTCCGTGGCTCCATTCAAGTCAATCGGTCCGCAAAAAAACGAACACATACGAAATGTACTCCGTATGTCTTCCATATCCGTTCCGTTTTTGCGGAACCATCTATTGAAAATGTTATTCCCAGCCCAATTTTTTCTATGTAATTACTGTATACTGTATATGTCGAACGGAAAAATGGAACGGAACTGGAAACACTACTGAAGCAAAAAACTGAAAAACAGTTCCGTTAAAAACGGTCCGCAAAACACTGAAAAAGCCATACGGTCGTGTGAACGAGCCCTAAAAGAGTCTCTTGCAAACGGCCTATTGTAATGAATAGAGATGAGCGAATGAAAGTTGACGAAGTGGAATTCGATCCGAATTTCAGAAAAAATGTGATTCGCACCGAATCCGAATTTCCTCACGCTTCATGGTAACGAATAGCATTTTTTCCTAAAATGGCTGCTGCACATGTTAGGACATGGAGCAAAGAACTCTGGGAACGAGGGATCACCCACAATGCCATGCATGCAGCCAATCAGTAGCCAGCCCCTATAAATAGCCTCAGCCATCTTGGATTCTGCCATTTTTGCTTCATGCTTAGTGCAGGGAGAGACGTCAGCAGGCTCTAGGGACAGTGCTAGAAAAGACTTAATTGTGCTGAAAAAGCAATTTACAAGTTCAGGGAAAGATTAAACAAGGTGTAGGGAAAGGATAGGGAGGCATTATCTACACTATAAAAGGAGAACAGGGTGCAATATGGGAGTGCACAGCCTGGGTAATAGAAGCGATTCTATTACACCTTGCTGCACTAACTGGGGATCCAAATTTCAGTTATACTACAACTGTAAAGTTACATTTTACTACAGCCATTTACGGGGTGTATTAATAGGATAGATACGTACGTCCTATTAGCCGTCCTGCATTGATTTTAGATTGTTTAACTTTTAATTTGTTTTTTTTTTTGGGGGGGGGGGGGCGTATTAATAGGAAAAAAAATTAAAAAATATATGCCATTCGGAGGTGAAGTTACATTGTACTACAGCCATTTACGTGGTGTATTAAAATGAAATATACGTACGTCCCATTAGCCGTTCTGCGGTGAATTGTGATTGTTATATTTCTTTGTTTGGGGTATAGTAATAGGAAAAAGAATACGTCTTAATTGCTGTCCTGCGATAAATTGTGATTTTTTTTTTGGGGGGGGGGGGGGGGGAGTTTATTAATCAGAAAAAAAAAAAATATCTTAATTGCCGTTCAGCGGTGAAGTAACATTGTACTACAGCCTTTTACGTGGTGTATAAAAAGGAAATATACGTACAGTACAGGCCAAAAGTTTGGACACACCTTCTCATTCAAAGAGTTTTCTTTATTTTCATGACTATGAAAATTGTAGATTCACACTGAAGGCATCAAAACTATGAATTAACACATGTGGAATTATATACATAACAAAAAGTGTGAAACAACTGAAAATGTCATATTCTAGGTTCTTTAAAGTAGCCACCTTTTTCTTTGATTACTGCTTTGCACACTCTTGATGAGCTTCAAGAGGTAGTCACCTGAAATGGTTTTCACTTCACAGGTGTGCCCTGTCAGGTTTAATAAGTGGGATTTCTTGCCTTATAAATGGGGTTGGGACCATCAGTTGCGTTGTGGAGAAGTCAGGTGGATACACAGCTGATAGTCCTACTGAATAGAGTGTTAGCTGCTTTTTTCTTGCCATAAAACAAATTCTAAGTAAAGAAAAACGAGTGGCCATCATTACTTTAAGAAATTAAGGTCAGTCAGTCCAAAAAATTGGGAAAACTTTGAAAGTGTCCCCAAATGCAGTCACAAAAACCATCAAGCGCTACAAAGAAACTGGCTCACATGTGGACCGCCCCAGGAAAGGAAGACCAAGAGTCATCTCTGCTGCGGAGGATAAGTTCATCCGAGTCACCAGCCTTAGAAGTCGCAGGTTAACAGCAGCTCAGATTAGAGACCAGGTCAATGCCACACAGAGTTCTAGCAGCAGACTCATCT
The DNA here is from genome assembly GCF_014858855.1 of Bufo gargarizans. NCBI lineage: Eukaryota > Metazoa > Chordata > Amphibia > Anura > Bufonidae > Bufo > Bufo gargarizans. Next base: position 501,061,337 of record NC_058080.1, on the reverse strand, counting down.
CTAGAACAACTGTTAAGAGGAGACTGTGTGAATCAGGCCTTCATGGTAGAATATCTGCTAGGAAACCACTGCTAAGGACAGGCAACAGGCAGAAGAGACTTGTTTGTGCTAAAGAACACAAGGAACGGACATTAGACCAGTGGAAATCTGTGCTTTAGTCTGATGAGTCCAAATTTGAGATCTTTGGTTCCAACCACCGTGTCTTTGTGCGACGCAGAAAAGGTGAACGGATGGACTCTACATGCCTGGTTCCCACCGTGAAGCATGGAGGAGGAGGTGTGATGTTGTGGGGGTGCTTTGCTGGTGACACTGTTGGGGATTTATTCAAAATTTAAGGCATACTGAACCAGCATGGCTACCACAGCATCTTACAGCGACATGCTATTCCATCCGGTTTGCGTTTAGTTGGACCATCATTTATTTTTCAACAGGACAATGACCCCAAACACACCTTCAGGCTGTGTAAGGGCTATTTGAACATGAAGGAGAGTGATGGGGTGCTGTGCCAGATGACCTGGCCTCCACAGTCACCGGACCTGAACCCAATCGAGATGGTTTGGGGTGAGCTGGACCGCAGAGTGAAGGCAAAAGGGCCAACAAGTGCTAAGCATCTCTGGGAACTCCTTCAAGACTGTTGGAAGACCATTTCAGGTGACTACCTCTGTGCAAAGCAGTAATCAAAGCAAAAGGTGGCTACTTTGAAGAACCTAGAATATGACATATTTTTTCTGTTGTTTCACACTTTTTTGTTGTGTATATAATTCCACATGTGTTAATTCATAGTTTTGATGCCTTCAGTGTGAATCTACAATTTTCATAGTCATGAAAATAAAGAAAACTCTTTGAATGAGAAGGTGTGTCCAAACTTTTGGTTTGTACTGTACGTCCCACTAGCCGTTCTGCTGTGAATTGTGATTGCATTTTTATTTTTTGGGGGTGTAGTTATAGGAAAAAGAATACGTTTTAATTGACCTTCTGCAGTGAATTGTGATTATTTTTGTAAGAAAAAAAACAATGTATGTCTTAATTGCCGTTCAGCAGTGAAGTAACATTGTACTACAGACTTTTATTGGGGGTATTATTTTCATTTTAATTTAATTATTTTATTATAAGTATGTCAGACAGACAGGTGACAGGCCCTTCAAAGGGAACGGGCAATAGCCAAAATGTTTCTGTCGCAGTCAGCAGAAGAAGGGGGGTGGCAGCAGGAGTCGCAGCGAGAGGCCTGAGCTCCCGGTGTCATCTAGCGGTCGTGTCTGGACCAGCAACCCAGCGGTGCTTGAATGGTTGATTTGGTATTTGACTTCATCGCAAGTGACATCAGACACCCCCATCTAAGAATCGGTGGGTTCCTCTGACACGACGCTTAGTTGGCATCGCTCGGGAGCAGGCCCTGTGCCCCCACCTGTCCTGAACCTGTCATTTTCAGTTCCCTCAACGCAAGAAGTATTATATCCGTAGGCTCGTCTCCGCTTTTCAGCGAGGGCGCGCTACTAGAGGACAGTCAGCAGCTACTGCCCAGCCAAGATCTGGAGGAGACATCTGCCGATTCCTTCGGTAGGCGGGCAAGTAGTGATGATGAGAGTCGCGTGGGTATAGGTGTTGCGAGTGGTCAAGGTCCTGGCCCTGAGACCGTTGAGGGGGACATCAGTGACGTGGTGGATTCTGCAACTTTCAGAGAACTCATGGCTTGTGCCGAGCTGAGGTGGAGAGTCCCAAGCCATCATTTCTTTGCAAAAAAGGCAGTATCAGCCCTGCACACATATGTAGAACAGAAGGTGGGCCAGCCTTGAGTCTGTTGTTGTCTGCCAAGGTGCACGGCAGCGCTGACATGTGGAGCTGTAACTACGATCAAGGACAATATATGTCCTTTACGGCCCACTGGATAAATGTGGTTCCTGCCCAGCCACACCAGCAACTTGGCCAGGTGACGCTGCTTCTACCTCCACGTTCTCACGCCGTTGGTCCTGCGACAATGTCTGCTTCTGCCTCCTCATCCTCCACTGTGTCCTCAGCCTTAACTGCAGGAACAATTCACAGTGCTCCTCCAGCATACCACATGTGCAGGGCACAGCGGTGTCACGCTGTTCTGCACCTAGTTTGCCTAGGTGGACGGAGTCACACGGGGGGGGAACTTCATCAAGAAATCGAATCCTGGCTTTTTCCTCAACAACTCAAAATCGGAACTATGGTGACCGACAACAGGAAGAACATGGTGTCGGCTCTGCGGCAAAAAGGGCTGAGCCAGCAGCAGGTAGACATAGAGCAGAACCTTAACCAGCAGGTTGTGGCATACTTGGAGTGCACCCTGCCACCCCATATTGAACATCCCCTGGACTACTAGGCAGCCAAACTTGATTTGTGGCCGCAACTGGTCGAGTTTACCCTGGAGAAGCTTTCCTGCCCGGCCAGCAGTGTGGCATCAGAGCGGGTGTTTAGTGCAGCAGTGGCCATAGTTGCCCCAAGGAGAACTCGCCTGCCCACTCAAAATGTGGAGAAACTAACCTTTGTGAAGATGAATCATGCATTGGATCAGCCAGGATTTTCAAACACCAGTGCCTGATGCATCAGACTAGATCATCCACGGTGCCACACCTACACTTTGACAAAAGAGACCTGTTTCTTCTGGCTACCTGCTTCAGCTACTATTCTGATGCTGCCACCCGCCTGATACCACACCTTCTGCCAAGTGCTACTACAGCCACCCACCATCTTCAGCTGGTTCTGGTATTGCCCCCCACCTCCCCACTATGTCACTGGGCCACTCTGTGGTCTCCTTATTCTGCTTCCACCTCACCACTATATCACTGGGCCACTCTGTGGTCTCCTCATGCTGCTTCCACCTTAACACTGTCACTGGGCCAATCTGTGGTCTCCTCATGCTGCTACCAGCTCACCACTATGTCACTGGGCCACTATGTGGTCTCCTCAAGCTGCTGCCACCTTACCACTCTGTGGTCTCCTCATGCTGCTGCCAGCTCACCACTATGTCACTGGGCCACTCTGTGGTCTCCTCATGCTGCTGCCACCTTAACACTATGTCACTGGGCCACTCTGTGGTCTCCTCATGCTGCTGCCAGCTCACCACTATGTCACTGGGCCACTCTGTGGTCTCCTCATGCTGCTGCCACCTTAACACTATGTCACTGGGCCAATCTGTGGTCTCCTCATGCTGCTGCCAGCTCACCTCTATGTCACTGGGCCACTATGTGGTCTCCTCATGCTGCTGCCACCTCACCACTCTGTGGTCTCCTCATGCTGCTGCCAGCCCACCACTATGTCACTGGGCCACTCTGTAGTCTCCTCATGCTGCTTTCACCTCACCACTATGTCACTGGGCCACTCTGTAGTCTCCTCATGCTGCTGCTACATCACTATTCTGTGGTCTGCTCATACTGCAGCCACTTCATCACTCTGTGGCCACCTCACCACTATATCACTGGGCCACTCTGTGGTCTCCTCATGCTGCTTCCACCTTAACACTATGTCACTGGGCCAATCTGTGGTCTCATCAGGCTGCTGCCAGCTCACCACTATGTCACTGGGCCACTATGTGGTCTCCTCAAGCTGCTGCCACCTCACCACTCTGTGGTCTCCTCATGCTACTGCCAGCTCACCACTATGTCACTGGCCCACTCTGTGGTCTCCTCATGCTGCTGCCACCTCTCCACTATGTCACTGGGCCACTCTGTGGTCTCCTCATGCTGCTGCCACCTTAACACTATGTCACTGGGCCAATCTGTGGTCGCCTCATGCTGCTGCCAGCTCACCACTATGTCACTGGGCCACTATGTGGTCTCCTCATGCTGCTGCCACCTCACCACTCTGTGGTCTCCTCATGCTGCTGCCAGCCCACCACTATGTCACTGGGCCACTCTGTGGTCTCCTCATGCTGCTTTCACCTCACCACTATGTCACTGGGCCACTCTGTAGTCTCCTCATGCTGCTGCTACATCACTATTCTGTGGTCTCCTCATACTGCAGCCACTTCATCACTCTGTGGCCACCTCACCACTATATCACTGGGCCACTCTGTGGTCTCCTCATGCTGCTTCCACCTTAACACTATGTCACTGGGCCAATCTGTGGTCTCATCATGCTGCTGCCAGCTCACCACTATGTCACTGGGCCACTATGTGGTCTCCTCAAGCTGCTGCCACCTCACCACTCTGTGGTCTCCTCATGCTACTGCCAGCTCACCACTATGTCACTGGGCCACTCTGTGGTCTCCTCATGCTGCTGCCACCTCTCCACTATGTCACTGGGCCACTCTGTGGTCTCCTCATGCTGCTGCCACCTTAACACTATGTCACTGGGCCAATCTGTGGTTGCCTCATGCTGCTGCCAGCTCACCTCTTTGTCACTGGGCCACTATGTGATCTCCTCATGCTGCTGCCACCTCACCACTCTGTGGTCTCCACATGCTGCTATCACCTCACCACTATGTCACTGGACCCCTCTGTGGTCTCCTCATGCTGCGGCCGCCTCACCACTATGTCACTGGGCCACTCTGTGGTCTCCTCTTGCTGCTGCCACCTCACCACTCCAAGACTGGGCCACTATTTGCCTTTTTGGCCTGGTTGACATCATCATTTATGTGACCCTTCTACTGATCTGTCAGAAGGAAGTAAAAATTAGACGCACAACAGATCCTGTCTATGTAGCAGCTGTAAGGTCTATATGACATGGTCCCAATTTTGCATCAGAATTGGCTCATGATTTGGTAGCCAAAAGCAGGAGTGGGTACAAAAACACAGAAGACATGCAAAGATTCCATTTACAGACAGGATCCGTTTTTTGGGGATCAGAGGAAGGTCAAAATAATCCGTGACGTCAACACAAACTTACTGCTGACACCCTCTCCACTCTGTCCGGGGGATCTACTTGTATAAGCATTTAATAGAACAGGTTCTGTAGACATCTATGTGGAATCAGCTGATGACTGTGTAAAAGGAGTGCACTCTTTCACGCTATAGTAGGATCTTGGGCCTCTGCATGGTTCTTTATACCTGGCGCTAACATTGACCTATAAGGCTGAGTTCACACTTTATTTGGTCAGTTTTAGCCCCGTAATTGACCAAATGAGTAAAGTGTGAAGTGAATCTAAGAGCGACGCCTGTCATCTGCGTGTCATACGGACTCACAGTATTGTTTCACTACTACAGCAGACTCCCTATGCGTGTTACTGCAAGGTGCAGTGTTCTACACCACTTTACAGGCTCCATGCAGCCAGGAAATAGCTGTTTTCTAACATGATTCGCCACAAATAAATTCAAATCGAATCTTTTCGGAAAATTCGACGAACTGACCAAATCGAATTTTTGAGAAATTCGCTTATCTCTAGTAATAAATAGAACCCATACACAAGACTCTATGGGTGAGGTACCACTCCAAAATGCTAATTCTGTCTCTCCATCCTCATTTAAGCTGGAAATGGTAAGTAAAGTAACACTTTACTGATTTTACTGCAAGATGCACACGTTAATGTCTGTAAACAACAATATTGGGACAGATACATTTATTAAGACTGGTAGTAAAACACTAGTTTTAGTGTAATGAATGAGCCCTCCCCCAGAGCGTTTAGCTTGGGGGAAACATGGGGGCACATACACATAAAGGGTTAATGTTAGTTAGTGTATTTTGCGCCTTTTTCTCTCCCCCCCCCCCTTTTTTTATTTCTTCAGGTGAATTTACCTCAAGCTAAGCTTACCTGGTGAACCGGTTCTGGCTGGTTTGAAGCGGTCCTTGGCAAGTTTGACAGGACCCTCCTGATTGGCTACGGCGGTTGCTGGGGGAGAAATCCGTCGATTTGAGTTGACAGGGAGGAAAACGGTGGGAAGCTGGCACCTTTATATTGCGGCATTCCGCTGTATTGAGGTGCTAGTTTAAGAAGACTGTGACCTGCGCCCGCCCTCCCTCCCTTGAGATTAATGTTCTCTGTGTATTGTCGCGTGCTTTATTAGTGGGATTTATCGCTCAGCTACAGCTGAGTGGATTGTGTTTTTTAATGGTTATTGGACGGAGTTTTAATGGTTAAATTAATTATTTATTTATTTATTTATGCTAATGTATTGAGTAATAATTTTGATGGTAATTTATTGGTAACTCATAATAAAGCATTGCGGCCTTTTCATCAAACTTTTGAGTTTGTGTTTTTGTTATATCTAAGTATTGTTAATTATAACGGGGATTATTGTGTGTAGTGTACCTCCATGTCTATGGCCAAATACACGGGGCACAGACCTTCTAATCAATTTGGTGCAGCTCCCAGCACTACGTGTGTTAGAAATTCAAATTTGCTCCAGCTGGGAGCTGTCCTAGATATGTACCTTAATTTATGCCGCCTCTGGCTAAGCACCGTGCTGTTTTGAAAAGTGTTAGGCCTCTTTCACATGACCGTATGTCTTTTTCAGTGTTTTGCAAGCCGTTTTTAACGGATCCGTTGTTCCGTTTTTTGGTTCCGTTGCATTTCCGTTTCTGTTCCGTTTTTCCGTATGCCATGTACAGTATACAGTAATTAGATAGAAAAAATTGGGCTGGGCATAACATTTTCAATAGATGGTTCCGCAAAAACGGAACGGATACGGAAGACATACGGATGCATTTCAGTATGTGTTCCAATTTTTTTTGCGGACCCATTGACTTGAATGGAGCGACAGAACGTGATTTGCGAACAATAATAGGACGAGACTCAAAATGTAGCGGAACGGAAATGCGGACATACGGAAACGGAATGCTCACGGAGTACATTCCGCTTTTTTTGCGGACCCATAGAAATGAATGGTTCCGTATACGGACAGTATACGGAACGCAAAAAACTTTGTGTGAGCGAGCCCTTAAGAGAAGTGAAAAAGTCACAAATTATGCCAAAAATATCACGTGTGCCATAATTTGTAATTTTGTGATGCCACTATTGTGGTGTATAACGTTTAATGAATATTTTTTTAAGATTCCATGCATTCCACAATTAACACTTTCTCTCCCTGCCCTACTTAGAAGCAGTAAACATAAAGTACAGTGCTTATAGAGGCACAGCTTATAAAAGCAGCAGCTATGTATATGCAAATATTTCTGGAGGTTAGTAGCCCAGGCCATTTGTGAGATAAACTGGGAATTTGGGGTTCAAGAGATTGATGAATAGCAGTCATTGCTACCCAGTGGAATTGGCACCTTACAGGTGACAGTACCTTACATTCAGCTATGTAGTTGTGATGTACTTTAGGTTTAGTGTCTCTTTAAAGAGCACCCTTATAAAACTCCCTTACATTATAAATTCCTACCAGGATAAGGACTTTCTCCTCTAAGCACCACTACAGTTAAGATGGCAAAGCTGAAAAACAAAAACATTTTAAAATGAATATTTCCATGGAATGTAGTATCAGAATATTTCGTATTATGTAAAAGGGTTAACAGTGTAAAAAAAAATACATTATAAAAGACATGGCAATATATAAAAATAATGAAAATATAGTTCTATTCTCCATTCCAAACCCCCTACGTTCCACACCACTGATCCAATCCTCCCCATAGGCTTTGTTTTCATGGCTGCAGCAGTGGCTGCCCGTATATCGCTCAACGGCTTCAGCCTATCACTGGCCTCAGCTGTTTCATGCAGTATCCCGCTGGGTATGGTAATTAGCTGTATTGCGCACATTGCGGTATGTAGGGCTTCATCGCTGCAGACAAAAACATGATGTTATAACTGCAGTGATAGGGACAATCTGAATGGTGATGCTGGAGTGGAGGGGGTTCAGAATGGGGAGTATAACTTATTTGACTTTAATACTTTCTAATGTATTTTACAACTATTTTTAAAGTTAGACTCTTTTTATGCAGGTTTTTATTCTAAAAATATTTTTAAAAAGAGTAGACAGGCTGACGCTTGATGCTTTCTGTAGCTCATATGTAATTTTTGCTGTTTGACTGGGACAGAACAAGTAGAGTCATTTCATTTTCATTAGAGGATGGGAACTTTAATGGCAGCTATACTGAACTGTCCGATGTCTAGAAAAGTTAGGCTATAACACCATACTACACACACAGGTAAGGCTCTGCCTGCATCTCTCCTGCCACTCTCTAGTCTCTTAGGGAGAAAGCTTTTTGAAGACAGTAATAGCCAACATTTTTGGGGTGCATGATGGTACATTTTTGTCCACACCTTTTTCCATGAAGCCATGCTCCTTGCCAGACAAGTCACTAAAAGCATCTAAAACAAAACATTTTGTGCAAAGCATGTAGGCCAGGTTTTTTTGGTGCAATATGTACCAGAAATCGGGCAAATTTTGAATAGTAAATCTACCAAATTATTTCTCATTAATAGACTTCTAATTTAATTAAACTAAACTGGCTTACCAGGGAGTTAGCTTTTTAAACTGACTCCATGGTTCTTGAGCAAATGTTTGGCTGAATTAAGCAAGTAGATCAGGGATGCTGAACCTGTGGCCCTCCAGCTGTTGTAAAACTACAATTCCCACCATGCCCTCCTGTAGTTTGATAGTTGTAGGCTGTCCAGGCATGCTGGGAGTTGTAGTCTTGCGACAGCTAGAGGGCCGCAGGTTGAGCATCCCTGAAGTAGATGATCCTGCTGTAGAGAACTCCATTGAGACCACATATCGAATACCTGTTCAGTGCTGGAGACCTTGCCTACAAAAAGACGTTGGTATGACAATAGAATGGGGCCAATTATTCCCATCACAGACATAGAAACATTGGGTTCACATTGCTAGAATATGTACTCAATGGTTGATAGGTGCGGGTCCCATCTCTGGGACCTGCACCTAAATTTAGAACAGAGCCAGCAAAGTACCAGAGGATGCACCGAACATGCGTGGCCGCCCTCTATTCATTCCTATGAGAGCTCTGAAAATAGACGAGCGTTGGCTCTGCTATTTCCATCAGCCCCATAGAATGGAGCGGTGGCCGTGCTTGTGCAGTGCACCTCCAATTTATTTTAATGTGACTTCTGAAAATAGCATACCGCTTGGATATTATCATCACTCCTATAGGAATAAATGAAGGCTGGCCACGCATGTGTGGTGCGCCCTCTGGGACTTTGCAGGCTCCATTCTAAGTATAGGTGCGGTTCCCACCTCTAGTGATATGCCCCCAATGTCTGAGATGGAAATAACCCTTTTAAAGGGTTTTCTGAAATCTAAATACTGATGACCTATCCTCTGGATAGGAAGTCAGTATCTGATCGGTAGCAGTCCGACAGCTGGGACCCTACCGATCAGCTGTTTGAGAAGACACCTTTTCTCCTGTGAGCGCCACAGCCTCACTGAGCACAGCGGCTGTGCTTGATATCACATCTGCTGTGCTTGATATCACAGCTCAGCCCCATTCACTACTATGGGGCTGAGCTGCACCTAGACCATGTGACCGATAAACGCTTTGTCACTCGGCCTAGGGAAAGCTGTGAGAAGTCTTGGGGTGTTGGACCCCCACCAATCAAATCTTGATGACCTATCCGAAGGATAGGTCATTAGTATTTAAGTCTCATCAAAAATCAATATAAAAGAAAAGTAAAAGAACTTAATCTGTATAGCTCAAAACCTATAAATATATTAAAGGTATAAATAAGGTTCAGGAGGGAAATGTTTTTAAGCAATAAGCAATTGAACACAAAAACAAAGGGGCACAATCTGAAATGAGATTGGGAAAAATCAGAAGCAAAATTATTATTTTGCAGAAAGAGTAGTAGATGCTTGTAGTTGGAAAATGTACAGTAGGTGAATGACTGGGATAAACATATCCTAATAAATAACAGACTACCCATGATGGCTAACCTCCAGCACTCCAGCTGTGGTAAAACTACGACTCCCAGCATGCTCCATTCATTTCTATGGAGTTATGAGAACAGCCAAGCAAGTGTGCATCTTGGCAGTTGTAGTTTTACCATAGCTGGAGTGCCAGAGGTTAGCCATCACAGGACTAGATGGACCATATGGTCTTTTTGTGCCATCAGTCCTTAACGTTTCTATGAGTTTGGACGATTGTACCATGCACATAATCTGTATGAAATTTTCCAACCAGGCCAATCATATTTTTGATAGACAGAAGTCCACCATTGGCCATCACGGATGATTGTTTGTGCTAGTTTTTTAAACAATCTTGTGTAATATTTTGTGTTCAGATTTGTGAAGATCCAAATCTTCACAAAGATTTCCAGCACTAACTATAAACATTTATTGGAACATGATAAAAACAACTTTCACAGCTATAGTGCGATGATACAAACCAACCGTTTTTGGATAACCTCAATATACTAACTCATGGTCTCAACATTGCTCAAGTAAAACAGAATTTAAAACAGGCCAGGGAAGCAAAGCCTCCACTGATGATGCTATTGTGCTTTGAATAAAAGTCTCTTCATATCATCAGGAAATTGAATGCCGATCCTTCTTCACTGTGTGCTAGGTGTTACACATCATCACAATAAAACATTAACCTCATATATGGAGGACATTCACAGTTCAACAGTATCTGATCGGTGGGGTTCTGTATCTGTTTTGGGCTTCTTGCTGCTCACCAAGCATAGCACTGTACATTGTATAGCAGATCTTTGTATCACGCTCAGCCCCATTCAATTGCATGGGGCTGAGCTGCTCCTAGGTCATGTGATCGATGAACGTGACATCACTGGCCTAAGAAAAGCAGAGAGAAGCTCAAATAGCTGACTGGTGGGTGGAGGACCCCCACCGATCAAATACTGAGGACTTATCTAGAGGATAGGTCATCAGTAAAAAAAAAAGTATTGGAAAACCTCTTTAAAGGATATGGACACCTTTGTAAAAAAAAAAAATCATGGTTCTGACTGTAGACCGCTGCACTAATGTTATCAGAAGAAATATCTATTGTGTCTACAAATAATGCACTTTCTACAGAATGGAAAGTGAGAAATAGATCTGCTGATTACAGGTTGTAGCATATTGTAAGACTCACCATGTTGTGGATTGGAATGAAATCTTACTACCAAGTTACTTGCAAGTTCCAGCACCTATATGCAAGTGGTTGCTAGCTGAGCTATGTAACAGGATGTGGGGGCGGCGCAGCAGAACTTGTGCTGGTGCATGTGAAATCCACAGAAACACTCACAGAGCCTCACAGGAGATGACCGCAGTGAGCAAAAATCATATCAGAGCATTTCTGAGTGCATGTGAAGCAAAGCTGATACCAGTAAACAAACAAGTGCAATTTTATTATGTGCTGCATTACGATAAGATATGGGGTTATTGTTTTTTAGTGCACAAAGGTGTCCATAGCCTTTAAACATTGTCTAATAAAAATAAGTAATATCTGTACAATGGTTAAGACCTTTAAGTGTACGTGTTTCCAGCTGCAAAATCCATAATGGTTCTCTTGCTTGTAGTTTATTCTGCCATTTCCTCTTTGTTTTGTTCTAGATACCTTTTCATAACCATATACAGTCGTGGCCAAAAGTTTTGAGAATGACACAAATATTAGTTTTCACAAAGTTTGCTGCTAAACTGCTTTTAGATCTTTGTTTCAGTTGTTTCTGTGATGTAGTGAAATATAATTACACACACTTCATATGTTTTAAAGGCTTTTATCGACAATTACATGACATTTGTGTTGGCCCTTCTTTTTCAGGACCTCTGCAATTCGACTGGGCATGCTGTCAATCAACTTCTGGGCCAATTCCTGACTGATAGCAACCCATTCTTTCATAATCACTTCTTGGAGTTTGTCAGAATTACAGGGAGTGCAGAATTATTAGGCAAGTTGTATTTTTGAGGATTAATTTTATTATTGAACAACAACCATGTTCTCAATGAACCCAAAAAAACTCATTAATATCAAAGCTGAATATTTTTGGAAGTAGTTTTTAGTTTGTTTTTAGTTTTAGCTATTTTAGGGGGATATCTGTGTGTGCAGGTGACTATTACTGTACATAATTATTAGGCAACTTAACAAAAAACTAATATATACCCATTTCAATTATTTATTTTTACCAGTGAAACCAATATAACATCTCAACATTCACAAATATACATTTCTGACATTCAAAAACAAAACAAAAACAAATCAGTGACCAATATAGCCACCTTTCTTTGCAAGGACACTCAAAAGCCTGCCATCCATGGATTCTGTCAGTGTTTTGATCTGTTCACCATCAACATTGCGTGCAGCAGCAATCACAGCCTCCCAGACACTGTTCAGAGAGGTGTACTGTTTTCCCTCCTTGTAAATCTCACATTTGATGATGGACCACAGGTTCTCAATGGGGTTCAGATCAGGTGAACAAGGAGGCCATGTCATTAGATTTTCTTCTTTTATACCCTTTCTTGCCAGCCACGTTGTGGAGTACTTGGACGCGTGTGATGGAGCATTGTCCTGCATGAAAATCATGTTTTTCTTACCTTGCAGACTTCTTCCTGTACCACTGCTTGAAGAAGGTGTCTTCCAGAAACTGGCAGTAGGACTGGGAGTTGAGCTTGACTCCATCCTCAACCCGAAAAGGCCCCACAAGCTCATCTTTGATGATACCAGCCCAAACCAGTACTCCACCTCCACCTTGCTGGCGTCTGAGTCGGACTGGAGCTCTCTGCCCTTTACCAATCCAGCCATCTGGCCCATCAAGACTCACTCTCATTTCATCAGTCCATAAAACCTTTGAAAAATCAGTCTTGAGATATTTCTTGGCCCAGTCTTGACGTTTCAGCTTGTGTGTCTTGTTCAGTGGTGGTCGTCTTTCAGCCTTTCTTACCTTGGCCATGTCTCTGAGTATTGCACACCTTGTGCTTTTGGGCACTCCAGTGATGTTGCAGCTCTGAAATATGGCCAAACTGGTGGCAAGTGGCATCTTGGCAGCTGCACGCTTGACTTTTCTCAGTTCATGGGCAGTTATTTTGCGCCTTGGTTTTTCCACACGCTTCTTGCGACCCTGTTGACTATTTTGAATGAAACGCTTGATTGTTCGATGATCACGCTTCAGAAGCTTTGCAATTTTAAGAGTGCTGCATCCCTCTGCAAGATATCTCACTATTTTTGACTTTTCTGAGCCTGTCAAGTCCTTCTCTTGACCCATTTTGCCAAAGGAAAGGTAGTTGCCTAATAATTATGCACACCTGATATAGGGTGTTGATGTCATTAGACCACACCCCTTCTCATTACAGAGATGCACATCACCTAATATGCTTAATTGGTAGTAGGCTTTTGAGCCTATACAGCTTGGAGTAAGACAACATGCATAAAGAGGATGATGTGGTCAAAATACTCATTTGCCTAATAATTCTGCACGTAGTGTAGTGGGTTTTTGTTTGTCCACCCGCCTCTTGAGGATTTACCACAAGTTCTCAATGGGATTAAGATATGGGGAGTTTCCAGGCCATGGACCCAAAATGTCAACGTTTTGGTCCCCGAGCCACTTAGTTATCACTTTTGCCTTATGGCACGGTGCTCCATCGTGCTGGAAAATGCATTGTTCTTCACCAAATGGTTGTTGGATTGTTGGAAGTAGTTGCTGTTGGAGGGTGTTTTGGTACCATTCTTTATTCATGGCTGTGTTTTTGGGCAAAATTGTGAGGGAGCCCACTCCCTTGGATGAGAAGCAACCCCACACATGAATGGTCTCAGGATTCTTTACTGTTGGCATGACACAGGACTGATGGTAGCGCTCACCTTTTCTTCTCCGGACAAGCCTTTTTCCTGATGCCCCAAACAATCGGAAAGAGGCTTCATCGGAGAATATGACTTTGCCCCAGTCCTCAGCAGTCCATTCACCATATTTTCTGCAGAAGATCAATCTGTCCCTGATGGTTTTTTTTGGAGAGAAGTGGCTTCTTTGCTGCCCTTCTTGACACCAGGCCATCTTCCAAAAGTCTTCGCCTCACTGTGCGTGCAGATGCGCTCACACCTGCCTGCTGCCATTCCTGAGCAAGCTCTGCACTGGTGGCACTCCGATCCCACAGCTGAATCCTCCTTAGGAGACGATTGTGGCGCTTGCTGGACTTTCTTGGACGCCCTGAAGCCTTCTTAACAAGAATTGAACCTCCTTCCTTGAAGTTCTTGATGATCCATATAAATTGTTGTATTGAGGTGCAATCTTAGTAGCCACAATATCCTTGCCTGTGAAGGCATTTTTAGGCAACGCAATGATGGCTGCACGCGTTTCTTTGCAGGTCACCATGGTTAACAATGGAAGAACAATGATTTCAAGCATCATCCTACTTTTAACAGGTCAAGTCTGCCATTTTAACCCAATCAGCCTGACATAATGATCTCCAGCCTTGTGCTCATTAACAAGACGATTACTGAAATGATCTCAGCAGGCCCTTTAATTGACAGCAATGAAATGCAGTGGAAAGGTTCTTTTGGGATTAAGTTAATTTTCATGGCAAAGAATGACTATGCAATTCATCTGATCACTCTTCATAACATTCTGGAGTATATGCAAATTGCTATTATAAAAACTTAAGCAGCAACTTTTCCAATTTTCTATATTTATGTAATTCTCTAAACTTTTGGCCACGACTGTACACGTAAGGGCTCATTCAGACAGCCGCATGCTGTCTGCAAAAAAATGGATTGTATTCAGTTTTTTTGCTGCCCCATAGACTTCAATAGGGCCATGTCCTGATTTTCACTGACAAGTAAAGGACATGGTTCATTTGTTTTGCTGAGCCATGCAATGGAAGAAAAGGCCCCATAGAAGTAAATAGAACAGCATCTAACCCGCAAAAAAAGGATCCACATTTAAGGACAGCATAAGGCCATCTGAATGAGCCTTAACTGTGAGATATTTCCATTATGTCCTCGTTTTGATGCAGCCAACATATTTCTGTTACTGTAACCAATATTAGTGATGTCTGCTAGATCCTCTGAAATTATCCTATGTAACGCCCTACCATGGCCAGAGCAGAGGCACAGAGCACCACTGACCTGGGAGGATAGCTTGGTTGTATATAGTGGCTGTGGTGAGCTGAAACATTGGTGCATATATACAGTTGCAAGAAAAAGTGTGAACCCTTTGGAATGATATGGATTTCAGCACAAATTGGTTATAAAATGTGATCTGATCTTCATCTAAGTCACAACAATAGACAATCACAGTCTGCTTAAAGTAATAACACACAAAGAAATAAATGTTACCATGTTTTTATTGAACACACCA
Source organism: Bufo gargarizans (assembly GCF_014858855.1). NCBI lineage: Eukaryota > Metazoa > Chordata > Amphibia > Anura > Bufonidae > Bufo > Bufo gargarizans. Next base: position 501,046,204 of record NC_058080.1, on the reverse strand, counting down.
TGTAAAAATTCACAGTGCAGGTGGAAAAATTATGTGAACCCCTAGACTAATGACATCTCCAAGTGCAAATTGGAGTGAGGTGTCAGCCAACTGGAGTCCAATCAATGAGATGAGATTGGAGGTGTTGGTTACAGCTGCCCTGACCATTTGCTTTTCACAAGAAGCATTGCCTGATGTGAATGATGCCTCGCACAAAAGAATTACGATTAAGAATTGTTGACTTGCATAAAGCTGGAAAGGGTTATAAAAGTATCCCCAAAAGCCTTGCTGTTCATCAGTCCACGGTAAGACAAATTGTCTATAAATGGAGAAAGTTCAGCACTGCTGCTACTCTCCCTAGGAGTGGCTGTCCTGTAAAGATGACTGCAAGAGCACAGCACAGACTGCTCAATGAGGTGAAGAAGAATCCTAGAGTGTCAGCTAAAGACTTACAAATGTCTCTGGCATATGCTAACATCCCTGTTAGCGAATCTACGATACGTAAAAAACTAAACAAGAATGGATTTCATGGGAGGATACCACAGAGGAAGCCACTGCTGTCCACAAAAAAACATTGCTGCACGTTTACAGTTTGCACAAGAGCACCTGGATGTTCCACAGCAGTACTGGCAAAATATTCTGTGGACAGATGAAACCAAAGTTGAGTTGTTTGGAAGAAACACACAACACTATGTGTGGAGAAAAAGAGGCAATAGCACACCAACATCAAAACCTCATCCCAACTGTGAAGTATGGTGGTGGGGGCATCATGGTTTGGTGCTGCTTTGCTGCGTCAGGGCCTGGACGGATTGCTATCATCGAAGGAAAAATGAATTCCCAAGTTTATCAAGACATTTTGCAGGAGAACTTAAGGCCATCTGTTTACCAGCTGAAACTCAACAGAAGATGGGTGTTGCAATGACCCAAAGCATAGAAGTAAATTAACAACAGAATGGCTTAAACAGAAGAAAATACGCCTTCTGGAGTGGCCTAGTCAGAGTCCTGACCTCAACCCGATTGAGATACTGTGGCATGACCTCATGAAAGCGATTCACACCAGACATTCCAAGAATATTGCTGAACTGAAACAGTTCTGTAAAGAGGAATGGTCAAGAATTACTCCTGACCGTTGTGCACGTCTGATCTTCAACTACAGGAAACGTTTGGTTAAAGTTATTGCTGCCAAAGGAGGTTCAGCCAGTTATTAAATCCAAGGGTTCACATACTTTTTCCACCTGCACTGTGAATGTTTACATGGTGTGTTCAATAAAAACATGGTAACATTTAATTATTTGTGTGTTATTAGTTTAAGCAGACTGTGATTGTCTATTGTTGTGACTTAGATGAAGATCAGATCACATTTGATGACCAATTTGTGCAGAAATCCATATAATTCCAAAGGGTTCACATATTTTTTCTTCCAACTGTATGTTTGTTTTTGTTCAGATGCCAGCTTGCTTCATATGAACTTGCCTGAACTGCAGGATAAATTCATACAAACTATTTCCACACTACTGTTATGTTGTATTAGATGTTCAATCTATCTGTGCAGCTCCCATTTTTTATGCCAGGGCCTCAAGTAAAAAAGAGGAGCACATTTTTGCCCTTTTCCCTGGAATATCATTAAGTGATCCTTTAAATTAACTTTGTGTGTCTGAACCACAAATAAAAGATTGTGTACGGTGTAAAGCCGTCAGCTCCTACGACCAGTGTTGAAGAAAAGCAGGGACCCAACAAAGTCACTTCGTCAATCCGGTTTATTGACAATTCCAGCCAACTTACAGCGCAGTACAGCCGGGTCAGGTAGTCCCTCCATAAGACAAGAACAGAGTGATACAGGCTCGGGACTCACATAGAACCGTCCACAGGCCAGTGTTGCTTCACACGAGCGAGTTTTCCACGCGGGTGCAATGCATGACGTGAACGCATAGCATCCGCACTGAATCCTGACCCATTCATTTCAATGGGATGTGTACATGAGTGTTTTTTTTCACGCATCCTAAGGGAATTAAGTAATGTCATAGCCAGACCCTTATTTCTGATATTTGCAGATTCTATATTGACAGGGAATGTCCCACAGGATTGGCACATGGCAAATGTGGTGCCAATATTCAAAAAGGGTCCAAAAACAGAGCCTGGAAACTATAGGCCGGTATGTTTAACATCTGTTGTGGGTAAACAGTTTGAAGGTTTTCTGAGAGATGCTATATTAGAGCATCTCAACGGAAATAAGCAAATAACGCCATATCAGCATGGCTTTGTGAGGGATCAATCATGTCAGACTAATTTAATCAGTTTCTATGAGGTGGTAAGTTCTAGACTTGACAGCGGCGAATCAATGGATGTCGTATATCTGGACTTCTCTAAAGCATTTGACACTGTACCACATAAAAGGTTAGTATATAAAATGAGAATGCTCGGACTGGGAGAAAACATCTGTATGTGGGTAAGTAACTGGCTCAGTGATAGAAAACAGAGGGTGGTTATTAACGGTACACACTCAGATTGGGTCACTGTCACTAGTGGAGTACCTCAGGGGTCAGTATTGGGCCCTATTCTCTTCAATATATTTATTAATGATCTTGTAGAAGGCTTGCATAGTAAAGTATCAATTTTCGCAGATGACACTAAACTGTGTAAAGTAATTAACACTGAAGAGGACAGTATACTACTACAGAGGGATCTGGATAGATTGGAGGCTTGGGCAGATAAGTGGCAGATGGGGTTTAACACTGATAAATGTAAAGTTATGCACATGGGAAGGAATAATGCAAGTCACCCGTACTTATTAAATGGTAAAACACTCGGTAACACTGACATGGAAAAGGATCTAGGAATTTTAATAAACAGCAAACTAAGTTGCAAAAAACAGTGGCAGCTGCTGCCAAGGACAATAAGATAATGGGTTGCATCAAAAGGGGCATAGATGCCCGTGATGAGAACATAGTCCTGCCACTTTACAAATCATTAGTCAGACCACACATGGAGAACTGTGTACAGTTCTGGGCTCCAGTGAACAAAGCAGACATAGCAGAGCTGGAGAGGGTCCAGAGGAGGGCAACTAAAGTAATAACTGGAATGGATGGACTACAGGACCCAGAAAGATTATCAAAATTAGGGTTTTTCACTTTAGAAAAAAGACAACTGAGAGGAGATCTAATTACTGTACACAAACATAGAAGAGGATTCTTTACGGTAAGAGCAGTGAGACTATGGAACTCTCTGCCTGAGGAGGTGGTGATGGTGAGTTCACTAAAAGAGTTCAAGAGGAGCTTGGATGTATTTCTGGAGTGTAATAATATTACAGGCTATAGCTACTAGAGAGGGGTCGTTGATCCAGGGAGTTATTCTGATTGCCTTATTGGAGTCGGGAAGGAATTTTTTATTCCCCTAAAGTGAGGAAAATTGGCTTCTACCTCACAGTTTTTTTTTTTGCCTTCCTCTGGATCAACTTGCAGGATGACAGGCCGAACTGGATGGACAAATGTATTTTTTCGGCCTTATGTACTATGTTACTATGTTATCAGTTCTATATGCTGCGTGTTTTACTCAGCCCTGGCCCCATAGAAGTGAATGAGGCTTCAGGGAAAAATACATTGCATCCGCAAGCAAGTGCGGATGCAGTGCGTTTTTCACTGATGTTGTTTGTAAACCTTCAGTTTTAATCACGTGTGTGAAAAACACATCAAAACGCATTTCACCTGCGCGGAAAAAAAACTGAACAACTGAACGCAATCACAGACAAAACTGACTGAACTTGCTTGCAAAATGATGCGAGTTTTCAATGAACATTGGAGCCAATCCGACACGCTCGTGTGAAAGAGGCCGCTGACTTTTCAATCAGAACCATGGACATGGGCCACCTGCAAAACCCAGAGTGGATCGTGGGGAATAAGCACCCACCCAACTCTTTGCTTATTCCCAATAAATACCAGACCCGGATTAGCTGATACCAACTATACTAAGTACCAACAGTGTCCACTATCTATCCTAGTGGACGCACTAGCGACTGACTTTTACTCCACCAAGGCCGGGCACATTGATGACACGTCTCAGGTGAAATACAGCAAACCATGATATGCATCTCCTCTAATAGGTTTCCTGCACCATTCTAGGAGACACATATCTTCCCTCATATATGAGGCCTGTCACTGCCTCACAACGGCAAGATAAAAATGTAAAGATGGATTTTATGTCACCTCATATATAGGCAGGAAGGGAGCCTGCAGTGATTTTAGAACATGGACTAAAAGTTCATGACAGTCATGAGTTAGTTTACAGTCAGTTATCAGACAGAAATGAAGCCATCTTGAGAATATCTAGAATACCGATTGTCACATTTAAGGAGTGTAACTGTGGGGAGGAGGTCTTTTTATGGTGGTCAACTCCAGCATTGCAATTACCGATTCCCAATGTTATAGTAAGTAGCCCAAGTAAGGTCCTCCGGCTTGTGCTGTCATAATGTCTGTATATATTGGACCAATTTATTATGTTTTTTAACAGTCACAGTTAGTGCAAAAAAGTTAACACATCATTAACCCCTTCCCGACCTCAATCTGTATATATACGTGATCGCTGCACATACCCCGTGCAGCTACCACGTATATAAATGTTCTGGCAGCTCTTTAATCCAAGCGCTGCAAAGTGCTTGGATTAAAGCTTCTGCCCCTGCCCTGTATGCTGTCACGGACAGCATACAGTGCAGTAATGCCGGCAAGGGACCAATCAGAGTGGCCCCTTGCCGGCAATCAATCCGATTGGTTAGTCTGTACAGACTAACCAAGCGGATCGCGGCAGTGAAAAAATGCCGATTTCAGGCTCTGATCTGCGCTAGCCTGAAATCACAGTGTCCTCGTGCCCCCCCGATCCGTGCAGCCCCCCCATCTGTGCAGCCCCCCCATCTGTGCCCCATCTTGTATCCACAGTGCCCCCTCCTTGAGTCCGCCCCCTCCATTCCTCCTGCTGGCGTGACACCATCCACCCCCCCTTCCAGCGCTGCCCCCCGCTCGGTCTGCCCCCCTGCTGTGTTTGATGGCGGCGGCTCCATTCCTGAGCCGCCGCCATCATCAGAGTTTCAGCTCTATGCTGACACTCTGCTGTAAGTTCTGTAACCCCATAGATGTCGCGGCAGCGGCAACCATGAGGTTAATAGAGGGAGGGGGCTCCCTCTCTCCACCATCGGGGCTGCTGCGATGGCAGCCCCGATGGTTGCCATGGCAACCGGACGCTTTGCAAAAGCCTCCGCTGTTGCCACCTACAGGGCATCTGAATGTATTACACTTTGCAATGCAAGAGCATTGCAAAGTATAGTACAGCCCCACTGGATCTTCAAGATCCAAGAGGGACTTGATAAAAAAAAAAGTAAAAATAAATAAATAAAAATGTAAAATTAAAAAAATTAATTGCCTTTTCCTATAAAAAATGAAAAATAAAAAAACTACACATATTAGGTATCACCGCGTCCGTTACGACCGTCTCTATAAAGATATCACATGATAGACCCCGTCCGATAAACACCATAAAAAAATAAAATAAAAACTGTGTAAAAAAAAGCAATTTTTGTCACTTTACATCACAAAAAGTGCAACAGCAAGCGATCAAAAAGGCGTATGACCCCTAAAATAGTACCAATCAAACCGTCACCTCGTCCCGCAAAAAATGATACCCTATTTAAGATAATTGCCCAAAAAATAAAAAAGCTATGGCTCTCAGACTATAGAGACACTAAAACATCAATTTTTTGGTTTCAGAAATGCTATTATTGTGTAAAACTTAAATAAATAAGAAAAAGTATAGATATTAGGTATTGCCACGTCCGTAACGATCTTCTCTATAAAACTATCACATGACCTAACTCCTCAGATGAACACTGTAAAAATAAATAAATGAAAACTGTTCCAAAACAGCCAATTTTTGGGTCACCTTGCCCCATAAAGTGTAATAATGAATGATCAGAAAATCCTATGTACCCAAAAATAGTACCAATAAAAACCTCAACACTTTCTGCAAAAAACTAGCCCCTGCACAAGACGATCGGCAGAAAAATAAAAAACATATGGCGTTCAGAAAACCAATCCAGCACAATCTGCCTTCCAAAAACCGTATGGCATTCCTTTCCTTCTGCGCCCTGCCGTGTGCCCGTACAGCAGTTTACGACCACATGTGGGGTGTTTATGTAAACCGCGGAATCAGGGTAATAAATATTGAGTTTTGTTTCATTTATCTAATATATAAAGCTGAGTGTATGTATGTGGGGGCAGGATGCTGTGGAGGTCACTGTTAAAGGGGTGGGCGCTGTGGAAATCTCTGTTAAGGGGGCAGGGAACGGTGGAGGTCACAGTTATGGGGAAGGTCCGCTATGGAGGTCAATGTTAAAGGGTTTCTAGCACCTCATTTTGACCTAATTAGCTCTCAGACACTAGCGATCTGCTAGTGTCTGATCTACCTAACAATGCTATTTTCAGACCTCGGTCTACTCACACTGTATGCCGCCCCGCTCGTCCGTCAAGCCCGCCCATCTCCTCTAGAATGCCATCCTCCATCTCATTTATCGGCCGAATTCTCGCGCCTGCGCCGTGTGCGTCTGTATTCGGCGCAGTGACTGTCTGAAAGCTCCCTGCGCTGGCATCTCCACTGCGCCTGTGCCATCTGTTCCTCGGAGCACTCTGACGTAATCGGCGCAGGTGCAGTGGAGATGTCTGTGCAGGGGGCGGTCAGACATTCACTGCGCCTGCGACGCACACGGTTCAGGCATGAGAATTCGGCCGATAAATGAGATGGAGGATGGCATTCTAGAGGAGATGGGCGGGCTTGACGGACGAGCGGGGCGGCATACAGTGTGAGTAGACCGAGCCTCTAGGTGCTGAAAAGACGCCCCCATAGCACCTAGAGGCTCATTAGCATATCAATAAAAGTTAGTTTTTTTGTGAAACGGATCTACACAAAGGTCTGAAAATAGCATTGTTAGGTAGATCAGACACTAGCAGATCGCTAGTGTCTGAGAGCTAATTAGGTCAAAATGAGGTGGTAGAAACCCTTTAAGGGGTGGGGTGCTCTAGAGGTCCATGTTAAGAGGACGGGGTGTTGTGGAGGTCACATTTTAAGGAAACGGAGCTCTGTGGAAGTCACTGTTAAGGAGACGGGGTACTGTGGAGGTCACTAATAAAGGGGCGGCCGCTGTGGAGTTCACTGTTAAAGCGGAGGGCGCTGTGAATGTTACTGTTAAGGGGCAGGCTGCTGTGGAGGTCACTGTTAAAGGAGCTGTCACTGTGGAGGTCACTGTAAAGGGAGGAGGGTACTGTGGAGGCCACTATTAAAGGGGCAGCGGGGTACTGTGAGGTCACTGTTAAGGGAGTAGGTACGGTGGAGGTCACTGTTAAGGGAGCGGGGTACTGTTGCAGTCACTGTTAAAGCGGCAGTCGCTTTGGAGGTCTCTGTTAAGGGGACCGGGAATGGTGGAGATCACAGTTAAGGGGACTATAACCTATGTTCAGTGTTAAGGGGCGGGTGCTGTAGAGGTCACTGTTAAGCGGGCGCACCTCTTTGGAGGTCACTGTCAAGGGGGTGGGGTGCTGTGGAACTCACTGTTAAAGGGGCAGGCTGCTGTGAAGGTCAAAGTTAAGGGGGTGGACTGCTGTGGAGGTCCCATTTTAAGGAGACGGGGCACTGTGGGGGGTTCAGTTTTAAGGGGTGGGGGGCTGTGAAGGTCACTGTTAAGGGGGCAGGGTACTGTAGATGTCACTGTTACAGTGGATACTGTCGATATATATATTTTATTGACACACACAAACTTTAAATGAAATAGATGAAATATACCCATGCGAAGTTGGGTCCTTCAGCTAGTATATAATAAAAATATGAATCATGCTTACTTACCTGTAAACATCGGTTGATGCGCTTGGCTGGTACCCTTCTTGGAATGCTTCAGGTGGCATGTACTCCAGGGTACCCCCAACCCCATTACAGTCTTCAGGTCCACTTGTATACTTGGACAAGCCAAAGTCTGAGATCTGAAATTGCAACCAGAAATGGAAGGTTTTAAGAGGAACATAACATAGAACACAACTGATTCATAGTTTTTTTTGCACACAATTATTTATTATCTTCAGAGATTGATGATGTCTACAATGCTAAGGAGAAATACCCTAAAGAGATTATCTGATGTAGAAAAACATTTCAAAATGGCTTAGGAAAGAATTTTTTCTAGAAGATCATTTAGAAATCAGTGATCCTGCCCCCTCCATCTTAGGCTTTATTATACAATACAGTATAAAAACCTGAGATCTCTGACATTTTCTGGTTGTGAGGGCGTGGCCAAACGGTCAGGTTTCTGTATGCAGTTTTGGAGGCCAAAATCAGGAGTGAATTAACTAAAAGAGAAGTTGTATCTGTCCTGTATACGTTCTCTCCTTTTATGAGCTACTCCTGATTTTGGCTTACAAAACTGCATGCAGAAATCTGACCATGTGGCTGTACCCTAATACCGCTTCCAAATGTGTTGTGTTGGAGATTCTGCATAATGGTAAAATCGCGACTTGGCCAAAGTGACTTATGTATCCATGATTTAAGTTTAACATTTTATTGCTTTGATATTATTCTGCTCCATGTGGGGCATTTGACATGGTAAGAGTGAACCGTTACTTTGCTTCCCAGCTGCTTACGTCAACCCCATTAAAGTTCAGAATGGCCTCATAAATATAAATCGGAGAGTCAGGGTAAAAAAAAGCTGGTTACTGCAGCACTGCTACCAATCACTTCAATGGGAGCATAGCTTCAGTAACCAGCTCAATGGATGATGCTGTGTAGGTCTGGCACCTACTGCTGGCGTCAGAGCTACTTGGAATAGCTGATCAGTCAGAGTGTGGGGTGTTAGTAAAAATCCTGGACAACATTAGACCAGGTTCGGTCAACTGTATGAGCACCTCCTGACTTAACTTCGATGGAAGATGAGAATGGGTTGAGTTTCAAGAAAATCACAGAAATAAGATAATAATGCACTTAATAAAGTAGATGCAAGCATTATATATGGACAGAGTCCTCACTCTGATATGATAATATCTGAGACACTTAGCCAATATATTTTGATCAAAACACATCTGTGCCCACCTACCAAGCACCAATTGTCTCAGGTCAGGCGGGTCCTACGCAGGCATATGTATGAACAGAGGTCGCAGAAGCGCTTATCTGACAGCTATAGGACCAGCCTTAGGTCATAATGCCTGGCCTTGTACAAATTTGATAACCCTCTGCTCAGGTTCAGCACTTAATCGAAGTGTAACACCACAGGCATGAGATTAGATTTATGAAAGATCATGTTAACACAAAAATGTTATGTCTTCGAACAGTTCAATGCCCACTAGGGATGAGCGAATCGACTTCGGATGAAACATCCGAAGTCCATTCGCATAAAACTTCGGACAGTATTAGAATGTATTGGCGTCGATGAGCAGAAGTTACTGCTTTGCAAAGTCTCGTGAGACTTTGCGCAATAACTTCATAAATTAATTTGTACTGTAAAAAAACATTTCTTGAACTCGGGTTCGGTTCCAAGGTACCACTTGGAAATCTTTGCTCCGTACAGTATTGAAACAAAGTTTCATCCGAAGTAGATTCGCTCATCCCTAATGCCCAGTTTGCTATAACAAGCATTTCTAGTTAGTGAAATGGTTAATAACCTTTATGTGGAGCCCCTCATCTACTAGAACGTTCTTTGTTTTGAGGTCCAAGTGTAGCAGAGGAGTGGACAGATTATGCAGCCAGTTCATTCCTAATGTCACTTCATAAATGAAACGAAATTTCAAGGCCCAAGGAATGGGATTAACTCTCTCCATTAGTGTATATAAACTGCCATTCTCCATATATTCCATCACGATACCAGGAATTCCATGCAGATTTTCCTTCAAGATCCCATACAGGCGGATTATGAAAGGGCTGGCTGAGGCAGAATTCATCTTCTCTGCCTCAGAACAGAGATCTGTAAGGCCCTGTGATATATTCCTGTAACCAATTACAAAGCAGAAAGATGATACCAGCACTACATAATTCTTTCCAATAAAATTGAATTTGTCTATACTCATTGTATGGATGTCACCTATCTCTGTTGTAGTTTAATCAGCGTGTTCTGTTTTTGTGGGTCTTAGGCATCATGCACACAGTCATATTACGGATAGAATGGTATGTGCCCATACTGTAACTCTATTTGCCTTTCATTTTACACAAATTGAAGTATGCAAAGAGGTAAATATTTTGCAGAGTAAGAGAATCGTCTCACTGGTGCCACCTTCTAGAATTGGCTCCCTATGAGTTAAATAGCTTGGCTGTGTTTCCTTGCCATGCACAAAGGCTTGTTAAAAGATCACACATTGGCTCTAGGGAGCCATTTCCAGAAGGTGGCACTAGCAAGATGGTTCTCTTTCTTTGGGAGATACTTGTTTGCATATTATTCGCCCATGGAGTATTGCCAGTAAGTCTCAATACACAGCTGGTCTCCTTAACCAGTTCAAGATCAGGTCATTTACCCCTCTTCCTGACAAGGTGCATTTAAAAATTTTTTTAGTTCATGCAAAAGTTCATGCAAAAGTCATAACTTCATTTTTTCATTTGATTATGTAAATCATTTTTTCTAATTTTTTTGGGGGTGATACTGATTGCTCTTATGTTATGTTTTTATTTTACTATGTTTTTTTTTTATAAAAAGGCAAAATGTAAACAAAAGAGGAAAAAGTCTGTTTTTCAAAATTTTTTTAACAGTGCAATATGTAATAATGGTCTTTTTGATATATGGCACATATTGGTTATAGTTGCTAGGGCGGGGCTTGAAGCTGCCGTGTGGCATGTGGTGGCCTTTTTTTTCCATTTACCTTTTTTATTTTGTTGTCTTTATTTTTATTATTACACTTTATGTACCAATAAAGTCATGCAAATGCTGCATGCTTGTAGCCCACTGCTAAAAGGATTAATATCTGTGGGAAAAATGGTGTGAGGCATTTCCCTTTTACAGGCTTTAGAAGAGTTAACAGGCCTAGGTAACAGTTGCCAGGTGGGGGCTGATCCACCATCCCGTTAGGCTACTTTCACACTTTTGGCAGAAGAATCCAGCAAAACGTATGCCAACTGATTGCATTTTAAAACTGATCAGGATCCGAATCCGTCTTACAGATGCATTGCAAAAACGGATCCGTCTGTCCCTTTGTCATACGATATTTTTTTCACATTTTTACCGGACTGCGCATGCGCAGACTGGAAGGACGGATCTGGCATTCCGGTATTTTGAATGCCGTATCCGGCACTAATACATTTCCTATGGAAATTCAGGCAAGTCTTCAGTTTTTTTGGCCGGAGATAAAACCGTAGCATGCTGCGGTATTATCTCCATCCTGATCAGTCAAAAAGACTGAACTGAAGACATCCTGATGCATCCTGAACGGAATGCTCTCCATTCAGAATGCATGGGGATAAAACTGATCAGTTATTTTTCGGTATAGAGCCCCTGTGACGGAACTCTATGCCGGAAAAGAAAAACGCAAGTACCCTTAGGGAGAAATTGCTACAGATTATTGAGTGTAGCACAGTGAACTGTGTTGTGAGACTTTAAAGAGGACCTGCCACCAAAAAATGCAATATAATCTGAAAGCAGCAGGTTATAGAGAAGGAGAAAAGATATAGAGAAGGGAAAAGATTCAGTAAAACTTCTGAAGTCCTGTGACTATCCATCGGTACAGGAAGGAGGAGTTATCAGTGACTGACAGCTCTCTCTCTCTATGTACACTTATACACACAATGCTGTCAATCACTGATAACACCTCCTTCCTGTATCGATGCTGTTCACATATGGTGGAAAAAAACTGAGATATAAATGTATAAATACCACGTTTTACAGAATTTTTTCCCACAAAAATATATATCAATCTGCTCAGCTTTTCCTGCTCTACAACATGGTGCTTTCAGATTGCATTGCATTTTTTGGTGACAGGTCCACTTTAAGACAAGAAGCAAATAGCAGGTTGAGGAATCATCAGCCCACATGAGAGTCAGAGTGGTACAATAAACCAGCCTTTGAGGAAGCAATTGAGGATTATTTAGGAGCATATTGGCCTTTGAGGAGTAGTGTGTGATAAAAAGCCTGTGGAAATAACTTGCTTAAAGAGGACCTTTCATGGGTCCAGACTTGAAATAACTAGCAGGTTACTAGTTTGTCTGGGCGCTGCTCCATTCGCCCGCTGTGCCCCCCCCCTGCAGTTTCCCAGGCTGGTATGCTAATGAATAGCATCGGTACAGGGAGGAGGAGACTGCCCTGTTTCCAATCACAGCTGAGAGTGTCACAGCCAGAGAGAAGGTAAGTTTTTTTTTTTTTCTTTTAAACTGGCCTCATCATTGGGATTGTGGCTTGCCAGAACTTTTATCTTACAGGGTTCCCTGGTTTACATGCCACAACTACATCACCAACCCAAACCACCACCAGACAGAAGACCACTGACACCACAGTGTGCCCTAAGGGGAAGAACGGTCATGCCCCCTCCCGACACAACTATAAGCAACCAAATGGAGAGCTGGAGAAGGATTGCCTCTGTCAGAACTACCACTCCCATTCTCTCCACCCAACAACTCATCTGAGGGACATTTAACTTTACATTTCTTTATTGGTGATTGGTGTTAACAAGTTAGCCCCAGTTACAGGGGGAATACAGCCCTCAGAAAGGTTGTACAAGGCTGTACAGCCTAACTGCAGAACTGATCTGGGTCCGCTGAGACCCGGCAGCTCACACAGACCCCCAGACCCTTGTGGTTACATGACCGCTTGGAGAGTAAAGAATATAATAATTTTAAGGAGTTGTCTGAGATTTTAATATTGATATATCTGATCAACTGTGGCACTCTGGTGACACTACACTTAGGCCACTTGACCAATAAATGTAACGTCACTGGCCTAGGCGCAGCTCAGTCCTATTCAAGTGAATGGGTCTGGGCTGCAGTACCAAACATAGAGACTGGATGGCGCTGTGCTTAGTAACTGGTGGAGGCCGCAGCACTTATTCTCCTCAAACAGATGATGTCTGACAATCTGGATCTCCACCTATCCGATGTTGATGAGCTATCCTGAGGATACCAATTATCTGTGTTTTTTTTCGTTGTTTGTCATAAGATATTATTTTGAATGTGGTAGGGTTTTTGTGCCTTTTTAAAAATATTTCTGAACGCTTTATTAAAGCAATTACTGCAGCAGTGATGTGCCATACACCCACGTTCCCCCTGCATCAAATCTTGGTTATCACGTGGGTGTATGGCACATCGCCGCTTCAGAACAATAAACATAGACCACCCTTTATTTTATTTTTTACCGGAAAACCCTTTCTACATGCCCTGTTGAGGCATATGGATGTGATGTACCCTGATCACAACTCATTAGAACTACATAAGTGCTGACCTTTTAAAGGGAATGTATCTTGACTTATTTATTAAATCATGTTTTTATGTTAGAGATATTTTTAAGAACTTTCAGTGCTTTTTAATTTTTCATGTCACGATCTACATTAAAAATTGTGAAATCTTGGAGTTTTAATACACTAATAATAGACTGACACCTGTAGGTTTGCTCTATAATTTATGCTAGTTTCTAACATGCATATTAGTAAAACTGCCAGGTCAGCTAAACTCTTCTAACTGGTTGGTAAAGTGGCAAGCAGCCAAAAGTCAAATTTCTTTTGTGGATGTAGTGCTTGCACCAAAACTTTACGACTTTTGTACGCCAGTATTTTAACATAAAGCCCTTGATAAATTCTAAGCTATGTGTCAGTATCTGGTTTTCATTAATAATTCCCTTTAAGTTCATTGACTGTAGCACTGTTTTAGGAAAAGTGTGCAATTGTCAAGTGGTAATTGTGGTGGCTCCCCTCTGTGATCAGTAGGTTGATGCCTGACCTACTTAGTGAGAGAGGATCGTCCACGGTGGACATCCCTTTCAGCAGGAAACATAACATGTATAAACAACATAAAACTGTCAAATCAAATGTTAATGTATGTGATTCTATTAATTACTGTATTATGCACATAATCTATGATGAACATAACACTCAGGCCAAATTAAACTTACCCTTTAAGTTTCTTAACTGCCACATCAACCTTAAAAACTTTATGCTTTGCTTTGTATACAGATCCAAAGTGTCCCTGGTCAATTTGGACCCAATCAGTTAGCAATGTGACTGGTACAAGTGTTTCCTTATTCATTCCTCAAGAGAGATTCATTCCATTTAATCTGAAGAAAGCAAAAGCAACAGTAGAGGTGATGAAAGATCTTTGAATTAATAATTGTTTTCTTTTACATTTTAATTACAGTTACAGGGGACTCAGGACCCCCACCAATCAAAAGAACGGTGGTCCTGAGTCCCCTGGTTTACTGGCTAGTGGCGCATGGGACTGAGAGAGTAAATGGACCCCTCACAGTCATATATTTATCACCTATTAGACAGTTAATCACTGTTGTTTTTGCGCCAATCCATTTAAGTGTTTAGCTTGTCTGATAAAGCTGACCATACAAATTAGATAGAAGTTGGCTTTTCCTGTTAATTTTTGTAGGATCAGCATAAGACCTACTGTGGTGCCACCAGACTGTCCACCGAAATCTCCAATGACATGTTGGATGCCTGATAAATTGTACCCATGAGGGTCTGACAATGGTTTATTTCCCACTTCCCATTAAAATAAATATGCAATCAGTACCGTTAGGACAGCGGCCCATGGCTGTCATTGCCCTTCTCTCCCCTGTGCCAGAGGTGCCCCACTGCTCACCATGCTGCTGTCCCCATGCTTCTACCTAGTACTCCAGCCTCTGTCCTCAGCAAATGGCTAGGGGTACCTGAGTAGCACACTCCACCCAGACGGTGCCTGAGCTTTAGGTTCCCTGGTGACCAGCAAAAGTGTTTGTCTAGTGCTATTGTGATTTACCTGCATTTATCCTGCGTTATTTCCTGCTTGTGTTCCTGCTGTACTCCAAGTTCTGTTTCCATCTTGCCTATGTTATCCTGTACTGCCAGTGTCAGTTCTGTTTGTCTTTTAGTTAACAAATCACTGATCTCCAAAGAGAGTATACTAAATTTAAACCTAGATGTAACGATATATAGCTCATATAAGCAATTTTCATTGTATAAGAGATAAGGAGCCCCAGAGCTAAAGGCCCTAGCTGGTAGATAAAAATGCAAAAGCACCACTAATAGGTAGTGAAAACAAGACCAATTTAATGTACAAACCACAATTAGAAAATAAACAACAGCTCCGTGATCGGATGGGTACTTATAACAAATCCACGGAGAATGAGTACCCTATTCTAAAGCCCCAACCTGTCTCGCCATTGAGCAATGGTTCATCAGGGGGCAATATTTAGTGTAAAACAGAGACATAATTTACAATACACACATAATCAAGAATATGTTAGGAATTTTTATGTTTGCGGCTAAAGATACCCATATTAACTATGGGTGCCAGTAAAAACCGAACCTAGTAACACTGACCAGTACCAGTCCATACAAATTACATTAGATTCTCCAATATGAGGAAGATGGTGCGCTTAGTGGAAGCTTCACGATGAAACGTTGATCTGCGATATACTGTAGGATACATAAATAGGATTAATGGAAACCCCTTCTCTCAGTGCAGGCAAATGTCACAATGAAGTCAGACTGGATATTCCAGAATGTACAGTACAGACCAAAAGTTTGGACACACCTTCTCATTCAAAGAGTTTTCTTTATTTTCATGACTATGAAAATTGTAGATTCACACTGAAGGCATCAAAACTATGAATTAACACATGTGGAATTATATACATAACAAAAAAGTGTGAAACAACTGAAAATATGTCATATTCTAGGTTCTTCAAAGTAGCCACCTTTTGTTTTGATTACCGCTTTGCACACACTTGGAATTCTCTTGATGAGCTTCAAGAGGTAGTCACCTGAAATGGTTTTCACTTCACAGGTGTGCCCTGTCAGGTTTAATAAGTGGGATTTCTTGCCTTATAAATGGGGTTGGGACCATCAGTTGCGTTGTGGAGAAGTCAGGTGGATACACAGCTAAGTAAAGAAAAACGAGTGGCCATCATTACTTTAAGAAATGAAGGTCAGTCAGTCCAAAAAATTGGGAAAACTTTGAAAGTGTCCCAAAGTGCAGTCACAAAAACCATCAAGTGCTACAAAGAAACTGGCTCACATGCGGACCGCCCCAGAAAAGGAAGACCAAGAGTCACCTCTGCTGCGGAGGATAAGTTCATCCGAGTCACCAGCCTCAGAAATCGCAGGTTAACAGCAGCTCAGATTAGAGACCAGGTCAATGCCACACAGAGTTCTAGCAGCAGACACATCTCTAGAACAACTGTTAAGAGGAGACTGTGTGAATCAGGCCTTCATGGTAGAATATCTGTTAGGAAACCACTGCTAAGGACAGGCAACCAGCAGAAGAGACTTGTTTGGGCTAAAGAACACAAGGAATGAACATTAGGCCAGTGGAAATCTGTGCTTTGGTCTAAGGAGTCAAAATTTGAGATCTTTGGTTCCAACCACCGTGTCTTTGTGCGACGCAGAAAAGGTGAACGGATGAACTCTACATGCCTGGTTCCCACCGTGAAGCATGGAGGAGGAGGTGTGATTGTGTGGGGGTGCTTTGCTCGTGACACGGTTGGGGATTTATTCAAAATTGAAGGCATACTGAACCAGCATGGCTACCACATCATCTTGCAGCGGCATGCTATTCCATCCGGTTTGCGTTTAGTTGGACCATCATTTATTTTTCAACAGGACAATGACCCCAAACACACCTCCAGGCTGTGTAAGGGCTATTTGAACATGAAGGAGAGTGATGGGGTGCTGCGCCAGATGACCTGGCCTCCACAGTCACCGGACCTGAACCCAATCGATATGGTTTGAGTTGAGCTGGACCGCAGAGTAAAGGCAAAAGGGCCAACAAGTACTAAGCATCTCTGGGAACTCCTTCAAGACTGTTGGAAGACCATTTCAGGTGACTACCTCTTGAAGCTCATGAAGAGAATGCCAAGAGCTTGCAAAGCAGTAATCAAAGCAAAAGGTGGCTACTTTGAAGAACCTAGAATATTACATATTTTCAGTTGTTTGACACTTTTTTGTTATGTATATAATTCCACATGTGTTAATTCATAGTTTTGATGCCTTCAGTGTGAATCTACAATTTTCATAGTCATAAAAATAAAGAAAACTCTTTGAATGAGAATGTGTGTCCAAACTTTTGGTCTGTACTGTACATAGTTATAATGATATAAATGTAGTGAAGGTCCACAGGGAACCGACCAGGAATTGTCTGATGGTGCAACTGTACTTTTATAAGTGATAAGGGACCATGGAGTAACTATTTCTGTTGTTGGGAGGTCCTCTGCAAGTCAACCAGCAGGTAGTACTCGATGGTTAGAGTGTAGGTGCAGTTGAAAGGGTAACCTCTCCATTTTACTGCAGTCTTATGTAAATTGGTGTGGCGAGGGCATTGACAGAGCAGATGTTTGATGGGGAATGCCATGCCTGATATCTGTCAGGCGGCTAATGCTTACATATGAGAAGTAATCCTGGTGATACACATAGCAGATTCAAGAGAAGATCCCGGCAGCCGTCAATTGCTATTCAAAATATTCTTTTATTTTGTCATAATAATATGTCTTATGACGTGTTTCGGCTCAACAGCTTTTATCAACAAAGTTACATGCAGGTATTCAGTATCTTCCTTATATAACAATTACAAATGATACACTGGTGACGTCAGACGCCCAGCTACGGAGGCAAGTGAAATAACACCAATCAGCTGCTTGGTTTCATTATATGCATGCAAAAACACAAATCCTGACAATTCCATGAATAAATAAGTAAATAAACTAAAATCAAATAAATGGAGATACCGTATCTTTCATCCGCAGGATAATAAGAATCAGGGATTGAAACATTGTTACAAAAGCATAATCTCATAATCATGATTCAAACCTCTAGGGTGTAAGGTATCTAAGGTATGAATCCAGTAGGCTTCTCTCCGTAAAAGGAGTCTTTTTGATGTCACCACCTCTCCTAGTTCTTCTTGATTTGTTCTAATACTTGGAACCTTAATTGTGACACTGTGTGTCCGCATTTGTCAAAATGGTATGGTAGTGGCAACAATAAATTCTTTGTTCTAATCGTGGACTTATGTTTCCCTATCCTGTCCTTAACTGCCTGTTTAGTTTCGCCTATGTATGCTAAACCACAAGGTTTTGACAGAATAGTGAGAAAATACTGGCACATACTGACTGAGACATACCCGGGGTTTGAGGAATTTAAAAATCCTCCCCTGATTTGCAACAAAAAAAGCCCTAGTTTTCGTGACAAATTGGTACGTGCGGATCTGGGCAGTTGTAGAGTGACTATGAGACAGAGTACATTGGGAACAGTGAGGAGGGGCACATTCCCCTGCCTCCATTGTTTCCAATGCTCTAATATCATCAAAGGAACAGAATTTTACCATCCACATACGGGACAAGCCTTTAAAGCTAGGGACTTCTTTACATGTGAATCCACTAACGTTATTTACATGATAAAATGCTCTTGTGGTTTAGCATACATAGGCGAAACTATACAGGCAGTTAAGGACAGGATAGGGAAACATAAATCCACGAATAGAACAAAGAATTTATTGTTACCACTACCATACACCCTAGAGCAGGGATGTCAAACTCGTGGCCCTCCAGCGGTTGCAAAACTACAACTCCCATCATGCCTGGGCATACTACAGCTATCAGGGAATGATGGGAGTTGTAGTTTTGCAACATCTGGAGGGCCATGAGTTTGACATCCATGCCCTAGAGGTTTAAATCGTGAGTATGAGATTATGCGTTTGTAACAATGTTTCGATCCCTGATTCTTATTATTGTATTATATTATTTTATAGAAATCCTTGCGCTGATCCTGCGGTTAAAAGATACGGTATCTCCATTTATTTGATTTTAGTTTATTTACTTATTTCTTCATGGAATTGTCAGGATTTGTGTTTTTTGCATGCATATAATGAAACAAAGCTGCTGATTGGTGTTATTTCACTTGCCTCCGTAGCTGGGCGTCTGACGTCACCAGTGTATCACTTGTAATTGTTATATAAGGAAGATACTGAATACCTGCATGTAACTTTGTTGATAAAGGCTGTTGAGCCGAAACGCGTCATAAGACATATTATTATGACAAAATAAAAGAATATTTCGAATAGCAATTGACGGCTGCCAGGATCTTTTTTTGAATTACACGTGGAGTTTCACTCCTTCCCGCTGCAGCACGAACGCCGTGGTCGAGTGCCGGCAGATTCATACTATTGGATGCACATAGCAGAGACCGCAGAGGGTCTGCCTTCATGCATGGTAGTCTCTATGGAGCTCCTTCTGCTCCGTTGTTTCCACTGCCATATTAATTGATATAGGGCCAACTTGAACAGCCTTCGGCTAGGGCACCCTTCTTTGGCGTGCACGCTCTGCTATGTGCAACATCAGGATTTTATCCGATACATGAGCATTAGCCTTCTGCCATATATTGGACTGTCTACAAGTCCATTCTGTGTCTGCCTTTATCTATGCTACCAGTGTGCTGTCTGGATCTCTGAAACCAGCATTCAAGTCTAAGTGACTGTTTAGACTGCTGCTGCAATTTTGGTGCGGTTTCTGCACCCCAAGTTTCTGGTGCCTGACTATAGTAGGACAGCTGCCAACTATACTGGGACTATCCCACGAGGTAGCGGTCTGGTTGATCCCTTGCAACGAATTCCAGATCCATGTACAGGGGTTAAAGGATGAGTACCAGGGAATCACCAGGAAAGCACCCTCAGGGTTAGCCCAAAGTCAAACCAGTTAGTTGGCATTAGTAACAAATATCCTGTCATTAAGCCGACTGCGTATGTCTTTGGTGGAGTAAGGAGAAATAGCTGTTGGATGGAGATCTTATGTATAGTAGCTTAAGATTTTTAAGTGGCCAGTCTCAGTGCTTACTTACAGTACAGTTTGTTGTGAGAAAGCTGCAGGTTATGTATTTATGCATATACATATAGGTGTTTGGGTGGAAGACCTGTAAGATAGAAAGAAAAAAATGAACATTGGCACAATTTTATCTGTTTTATGTGCAACGTGTCTCCTGGGGACCCCTACAAATATCTGAGCATGAACCATATACAGTATAATTGCCATGCCTATGCCTGAGAGAGACCCCATATACAAGTGAAACTCAACAAATTAGAATCTCGTGCAAAAGTTCATTTATTTCAGTAATGCAACTTAAAAGGAGTTGCATTAATACTCAAAATTAGAATATTGTGCAAAAGTAATACAAATTTAAAGGAATTGCATTAATGCAACTTAAAATTAGAATATTGTGAAAAGGTTCAATATTCCAGGCTCAAAGTGTCACAGTCTAGTCAGCTAATTCATCCATACCCCTGAGCAAAGGGGACCTGAGATTGTGACTTTGGGGGGTTCATAAGCTGTAAGCCATAATCATCCAAATTATACCAAATAAAGGCGTGAAATATCTCGCTTTGCATGTAATGAGTCTCATATGTTAGTTTCACTGTTTAAGTTGCATTACTGAAATAAATGAACTTTGCACAATATTCTAATGTTTAAAGTTTCATCTGTATAGAACATATCTGTATGTTCAGTGATTCCCAATGAACTTCATACAGAGAAGTAAAGCACTAACAAAACCCAGCACAGACATTTGTCTCACTCTCGGATATGCTTCTTGTGCTTCCAGTTTCGCAGATCTGTTCATGGACAAACCACACAGTGCAGAGAACTTTATTCAGACACAGCATGTGCTGACTAAACAGGAAATGAACTGTCTCACACAGTTTCTTGGAAGCTAGTGATTGCTGATGCCCCCTGCTTGATTCTACGCCGCTTGGACTACATAGAGCAGATGTCCTCGAGCAAAGAAACATGTCACCACCTTACAATAAACGTCTGGTATACTGTACTCACCTTGCTGCCTACTTCACACACATATACAGGAAAGCTTCTGGTTAATGTGATGCAACGTCCTGCCACCCCCTCCCACCACCCACAAGGGGAGTGACTAGGCAAGAGACTCTTCAAGATGTGCATTGAATGCATGTAGACCATGTACTGCTCAATCACTGAACGCTAAATCATGTTCATTTTCTCCTATAACACAATTGTACCGTTGAAACTCCTCACTCTAGAAATGCTACAAAAAGCTGCTGTCAACCCCTTGAGGATCAAGTGATATTTGACCTTGAGGTCCAAAAGATTTATTTTTCAATTTTTATTTCTCTAATTTTGAAACAGAAACTTTAAAAATCATAAAATGACTTGTTTTTTGCAGCACAATTTGGTTGTTTAGTACCATTCTGGGGTACATATAAGTTAGCATTTAGTTTCCATAAATGTTTTTGGAGAGTGGATGTAAAAAAGGAAATTCCACAATATTTTTTAAATCCACTGTTGATAAGTAATAAGTAACACATGGTAAACTTACTGTAATATTCCCAACATTTAAGACAGAATAACACCTGCACACCAGATTTGGCAGAAACACAAGCTACTTTCTTTACTCATTTACAATCCCTCTATACAGTAAAGGGGTTCTCCACCCTTTGATCAAATGTTTGTTCCCCCACGCTCGACCTGACATACTGTGGTTTGTCCTGGTCTCCCTTAAAGGGGTTCTCCAAATTTTAAACAAATGTTGGGTTCCCCCTTACCTCTAGACCTGTGGAAGGAAATATACTTACCTGCTCCTAACCACTGAGTTCTGACTCCTTCCATTTGCAGTGCTCTGGTCCATGCTTGTCAACTTCTGGCATGGATGGGTGTCACATGTGCTACTGCAGTCAATGACTGGCAGCAGTGGTGATATGTTCCCCAAGCAGCTTGGGAGACACATCACTGCTGCAGACAGTCATTGACTGCAATGGTACACAAGAACCCATTCCATTGCAGAATTTGACATACTTCAGTACCACGAATGGAAGGAGCCATAACAAAGCAGCAGGGAGAAGAGAAATATACTTCCCTTCATAGGTCCAGCGGGGAGCAAGGACCCTAACTTTGTTCAAAAGGTAGAGAACCCCTTTAAGAGAGGCCAGGATTGATGACAGCAGCTCAACCAGACTATGTTACTGGCAGGACCCCTTGTCTCACTGTCGGGTCACGAAACTAACTGCCCACGTCCAGTCCCTTTTGGTAAGTCACTGGTCACCTGCTAGTTACCTATACCTCTTTGGGGCGTTGCTAGGGTCTCAAAAGATTCGGGGCCCAAGCCCCAATGAATATGGCCCAGTTCTCTAAGTCGCAAAAACCCCTCTCCCCCACACACCACACTTTCGTGTACTTGCTATACAGCAGCACATGCCTGTCAAATCCAGGGCCTGCCAGGTGACGTCTCCTCTGATGTAGATCTTCTCTGTCATCATCTTCTCCATTTGGTCCCGACAACTTCTTTCAGCCACCTCATCTCTGCAGAGTGTGACACACGGACATCTTAGCTTCCTCACATTTCTATTATCATCTCCCAACCTGGAGTCCCCACAGTGTAACCCTGCTGCTCGCTGACATGTGCCCCCAATACCCCCTAATACTATACTGAAGAAATATTGTTGCCGCCATAGTAATAGTGCTCCACATAGTCCCACAAATAGTAATTCCCTTCTAGAATGCCCTTAATAGTATTACTGCCCCCTACAGTGCCCCCAACTGTAATAATGCTCCCCAAGAGTGCCCCCATTAGTAGAAGAGCCCTTCAGTATTATTAAAATCCTCACAGAGCCCCCAGTATAATAAGGCCGCCCATATTGCTCTTAGTAGAAATAAGGCGGATCTTAAGTCCCTCCTATAGAGCCCCCAGTAGTAATACGAATGCCTATAGTGTCCCCTGGATTTTCAGTGCCTCCTGTAGTTATATTCCTCCATCCACCATACAGTCCCATGTAAATAACATCACACCATCTCTCCTGCCCCCTCCAAAATACAGTCCTATGTAAATAGCATCACTCCCCTCCCTTCAGCCCCTCCAATATACGGTATGTAGATAACACTTTTTCCCTCCCTCCGCCATATAGTCCCATGTAAATAACATCACACCACCTTTTCAGCCCCCTCCAATATATAGCCCCATGTAAATAACATCCCTCTCTATCTACAGCCCCCTCCAAAATACAGTCCCATGTAAATAACATCGCATCCTCCCCAGCTACCTCCAACATGCAATCCCATGTAAACATCACCCCCTCAACATTCAGTCCCATGTAAATAACATAGTTCCCCACCACCACCCACCTTCAACATACAGTCCCATGTAAATAACATTGCCCCTCAACATTCAGTCCCATGTAAATAGCATCACTCCCTCCCTCCGACCCCTGTAACATTCAGTTCCATGTAAATAACATCATCTCCCTCCCACAGCCACCATCAACAAACAGTCCCATGTAAGTAACATCACTGCCTCCCCCAGCCACCTCCGACATATAGTCCCATGTAAAAATACATCACTCCCTCCCACAGCCTCATCCAACATACAGTCCCATGTAAATATCATAATCCCCTCCCACAGCCGCCTTCGACATACAGTCCCATGTAAATAATATCACCCTGCCCCAGCCCCAGCCCCCTCCAACACTCAGTCTCATGTAAGTAACATCACTCCCTCCCACAGCCGCCATCAATAGTGTTGAGCGAGCTTGTGTTTTAGGTTTGGCGTCTAAAGTTAGGATTCGGGTTATCGAAGAATCACATTATTGATTCCGCTACCATGGACTACAACGGAATTCGGAATCCATATTGGGATTCTTCGATAACCCGAGGCCGAACTTTAAACGCCGAACTTAAACCACAAGTTCGCTCAACACTAGCCATCAACATACAGTCGCATGTAAATAACATCACTCCATCCCCCAGCCCCCTCCAACATACAGTCCCATGTAAATAACATCACTCCCTCCTACAGCCACCATCAACATACAGTTCCATGTAAATAACATGACGCCCTCCCCAGCCACCTCCAACACACAGTTCCATGTAAATAACATTCCTCCCTTCAGCCCTAATATACAGTCCCAGTTAAATAACCACAACTCCCAGCATTGCCCTGCCTCTCCCTTCACTTGCCTCTCTCTCCTCATGTAGCAGCCATCACTACAGCTTCTTCTCCTCTTTACTGCCGTCCTCTCCTGCACTGGTCACATGATGGTGACATAATCGCAGGTCCTTCCCAACCACTGCCTGTTTTGCTGGTCACATGACCTGTGATGTCACCAAAGGTCCTTCAGCTCTTCCAGTGCATTATATTCAATTGTATTGCCATCCTGAGGATGGCAATACAGTTGTATATAGCTGGCAGGCAGCACATTTGGGGCCCAGGCCCTGAATGTTTTAACCTATCAACGCGCCTACCTCTTTAATCAGGTCTTATAGCTATGCCCCTTCCTAACCTGCTGTGCAGCCACCAAATCTCCTCCAAGAAGACCTTGCTGATTGAAGCACTGCGATTTCACCACCAAAAAAGTATGGTTGCTCTGACCCTTGCACACACCTCAAATGTACCTCTCCAGAGTGCAAAGAATTAAAAAAATTTCCAAACTAATATCAGGCAAGTAAACTCCACATATTTAATGATGCATGGCTCACAACCAGGTCTCCCTCTGCCACCTCAAATTTCTCAATGGCTTATTAAAATATTCTAATTACTAATATTTAATTACTATTTAATGAGAGACAGCTGCCTATGACGAAGCAAGAGCCGCCCGACGGCTCCTTGCTCCATTATTCTTCTCCCTACCAATGCTCCACACTGCAGGTCTGGCAGGGGGCAGGGCCGGTCGGCAGCTACGTGTGTCCTGCTGTTGCTCTTGTTGCTGCTGGGGCACAAGGTGAGTATGTGGAATTTTTTGTTTGTTTTTTTACTGCCTGTGAAGGGAGCATTTTACTGGGCATATTACAGTGAGGGGCACGGCTGGGCCTATTACTGTCAGGGGGCACAGATGGGCATATTACAGTAAGGGGGGAATAGCTGGGCATATTACAATGAGGAGGCACACCAGGGCATATTGTAGTGAGGGGGCACATAACTGAGAATATTACTGTGAGGGGGCACAACTGGCATATTACTGTGAGGGGTTACAGCTAGGCATATTACCGTGCGGGATTACAGCTAGGCATATAACCGTAGGCATATTACTGTCAGGAGGCACCACTGGGCATAATACTGTCAGGGGGCACATATCTGGGCATAACTACTGTGAGGGGGCACAGCTGGGGATATTACTGTGAGGGGGCACATAACTGGGCATAACTACTGTGAGGCAGAACATAACTAGGCATAACTACTGTGAAGGGGCACATAACTGGGCATAACTACTGTGTGACACAGGGAAGGGTGTGGTTTGGGAAGACAGGTATTTTCTTCCCAGCGTGTGCTGCTGGGCTGATTTCCAGCCAGGAGGGGGTCAAACACCTAGCTGTCCTTTAACCCCTTTAGGACACAGCCTTATTTCACCTTAAGGACCAGGCCATTTTTTGCAAATCTGACCAGTGTCACTTTAAGTGGTGATAAAACGCTTTGACTTATCCAGGCCATTCTGTGATTGTTTTTTCGTCACATATTGTACTTCATGACATTGGTAAAATGAAGTAAAACATTTTTTTATTTATATTTATAAAAAAATACCAAATTTACCAAAATGTTTTTTAAAATACCCCTCAAGGTATTCAAAACTGGGTGCACCATATGGTTTTTGGAAGGGAGATTTTGTGGGACTGATTTATTTACACCATGTCCCATTTGAAGCCCCCCTGATGCACCTCTGGAATAGAAACTCCGTAAAAGTGACCCCATTTAAGAAACTACACCCCTCAAGGTATTCAAAACTGATTTAACAAACTTTGTTAACCCTTTAGGTGTTGCACAAGAGTTATTGGCAAATGGGGATGAAATTTGAGAATTCAAATTTTCCATTTTAATCAATTTTGTCCAGTAACAAAGCAAGTGTTACAGCCAAACAAAATGCTATATTTATTGCCCCTATTCTGTAGTTAGCAGAAACACCCCATATGTGGCTGTAAACTACTGTATGGGCACACAGTAGGGCGTAGAGGGAAAGATGCGCCATATGGTTTATGGAAGGCAGGTTTTGTGGGACTGATTTATTTACACCATGTCCCATTTGAAGCCCCCCTGATGCACCCCTAGAATAGAAACTCCATAAAAGTGATACCGTCTAAGAAACTACACCCCTCAAGGTATTCAAAACTGATTTTACAAACTTTGTTAACCCTTTAGGTGTTGCACAAGAGTTATTGGCAAATGGAGATGGAAAATTTGCCAAAAAATGTAAATTCTCAAATTTCATTTTAATAATTTTTTTCCAGTAACAAAGCAAGGGTTAACAGCCAAACAAAATGCTGTATTTATTGCCCCGAATCTGAAGTTTTCAGAAACACCCCATATGTGGCCGTAAACTACTGTACGGGCCCACAGTAGGGCGTAGAGGGAAAGGTGCGCCGTATGGTTTTTGTAAGGCAGATTTTGCTGGAGTGGTTTATTTACACCATGTCCCATTTGAAGCCCCCCTGATGCACCCCTAGAGTAGAAACTCCATAAAAGTGACCCCATTTTGGAATATACGGGATAAGGTGGCAGTTTTGTTGGGACTATTATTAGGGTACATATGATTTTTGGTTTATCTATATTACATTTTTGTGAGGCAAGGTTACCAGAAATAGAAATTCTGAAATTTAATCTCCATTTGCCAATAACTCTTGTGGAACACCTAAAGGGTGAACAACATTTGTAAAATCAGTGTTGAATACCTTGAGGGGTGTAGTTTCTTAGATGTGGTCGCTTTTATGGAGTTTTTACTCTAGGGGTGCATCAGCGGGACTTGAAATGGGACATGGTGCCAAAAAAATAGGCCATCAAAATCTGCCTTCCAGAAACCATATGGCTTTCCTTTCCTTCTGTGCCCTGCCGTTTGGTCATACAGCAGTTTACGACCACATAAGGGGTGTTTCTGTAAACTGCAGTATGAGGGTAATAAATGTAAAGTTTTGTTTGGCTGTTAACCCTTGCTTTGTTATTGGAAAAAAAACTGATTAACATGGTAAACTTGCCCAAAAATTGCTTTTTTGGCACCTTTTTTATTTTTAATTTTTTACCGTGTTCATTGGGGTTGGGGGGTGTAAATTTATATAGCAGATTCTTACGGACGCGGCAATACCTAATTTATTTATTTATTTGTTTTACACTATATTATCTTTTTATAAAGAGAAAAAAAAACATTTTAGTATCTCCATAGTCTAAGAGTCATTTTTTTTTTTTTTTTAGCCGATTATCTTATGTAGGGGCTAATTTTTAGCGGGATGAGAGGACGGTTTTATTGGCACTATTTTGGGGTGCATATGACTTTTTGATCGCTTGCTATTGCAATTTTTGTTATGTAAGGTGACAAAAAAAAAAATTTTTTGCACCGTTTTTATTTTATATTTTTTACCGTGTTCATCTGAGGGGTTGCGGGGGTATTTTTATAGAGCAGATTCTTACGGACACGGCGATACCTAATAAGTCTACTTTTTTTATTTCTTTTAGTTTTACTAAATAATATTTGTGAAAATTATTTTTGTTAGTTTTAGTGTCTCAAGTCTGAGAACCAATTTTTTATCCGATTGTCAGTGGCTGAATTGGGATATAAATTTAGTACTCCATGGAAGTGTGGTACTCCCTGAAGCAACCAATAATGCAGAGGCCCGGATGATCGGGGCACGTGTCACATTGAGTAGTGGTGTCCTTACATATCCCCCTCCTGTGACACACTCTGCACCTATTTTGGGTCCGTCCCTTCTTTCCAGTATATGGGGGACCACACCTGGAAAGTGTTGGCCAGGGACGATCCGGGCGCCTCCAGTTCCCGAGGTACTCCGGCCTGCCCTTTCCCGGTCCGAAAAGATCAGGGCCTTGGGACTGCCTCATAGAACTGATTGTAGTCGACGATACAGGGACAGGGGTGATGCCGTTACCATGAATTGTGGACAGTACAAGGACATCCCTCTTGTCCTTATATCTGACCAGCAACAGGTTTTCAGTGGTAAGGGCACGGGTCTCACCCATGGGGATAGGTACCTGGAGGGGATGGGCAGAGAGGCCGCGTTGATTTTTCCGCACGGTCCCACAAGCGGACGTGGATCTGACGGCGAGGGACTGGAACAAGGGGATACTAGTATAAAAGTTATCCACGTACAGGTGGTAACCCTTATCTAGCAGTGGGTGCATAAGGTCCCACACAAGTTTCCCGCTAACACCCAGAGTGGGGGGACATTCTGGGGGTTGAATACGGGAATCTCGCCACTCGTACACACAAAACTTGTAAGTGTACCCTGAGGTACTCTCACAAAGTTTGTACAGCTTCACGCCATACCTTGCCCGCTTAGAGGGAACATACTGGCTGAAAATGAGTCTCCCCTTGAACGCAATGAGAGACTCATCAACCGCAAACTCCCTTCCAGGTACATAGGCCTGTACAAATTTGGCCCCAAAGTGATCGATGACCGGCCTGATTTTGTACAGGCGGTCATAGGCAGGATCACCTCGAGGGGGACATGCTGTATTATCTGAATATGCAGGCATTTCCGGATGGCCTCAAACCGGGAGCGTGTCATGGCCGTACTGTAAAGTGGGGTCTGGTAGAGGACGTCCCCACTCCAGTAATGCCTGACACTAGGTTTCTTGACTAGGCCCATATGTAGCACGAGGCCCCAGAATGTCCTCGGCTGCACTGACCGGCGTCCAGCCACCGGGCCTAGCCAAAAAGGACTAGGGCGTACAGGTTTTGGGCGTACAGGTTCGTCTGCTCCACCATTAGATTTACCAGTTGGTCCCTGAAAAAATGACTAAAAAAGTCATATTCAGTGAAGCCCACTGTGGAAATCTGGATTCCTGGTTGGCCTACAAAATCAGGAATCAAGGGCTCAAATCGCTCTGGGGTATACCAGACAAGTTCACCGGCAGGGGGCTCCAGTGGATTTAACTGGTGGGCCAGAAAACTATTACGAGCCTCAGAGCTGCTCGTACTAGGGTGGGCCACAGGGTCCCTATCATGGCGGTCCCCTTGCTCCGCCGCCTTGGGGGCTCATCATCATCACTAGATGATGATGAGGACGCGGATGACAACAGGAAAGTGGGGTCATCCTCGTCCTCACTGGGACTCTCGGACTCGGAGGCAAGCTGGGCGTATGCCTCCTTGGCCGAGAACATCCGGCGGGCCATAGGGGAGTGTGTGTCTGCATGTGTGTGTGCGTGTGTGTAAATCTTTATTCAGTGTGCGTGTGTGTGGGGGCACGGGTGTTCGCGTACTTATCCCTAAAGCTAACAGAAAAAAAAAAGACTAACTAAAAAAAGTGGAAAAAAAGTGAAAAAAAATTCAAAATCGCTGATCAACCATCCGAAGTTGATCAGCGGTGGGGTGTGCGATGCGCTAACAGTGGCCGGACGCTAAGAGTGCCGGCCACAGTCAGCGTACGCACACAAAAAAAAAAAAACTGCTTGCGCCCAGAAAAGGGCTGAGGACCCCAGACACCCGATTTAGGGTAATGCGATCACAAACTTTCCCTTTATTATCCCTGCCTAATCCAGCCTTTCCCTAGCCTTTCCCTATGTACCTGATTGAACAGATGGGGGGTGCTGGGGCACAGATCGGGTGCTGGGCACAGATGCGGTCATACCTGGACAGATGGGGGGTGCTGGATGAGATCCAACACGTGCAGCGGCTCCTTTCTCCTCGGCTCCCGGACACAAAAGGAGGAGGAGAGGAGCGCTGCTAGGATTTGAACCTCCCGCCGCCCTCCCACCTACCAATCAGAGCCGATCCTGAGAGGTGATGTCACCATCACCTCTCAGGATCTAAGGATGGTGATTGGTGGTGTATTATCACACCACCGATCACCATCCTGTTCCTGGTTATCGGGTCCCCAGAGACCCGAATAACCCGGAAACGCAGCAAACTGCAGATCTGAATTGACCTGCGGTTTGCTGCGATCGCCAACAATGATTTGAGCAGGCACCAGGCTCCGATCACCGCCCGCCGGGCGGTGGTAATCGGAACTATACATGACGTACCGGTACGTCATATGTCCTTAAGTACCAGGACAACATGCCGTACCGGTACGTCATGTGTCCTGAAGAGGTTAAAGACAGCCGGGTTTAGCAGCAATCCATCTCTGTGTTGGGATCTGAGGCTTGTGCTGGGTTGGAGGGTTGAGACCCGTGTGTCAGGGAAACAGGCCCCTAAAGCCTGCTAAGGACTGTTTGAGGCAGAACTGCCAGCAAGATGTGAACCAACACCAAAAAAACTACAATGTGATTTTTGCTGTATGAACTTGCCATTGTGTGCGAATTAACAGCAAGACTGCAAAGTGACGTTTTGCGGTATGAACTTGCCATTGTGTGTGAATTAACACCAAGACTGCAAAGTGACGTTTTGTTTTGTGAACTTGCCTCGTGTGTGAATAAACACTGAAGTTTGATTTAAGAACTGGTAATTTGCCTCTGTACTGCGTCCGCTTACCCTGCCTACTAGAACGAATACCCACAGGGGGCACCTATCTGGCCATAATGTAGTGTCCCACTAGGTAGGAGTGGGCACTACACAAGGGTCAATTGGGTAACGTGTTACTTCTGCTCACAAGGGACAGTGATATTGTATTTATCCATGCATTGTAATGTATTTCCTGTGTGTTTTTGCATTGGTATGTTTCCCCTGTTAATGCTCAGCAGGCCTAGTTGGGTGTAATTAGACATCCCAGACACTAGAGGGAGATAGGGAACCCCTAGTATAAATGTCCAGGCCCAGACAGGGAGGGGTTAGGTCATAGTCAGGAGTCTGTGGAGACAGAAGGGAGAAGGCACCAGCCCAAGATATGCTGAGGGCCTCCTCCTGACATGCAGCTAGATAGTCCTGGTTCCTAGCTGCACCAGGAGGCTAGAAGGAGTACAGCCTGCTTGGAGACCGAGTGTATTCCAGGGGACTAGAGGAGTCACCTAGTCAGCCTGAAGCTCCTGAGGCTAAGGATAGCTCAGTTGAGATACCCCAGTAGTAGGACAGCACCTCCTGGGAGAAACCTGCAGTCACCTCTCCAATCCAGCAGTGAAGCCAGCTAGGAAACAAAGGTATTGTAACCTAGACAAGTGCCAATACTGGAGGAAGGATTATATATACCAAGGATTTAAGCCAGCAATTAGGCATCCGGGCCTTGGGATCCAGCCAGCTAGTATAGCTGTGGGGATAGAGCAGCATTGTACTGCAAAGCATTAACTGTATACCCTCCAAGTATCTTGCAAGATTTAAACCTGCTGTGCATATGTACTGTAAAGGACTGCATTATACACCCCTGCAACTGATTGTATAAAGTTGGACTGTTGTCTAAAGTAAAGCAACGTTTGGTTCACCAACTGTGTACTCCATTAATCCTCCTGCAAACCGGTGTGCCACCGTTACAGGCACTGGCATCACGATTCTTAAAGGGACCTTACCTAAGGCACTCAAAATACCTGCAACATCCAGGGCACCTCACATACCATCAGGCCTGGTCCCTATTTACCAAGTGTGCCCCAGAGGAACTAGTGTCTACCTCTCCTTCACTGTTGCATGCCTGCCCAGGGTTCTCCTCAGAAAAGTGAGTAACCCTCGATTGCCCATAACCGTGACCTCACTATCGCTATACCCTGCAGGTCTGGCGTGCTGCAATAACTACTGTGAGGGAGGCACATATCTGGGCATAACTACTGTGAGGGGGCACATATATGGTCAAAATTAATGTGAAGTAGGCACATATCTGGTTATAACTACTGTGAAGGGGTACCTATCTGGCCATAAATACTGTGAGGGGACACCTATCTGGCCATAACTACCATGAGGGGGCACCTATCTGGCCATAACTACCATGAGGGGGCACCTATCTGGCCATAAATACCATGAGGGGGCACCTATCTGGCCATAACTACTGTGAGGGGGCACATATCTGGCCATCGCTACTGTGAGGGGGCACATATGTGGGCATAACTACTGTGAGGGGACACATATATGGTCAAAACTACTGTGGTCAAAACTACTGTGAAGGAGGCACATATCTGGGTATAACTTCTGTGAGGGGGCACCTATCTGGCCATAACTACTGTGAGGGGGGCACCTATCTGGCCATAACTACTGTGAGGGGGCACCTATCTGGCCATAACTACTGTGAGGGGGCACCTATCTGGCCATAACTACCATTGAGGAAGAAGTAAGTTACTTCGAAACGCGTTTGAGGAGACGTTGGCCCGTAACAAACATTGCAGTGAAGTCAGGATATCCAGGAATCCCTTGGATTTACTTCATATTAAACCCACATGGAGGCATGATGAAATCCTACATACAGGAAGGCCTTGAACAATAGAGACCTGAAGCCAAGCCGACCTGGGAATGAGGAGTAATAAACCTGGTATCAAGACAAAGCTATCAAGGGCAACAAGAGGTATTTAATATTATACTAGCACGTGGGAGGGACGCCACGACAGTTAAAAGGCTATAAAGCAAATTAAGACTGTGCACTTAAAGGGCTTCTGTCAGCCCACTAAACCGTTGTTGTTTTTTTGGGTTAATATTAATCCCTACACTGCGAGCTCCCTATACATAAGCTAAATATTCATTTTGGTTCTGTAGATTTTGTTAAAAAGCAAGTTTTATAATATGTAAATGACCTTGCTACCAGCAAGTAGGGCGGCTACTTGCTGGTAGCAGCCGCATCCTCCGCTGCTAATGACGCCCCCTCCGCTGTGTGATTGACAGGGCCAGGGAACGGGATCGTTCTCTGCTGGCCCTGTTTGAATTCAAAATATCGCGCCTGCGCCGTACCTGTCTTTAATCGGCGCAGGCGGACTGAGAAGCGGTCGCTCTCTCGGCCGCTCCATCCTCAATGCGCCTGCGCCGGGTGTAGATGTGACGTCATCGGCGCAGACGCATTGAGGATGGAGCGGCCGACAGAGCGGCCGCCTCTCAGTGCGCCTGCGCCGATTAAAGACAGGTACGGCGCAGGCGCGATATTTTGAATTCAAACAGGGCCAGCAGAGAACGATCCCGTTCCCTTGCCCTGTCAATCACACAGCGGAGGGGGCGTCATTAGCAACGGATGATGCGGCCCTACTTGCTGGTAGCAAGGTAATTTACATATTATAAAACTTGCTTTTTAACAAAATCTACAGAACCAAAATGAATATTTAGCATATGTACAGGGAGCTCGCAGTGTAGGGATTAATATTAACCCAAAAAAAAAAAACGGTTTAGTGGGCTGACAGAAGCCCTTTAAGTTATTTACCTCCATGGACAGATCCATATAAAATGCATATGTGCACCTCTCCATAGAGGATAAATCAACATTTAGATTTTTGAACAATCTTGAGTAACACTTGATATGCATGTAAAATTTCCAGCTAAACTCTGCAAGTAATCATCTACAAGTTGGGTCTGTACACAGCTGAACTTTGCAAGCAATTTACCTATTACTGCAAGGACTACCGCCATCTAGCTGATAAGAAATACATTGCAGCCGATAAACACATTGCAGCTGAACCTGAAAGTATAGCACAAGCGCCATCTAGTGTCCAAAACATAGTACACTAGCAACTTTTACTAATAGTTGGTCAAAAGAAAAATATACTACCAACTCTCACCAACAGTGTATCATAGGAGCTTTATCAATTGTATGTTATAGGAGTATACCAACAGTGTGTCATAGAAGTTTTAAAGTTTTATAAAGTTATATATATTACTTATTATATTTTATTTAGTGTTTTTATGTATATTTTATGTATATTTATATATATTTTTTGTAATCGCCAAACTTAACATATATGTTTATAGAACAATAAAATAGGATTTCATATTTAAACCTCCTACTCTCTGAGTGAACCATTGTTGTGAGTGCCCGACAAACACTATATATACATATCTGGTCATAACTACCATGAGGGGGCACCTATCTGGCCATAACTACTGTGAGGGGGCACATATCTGGCCATAACTGCTGTGAAGGAGGCACATATCTGGGTATAACTACCATGAGGGGGCACCTATCTGGCCATAACTACTGTGAGGGGGCACATATCTGGCCATAAATCCTGTGAGGGAGCACATATCTGGCCATAACTACTGAGAGGGGGCACAATGCTGGCCATAAATCCTGTGAGGGAGCACATATCTGGCCATAACTACTGAGAGGGGGCACATATCTGGCCATAACTACTGTGAAGGAGGCACAATGCTGGCACAACTACTATGTGGTGGCATAAAGGGGGAATAATTACTATGTGGGGGTATTTAGGGGACTGGGTGGGATTAGATGCTGACTTATGTTTTGGGTGGAGTTAGAGGCGTGGCCTAGTGCAGAAAGAAATTGCAGCGGTGCGCTTTGTGCGCCACACATAGTGTCCCTCTTCCTTCTTTTCAAAAGTTGGGAGGTATGTAGTTGTATGGGGCTGTGGGGTAGGGTGCCAAGACAGAAGCCTTTTCTTACAAAGTAAAACATCCAAGCGTGGCTATCTTTTAGCCAAATCCTAGATCAACTCTGCAAAAAACATGTTTAAAAACGTGTTATGGTATGATGAAACTAAGGTTGAACTTTTTAGACACCATTCCAAAATGTATGTTTGGCACAAAGCAAACACTGCACACCACTAAAAAAAAAACACCATACCAGCAGTAAAGCATGGTGGAAGTAGCATTATGCTTTGGGGCTGCTTTTCTGGAAGCTGAAGGGGAATTTCACCTTTCAGCAAGACAATGGCACAAAGCATACCTCTACATCAACAAGTCGCCTGGCATAGCTGGAAAGGGCCAGAGCAGTGCCTGGCCCCATTAACTATAATGTTTGCGGCATTATTGCCGGGATTTGGACAGATACAATGAACGTTAGTATTAAACTAGCTTTAGTTTAGGGTGTGCATATTTAGGCAACCACATTATTTTAGTTCTTTATTTTTGTTTTTCTACTTTAAAAGATTTCTGTATGTTTTTTTGATTTAATTGAACAAACCATAAGTGATAAAGGTGGAAAACGTTCCGAAATAATTCTACTTGGTTTGATTTTTTTTTACATCACAGAAACCTAATATTGTAACAGGGGTGTGTAGACTTTTTATTTCCACTGTATGTATCTTTTCTGGTTCTTGGAATATCCTTTTCACGCAGTTCAAATCGATAGGTCTGTATCTGTCCATTTCTGAAGTCCATCCCTTCATTACTCCCCCATACTGTGAATGTCGTAGTTGAGTCTTCCTTATCTTTAAGGTTGTTAAAGTAAAATACAGCCGTTGCTTTTGTAGCGGGGCTATCTTTAGATGCCCCTTCCTCTCATTTCTCCCAGTAGTTTCCACAACACTTGAGTTTCCCAGGGCATCTCCTAACTTCCAACCAGGTCTTCCATGTCCTACTTTAGGATTTGAAAATCTGCCAAACATTATTAGGACAGGCAAAATTCCCTTGACCTACATGCGTTGGGGGGACAACCTAAAAATTGTGCCCCATTTGTCCCTGGACCATCTGTGTAATGTGTGGCAAAATTTGCAACTTCTCTACACTAGAAAACTGTTATAAAGGCATAATAAATCTCCTCCTAAGTGCCTAAACAACCTCACCACTAGGTACATGCTTTCCGTTTTGGCATTTATGTTGTCTGACCAGATAGCAGCGCAAATAACCTTTGTGCTGCAATGTGCGACAGATATACGCTAGAGAACTGCCGTATATTTCATAGTAAATGACCCACTATGTGTGGCAGAATACTCACACAGCACATCACACTGAACATACCGTATGCATTATGTTGTGGGGATGCTTTTCTTCAGCAGCAAGCTGGTGATGGGAAGTTGATAGGAAGATGGCTGGAGCTAAATACAGGGCAATCCTGGAGAAAACCCCATTAGAGGCTGCAAAAGACTTGAGACTCGAGCGTTCACCTTCCAGTAGGACAGCTAC
Organism: Bufo gargarizans; assembly: GCF_014858855.1. Taxonomy (NCBI): domain Eukaryota; kingdom Metazoa; phylum Chordata; class Amphibia; order Anura; family Bufonidae; genus Bufo; species Bufo gargarizans. Next base: position 501,010,198 of record NC_058080.1, on the reverse strand, counting down.
CCTAAACATTCAGCCAGAGCTGGAATGGAATGGTTTAGATCAAATCATATTCATGTGTTAGAATGGCTCAGTTAAAGTCCAGACCTAAATCCCATTGACAATCTGTGGCAAGACTTGAAAATTCTGTTCACAGACGCTCTCCATCCAATCAGACTGAGCTTGAGATATTTCATAAAGAAGAATGGGCAAAAATTTTAGCCTCTAGATTTGCAAAGCTGATAGACATACCCCAAAAGACTTGTAGCTGTAATTGCAGTGAAGGATGGTCCTACAAAGTATTGACTCAGGGAGGATGAATACAAATGCAACCCACACTTTACAGATGTTAGTAAATAGTTTAGGCCGAAAAAAACCCATCTGTCCATCCAGTTCAGCCTGTTATCCTGCAAGCTGATCCAGAGGAAGACAAAAAAAAGTGCTGTGAGGTAGAAGCCCATTTTCTCCACTTAAAGGGAAAATAATTCCTTCCCGACTCCAATCAGGCAATCAGAATAACTCCCTGGATCAACGACCCATCTCTAGTAGCTATAGCCTGTAATATTATTACGCTCTAGAAATACGTCCAGGTCCGTCTTGAACTCTTTTAGTGAACTCATCATGACCACCTCCTCAGGCAGAGAGTTCCATAGTCTCACTGCTCTTACCGTAAAGAATCCTCTTCTATGTTTGTGTACAAACCTTCTTTCCTCACAGTCCCAGTCCTGGGGATAAATAGATGATGGGATAGATCTCTGTACTGACCTCTGATATATTTATACATAGTTATTAGATCTCCCGTCATCTTTTTTCTAAAGTGAATAACCCTAATTTTGATAATCTTTCAGGGTACTGTAGTTGCCCCATTCCAGTTATTACTTTAGCTGCCCTCCTCTGGACCCTCTCCATCTCTGTTATGTCTGTCTTGTTCACAGGAGCCCAGAACTGTACAGTCGTGGCCAAAAGTTTTGAGAATTACATAAATATTGGAAATTTAAAAAGTTGCTGCTTAAGTTTTTATAATAGCAATTTGCATATACTCCAGAATAAGTGATCAGATGAATTGCATAGTCCTTCTTTGCCATGAAAATTAACTTAATCCCAAAAAAAACTTTCAACTGCATTTCATTGCTGTCATTAAAGGACCTGCTGAGATCATTTCAGTAATCGTCTTGTTAACGAGCACAAGGCTGGAGATCATTATGTCAGGCTGATTGGGTTAAAATGACAGACTTGACCTGTTAAAAGGAGGGTGATGCTTGAAATCATTGTTCTTCCATTGTTAACCATGGTGACCTGCAAAGAAACGCGTGCAGCTATTGGTGACCTGCAAAGAAACGCGTGCATCCATCATTGCGTTGCATAAAAATAGCTTCACAGGCAAGGATATTGTGGCTACCAAGATTGCACCTCAATCAACAATTTATAGGATCATCAAGAACTTCAAGGAAAGAGGTTCAATTCTTGTTAAGAAGGCTTCAGGGCGTCCAAGAAAGTCCAGCAAGCGCCAGGATCGTCTCCTAAAGAGGATTCAGCTGCGGGATCGGAGTGCCACCGGTGCAGAGCTTGCTCAGGAATGGCAGCAGGCAGGTGTGAGCGCATCTGCACGCACAGTGAGATGAAGACTTTTGGAAGATGGCCTGGTGTCAAGACGGGCAGCAAAGAAGCCACTTCTCTCCAAAAAAAACATCAGGGACAGATTGATCTTCTGCAGAAAATATGGTGAATGGACTGCTGAGGACTGGGGCAAAGTCATATTCTCCGATGAAGTCTCTTTCCGATTGTTTGGGGCATCAGGAAAAAGGCTTGTCCGGAGAAGAAAAGGTGAGCTCTACCATCAGTCCTGTGTCATGCCAACAGTAAAGCATCCTGAGACCATTCATGTGTGGGGTTGCTTCTCATCCAAGGGAGTGGGCTCAATCACAATTTTGCCCGAAAACACAGCCATGAATAAAGAATGGTACCAAAACACCCTCCAACAGCAACTTCTTCCAACAATCCAACAACAGTTTGGTGAAGAACAATGCATTTTCCAGCACGATGGAGCACCGTGCCATAAGGCAAAAGTGATAACTAAGTGGCTCGGGGACCAAAACGTTGACATTTTGGGTCCATGGCCTGGAAACTCCCCAGATCTTAATCCTATTGAGAACTTGTGGTCAATCCTCAAGAGGCGGGTGGACAAACAAAAACCCACTAATTCTGACAAACTCCAAGAAGTGATTATGAAAGAATGGTTTGCTATTAGTCAGGAATTGGCCCAGAAGTTGATTGAGAGCATGCCCAGTCGAATTGCAGAGGTCCTGAAAAAGAAGGGCCAACACTGCAAATACTGACTCTTTGCATAAATGTCATGTAATTGTCGATAAAAGCCTTTGAAATGTATAAAGTGCGTGTAATTATATTTCACTACATCACAGAAACAACTGAAGCAAAGATCTAAAAGCAGTTTAGCAGCAAACTTTGTGATAACTAATATGTGTGTCATTCTCAAAACTTTTGGCCACGACTGTACACAGTACTCCATGTGTGATCTGATTAGTGATTTAGTGATTTGTAAAGTGGTAGGACTATGTTCTCATCACAGGCATCTATGCCCCTTTTGATGCAACCCATTATCTTATTGGCCTTGGCAGCAGCTGCCTGACACTGGTTTTTACTGCTTTAGTTTGCTGTTCACTAAAATTCCTATTCCTTTTCCATGTCAGTGTTACTGAGTGTTTTACCATTTAATAAGTACGGGTGACTTGCATTATTACTTCCCATGTGCATAACTTTACATTTGTCAGTGTTAAACCTCATCTGCCACTTATCTGCCCAAGTCTTTAATTTATCCAGATCCCTCTGTAGTAGTATACTGTCCTCTTCAGTGTAAATTACTTTACACAGTTTAGTGTCATCTGCGAAAATTGATATTTTACTGTGCAAGCCTTCTACAAGATCATTAATAAATATATTGAAGAGAATAGGGCCCAATACTGACCCCTGCGGTACCCCACTAGTGACAGTGACCCAATCTGAGTATGTACCGTTAATAACCACCCTCTGTTTTCTATCACTGAGCCAGTTACTTACCCACTTACAGACGTTTTCTCCCAGTCCGAGCATTCTCATTTTATATACTAACCTTTTATGTGGTACAGTGTCAAATGCTTTGGAGAAGTCCAGATATATAACATCCATTGATTCCATCCAGTCTAGAACTTACCTCCTCATAGAAACTGATTAAACTAGTTTGACATTACCGATCCCTCATGAAGCCATGCTGATATGGCGTTATTTGCTTATTTTCATTGAGGTACTCCAAGATAGGATCTCTTAGAAAACCTTCAAACAGTTTACACAAGACAGATGTTTAACTTACTGGCTGTTAGTTTCCAGGCTCTGTTTTTGAACCCTTTTAGAATATTTGTACCACATTTACTATGCGTCAATTCTGTGGAACACTCCCTGTCAGTAGTGATGAATGAGCATGTGAGCATGTTCGGCCGAATACCTGTTCAACTTGAGCATCACTATGCTTGGCAGATCCGGGTGTTTGAATACAATTTAATACAAGGGAAGTCAATGGGAGACAACCTTACAATGGCAGCCTTGTGAACTATGCGATATTCCAAACCAGCTCTCATCTGACTGAGAACCAGTAAAGCTCATAGTTATTTTTGCATCTGTTGGATGGCTTGGGTGGACCTGCACACCTAGATCAATATCATTAGGGCGACAAAAAGTTTTCCAATTGTCCTAACATAATATTCAATAACCTTTCTATAGTTTTGTCATGTAAAAACTCATTTGCATAAACATGGGCATATGGGAAAGACATTCAAATGAGCAGAATCTGCCTTGTTTTTCAGCTGTCATAAAACTACAAAAACCAATAGATGGGGCTATTGAGTTATGAATAGTGCCCTCTATTGGTTTCACAGTCTTTTGACAAGACAAATATTCTTGTCAGAAGACTAAGAAACCAATAGAGGGCGCTATTGAGTTATGAACAGCGCCCTCTATTGGTTTCGTAATATTAAAAAAAACTAATATATAGCAACATAGCGAATATTATGTGATAATTTTGTAGTAAGTCAGTGATAATATCTGACACTAGAAAAGCTGGGTATTAACTCAGTGTAGATCACGAGTTATTACCCAGCTTTCCCAGTGTCAGATATCATCCTAGTGTAGTTCGCGAATATTCTAAATCGCAAATATTCTAATTGTGAATTTTCCATGCAAAAGGCTACACTAATAAGCTTGTCATAAGACTCAGTCTAATATTCTTGTCAGAAGACTATAAAAACAATAGAGGGCACTATTGAGTTATGAACAGCGCCCTCTATTGGTTTCATAGTCTTCTGACAAGAATATTTGTCTCGTCATAAGACTGTGAAACCAATAGAGGGCGCTGTTTATAACTCAATAGCGCCCTCTATTGTTTTTCATAGTCTTATGACAGCTGAAAAAACAAGGCAGATTCTGTTCATTTGCATGTCTTTCCCATATGCCCATGTTTATGCAAATGAGTTTTTACATGACAAAACTGTATAGAAAGGTTATTGAATATTATGTTAGGACAATCGGAAAACTTTTTGTCGTCCTAATGCTATTGATCTAGGTGTGCAGGTCCACACAAGCCATCGAACAGATGCAAAATAACTTTGAGGTTTACTGGTTCTCAGTCAGATGAGAGCTGGTTTGGAATAGTTCATAGTGCACAAGGCTGCCATTGTAAGGTATGCTGACTAAGCCTGTCATCTGTCTCGTGGATAGATTGAGGGCTTGCACATACCTGGCTTTTGGCATACAGCCTTTGTGTGGTTGACTATTGTATGTTGTACATAATAGGAGTCTAAGATGCATCCAACTATTCTCTTAATGCTATTTCCAAACCATTTTGATGGGGTTCCCATCAATTTCTAACCTTTTTTTTTAATGAACCAGACACCATTTTATCTTCTGAGCATGGGATGCCTGGTTGTCTCCCATTGACTTTCATTATACTTGGGTGCTCGGCTGAGCACATGAATATTTGCAATGTGTTTGGGCCGAACACCTGATTACTTTGGTGCTCGCTCATCACTACCTGTCAGTATAATACTTAATTCTCTTAGGATACGGGGGTGAATGCCATCTAGTCCTGGCGATTTGTCTATTTTATTATTTTTAAGATGCCGCTGTACTTCTTTTAATGGGGAATATACTTTTACATTCTGCATTTCATCTGACAAATTATTTTACTCAGTGAATACAGCAAATATTTAATAGCTTTGCTTTCTCCTTATCGCTATCTGCAACTCCCCTCTCATTATTCTGTAGAGGCCCGACACCTTCAGATTTATACTTTTTACCATTTATATAATTGAAGAACATTTTAGGGTTAGTTTTGATCTCTTTGGCAATTAATCTCTCAGTCTCTAGTTTGGCTGCTTTTCTTTGTTTTTTACATATTCTATTTTTTTCCTTATAGTTTTTCAATGCTTCCTCGCCACCCTCCTGTTTTAGTGATTTAAATGCTTTCTTTTTGTCATTTATTGCTTTCCTTACAGTTCTATTTATCCACATTGGTTTTTTCTTGTTCCTTAACCTTTTATTCCCATAAGGTATGTACCTCTCACAATTAGAATTTAGGATGCTTTTAAAAATATCACATTTTGTGGCTGTATTTAGTATTTTTGAGGACTTCGTCCCAGTTAGTTAGGCCTATGGCCTCTCTTAGTTGGCTAAATTTAGCTTTTTTGAAGTTTGGTATTTTGACTGATAATTGGAAGGTTATTACTTTATGTTAATTATTTCCAAGATGTCCCCCAACCTGCACATCTGTTGTTCTGTCAGGTCTATTGATTAATACTAAGTCCAGTATGGCTGTCCCTCTAGTTGGGTCCTGAACCAGTTGGGAAAGGTTACTGTCTTTGGTTATTGCCAAGAACCTGTTTCCTGTATGAGATATACAGGTATCAGTTTCCCAGTCTATATCTGGGTAGTTGAAGTCCCCCATAATAACGACCTCATTATGATCTGCCGCCTCATCTATCTCGTTTAGTAGCAGATTTTCTGTGGATTCTGATATACTAGGTGGTTTATAATAAACTCCTAATAGTATTTTATTATTGTTTTTGCCTCCATGTATTTCTACCCACAGTGACTCCACATGTCCACATGTCCCTCACTTATATCCCCTCTCCCTCTCTGGTTTTTGTGATCCTTTCTAAACAGACTGTAACACTGTACATTAACCGCCCAGTCATAGCTATCATCCAGCCATGTCTCAGTTATTCCCACTATGTCACAGTCCTCACACATCACTAATTCCAGTTCACCAGTTTTATTACTCTTCTAGCATTAGTATACATACAATTAAGAGGTTTATGTATATTTTTTACCCTGCACCTTTCCTTCTGAACTGTTCTAGTGTTCTAGTCCCTCCTTCCATTCCTCCCCTAGTCCCATTACCTTGCCCCCAAGGTAAAATGTTAAAAACCATACTATATATCATTTTCCTTTGACTTTACACATATTTGATACTTTGTGTTGGTCTATCACATAAAATCTCAATAAAACACATTTAAGTTTGTGGGTGTAATGTGAATAATTGTTGAAAAGCTCATGGGGCATGACAATTTTTTTCAAGGCACTGTAAGTGGCCCATCTGTTCTTCACCCTTTAAACCATGTACAGGGATCTGGACTCCCCTACAGGGGAACCACCAGGCCGATACCTCTTGAAGCAGTCTTGGTTCAGTGACAGCTGCCCCAAGTGGGTTAAAAGACACTAGCCCATGGCATCAAGAGCACGGGCTAGAGCACAGTGGACAGGCCGAGGTCAGGGCAGGCACAGTTTGTTGAACTCAGTATACATGGAAAAATGACTTTCCATATTAAACGTGGCTTTTACTTTTAAGTGTTAAAATAATACCTCATATTAATAAAGAAAATAATTGTGAACTATGCCAGATAAAGAGACAAAGCCTTACTTTGGACGTGTCCAGGATAATACAATCCAAATAAACAAAGATGCAACAACTTACAGTTTGGAGACAGTGGACTTGGACAATGGATATACGAGAGGTGAAGTCAGGACAGGGGGAGGGGGAAAAAAATCCCTGATGTATCCCTCAATGTTACCCCTGCCTACAGACGGAGCACCCGCCACCGAAAGGGGCAACCCCACCTCTCGGTGGCTAAGCCCTTACTGTCACCTACTGTAACCCTGCCGGTGGAGTTTCCAGGGTCTTGTCCCTTTACAGGTTCTTGTCCTGACACGTTTCCCCAGCGTCCGTAAAACTGGTTCATCAGGGGACCAAGGATAAATAATCAGATGGTCATAGGCATCAATTTTGGTAGTTGCATAGATAAAGGCATCCTGGTATGGTAAGGTGCACCTTAGCTCAGTGGTTTAGACACTTGCCTCACATGCAGTGTTTTTGGGTTCAAATCCCCTATCAGTCTTTAAAAAAAAATATTATTGAGCCCTAGAAAAGAGACAAATTCAAGTGATGTGTCACCCTGATGTCTGACTCTTCTCTTCTCGCTAGTCAGCATCAGCTTCGCAGTGACTTAGTTTTTTTGTACTTTTAATATGCTTAATCACATAGATGAAGAAAATCCAAGAACACTGCATGTGAGGCAAGCAGCTATAAACCACTAAGCTATAGGTTCAGACAGCAGTCTGAAGGATTTTCTTCATCTATGTGATTGAGCATAAAAAAATAAGCTCTCATATGGCTATATGAATGGAAAATTTAAAAAGTTATGGCTATGGGAATGTGGGGAGGAAAAAACTAAAATGCGAAACCAAAAATGGGCCAGTACCTCTCAGCTGTAATGGAAATTACAGTCAAGCATGCAAGTACATTATTCACAGCCTTAGGTTCTGCAGAAAGGGAATTTAAGAAGCTAGAGAGGAAGAGGTACTATAGCCCCCTCCTTATCTATATCTATACATTGATATCTGGGAAGATTTGCACTGAGAATGTTTGGAACTGTGTTTTGATACTGTCATATATTCTACTACTCCCACTCTGGACTTTAGAGACGCTTTTTTTTTTTCTACAGTTGGCCTGGTTACTGACTCCATTCGCCAGTCCCAGCACCTACATTGCACCTGTACCAGACTCACAACACCAAAGGCACCCAACTATTGTCAGGCATCAGGGTGTGCCTCGAGGTAAGAAAGGTTGTGCCCTCCCATCACTGCCCTGGCCATAGGATGCATCAGTGTGAGGACTGCGACTGTGAATAATTATTGCAGCCAGTGGAACTCCCACTCCCATCTGCCATTCCTACTCCTCCCGGGTTTGCAGTAAATTGAGCATGCCTGACCACCGCCACTGGACATGTGAGAAAATCAAAAGAATACCAGCAGGTACCACAACAAATATGTAACTGCACTACCTAGAGGAAAGAGCATTTAAAAAATGAGTGCATTTAAAATTATTTTCAATTTAATAGAAATGGGATATTTATTTGTGTGACAACCCCTTTAAACTATTTTTGACATACAGAAGGTATCTGAAGGAGGCAGACCACCTCTGAACCTGCCTGCGATTTTATTTAATTTTGTTTTAATTGTGTTACAAAAGGGTTTTCCTATACTTTTATACTGATGACTAAAGATGAGCGAATCTTGTTAAAAAACTGCTATTTCCTGGCTGCAGAGAGCCTTTATAGAGGTGTAGAACACTGTGCCTTGCAGTAACACGCATAGGGAGTCTGCTGTGGTAGTGAAATAATACTGTGAGTCCATATGACATGCAGATGACAGGCGTCGCTCTTAGAATCACTGCACACTTCACTTATTTGTGGAGTCACAGGGCCAAAACTGACCAAATAACTCAAGTATGAACTCAGCATTACAGATCGATGTTAGCGCCAAGAAGAAGCACACTCCTTTTGCACCGTTGTCAGCTGATTCTACATAGATGTCTAAAGAACCTGTTCTATTAAATGCTTATACAAGTAGATCCCCCGGACAGAGTGGAGAGGGTGTCAGCAGTAAGTTTGTGTTGATGTCACTGATTATTTTGCCCTTCCTCTGACCCGTCAGAACAATAACCCCCAAAAAACAGATCCGTCAGAACAATAACCCCCAAAAAACGGACCCA